>NC_056750.1:248120051-248310051 GCF_019279795.1 Protopterus annectens
AGGCCCGGGGAGAAAAGCTCCAATGATAATACATTACACACAAAAACACAGCAGAACAGATCTAAACTAATACACACAAAAACACACTCTGTTCTAATAGCATAATACTTTAACAATTTCCAAACAAGAATGAGGTGCATTGGGCACTATGCATAAGAAAAAGATATATTAGTGCAACTGCGAATGTTAGTAAAGTAGGAAAGGAAAGGAAATTATAGATAGAGTTTGAATGCAAGAGCAGGGATGCATGGGAGAAACGAATAAGAAGCAAAGAAATTAAAGGAGAGGTGTCAGAAGAGGATAGAAAAAAACAGATAACTAATGTTCAAATTGTGGTTGAGTCCAGGAGACCACCTTGAGAAAAAGTCAAAAGATTTAAGGTGAGAGTAAGCATAGCACTTGAAGGAAAATAAAGGGTTTATTCAGGGAGGAAGGAGGAGATAATGAAGAAGAGAGGGGAGCTAGGGAGAGAGTCAGAAGAAGGGGAACCAGGGGGGTGGGATGGAACTAGGATAAATAGAGATCTAGGTAGGAAGTATACAATTACATTTCCAATTTTGGAAAAGGTGAGAATGAAGAAGAGATTTAAAGTGTTCATAGTTTGTAGTGGCTCTTAGAAGGGAAGGAAGTGAGTTCCATTTTTGCTGTAGTATAGGAAAGTAGGAGTTGGCCAGGGGTCGTTTGGGTTTGTAAACTGAAATAAGATTTTGGTGGCTAGATCTTAGAGGCCTTGGAGGATTGTATATGGTGAAGGTATTAGATAATGCTGGGCAAGCAGTGGGTTTAAAGATTAGTTTGTGTGCAGTAGTAAGTTGGAGGAAATTGAGTTGATTAGGCACTTCTAGCCATTGAAGACTACGGAGGCAGATGCAGTGGTGTGTAGAATGAGTGGAGTTAGTAGCGAATTTGGCAATTTTGTAGTAGCAACTTTCAAGTTTTGTGGAGATAGAAGAGGAGAGATTGGATAGAAGAGGAGCACCATACAGTAGAGAAGGGAGAAGGAAGGTAGTGGCGAGAGTTTGTCTTGAAGATGGAGTAAGAAAGTTTGCATTTCTATAAAGCATACCGAGCTTCTGATGAGTTTTCTTTATGTTTAGTTGAATATGATTATTAAATTTCAGGTGTTCATCAATGGTTACTCCGAGTAATTTAGCACTACTAACAACTTCTATTGAGGACTGGGAGAGGCTGGAAATTATGAAGGATGACTTATCAGGAGTCAGAGCTTTTGAGGGGAGAAGAGAATGATGTGGGATTTATTGGCATTGAGGGAAAGATGATTTTGAAGCATCCAATTTTCTATGGTTGTGAAGGCCAATTGGGTTTTGGCTTGGAGCTCGGGAAAGTTAGCAGAGCAGATAACAGTGGAGTCATCTGCGTATTGTACTATTTGAGCAAGAGGAATAGAAGAGTGGAGATCATTGATAAAGATGTTAAAGAGCAAAGGCCCGAGAATAGAACCCTGAGGGACTCCGGTAGGGGTAGGTAGGAATTTTGAGGTACCAGTATTCCATTTCACAGCTTGGGATCTATCAGAGAGATAACTTCTGAACCAAGAAAGAGAGTTGTGGGAGAGATTAAGGTTAGAGAGGTGGTTGAGAAGGAGAGTGTGGGATATAGTGTCGAAGGCCTTAGAAAGGTCAAGAAGAACAGTGGAGACAATTTTTCCAGAGTCACGGGCTTGGTTGACAATTTCTAGGAAGGAATGAAGAGCGGTTATGGTACTGTGGCCAGGCCGAAACCCATGTTGTGTGGGAGTGAGGAGATGGTTATCGAGAAGGTAGGGCATGAGTTGCTGGTGTATGCATTTTCAAGAATTTTCGAGATTGGGGAAAGAATTGCTATTGGGCGGAAGTTAGAGATGGTGTTATTTTTGCCTCCTTTATGGAGGGGCAGAATGTGGGCAGCTCTCCAAAGTTTGGGAACATAAGATTCTTGAATGGATCTATTGATGAGAATGCTGATAGGTATGGCGATGCCATTTGCTGCGAGCTTGAGAAAGAGTGATGGAATGTTGTCAGGGGCATTGGAGCATGGTTTGAGTTTGCAAAGAAGTTGTTTGATACTGGTGGTAGACACGGGATGTAGAATGAAAGTGGGAGGTGGGTTATGAGAGTTGGAGTGAGGGATGGGTGTAGAAGGATGCTTTGGGTTAGGGGTAGGGGTGGAAGAGGAGAAGGATTTAGTCAGTTCAGCTATTGAGCCAGTAAAAAACGAGTTAAAGAGAGTTGCTATTTCAGTGTCAGTCTTATTATTGTCTGGACAGGGATTGGATTTTGTACCTGGATGTAAGAGTGAATTGATGGAATTCCAGAATTTTTTGGGATTATTTGTGAGGGAGGACTGAAGTTTGCCGTAGTAAGATTTCTTATCCTTTATAATAAGTTTTTTAGCAAGATTGCGGAGTTGCTTAAATTGCAGTAAAGAGGCTGGGTTTTTATTTTTGTTGTATAGTTTCCATGTTTTATCCCTTTGTCGCATTAGAGTTTTAGTGTCTTTAGTTAGCCAAGGGGCAGAGTTGAACTTTATCCTTTTTGTACGGGGAGGGGCTTGGGAATCTAGGATTTTAAGGAAGGTAGTATTGAAGAGTTCTAGGGCTTCATCTAGAGGAAGAGTGTTTAGTGAATCCCAGTTTGTTAGTTGAAGGGTTTCTGAAAATACAGAAGGATTAAAATTAGTTAGGTTGCGAGAGTGGGCATATTGTTGTTGGTGTGGGAGCTGTTGGGTTTTTCGGTTAATAAAGGCTGGGAGATGATCACTTAATGAGTCTGGTAAGGTACCAGAGTTGGAGATGTTGTTAGGGTGGCTGACTAGGATCCAGTCCAAGATGGACCCTGGAGGGTTGGTTTTGTTAGGTCTGGTAATGTTGTTTATTAGTTGAGTAAAATTATAAAGATTGATAGACTGAAGGGAGTATTGTTATTAATATTATTCCAATCAATATTTACATCACCTAGAATGAAAGTTTCCTGTTTAATATTGTTTGAGGCCCAACAGAGAATATTCTCTAGGGTGGAGGAGTTGTCTCCAGGAGGGATATAGATGGTTATAATACAGATACTTTTGAAGTTGTTTATTTTGAGGATTCCTATGACTAGTTCTGCATTATTAAAGTTGGGAATGGTATTTTGGTATGGGCTAAGATTTAGCAGGCAGTTGTAGACTAAGGCTACACCACCACCTTTTGTTTAGGCGATCGGACCTGAGTGCTTGGTAGCCAGGTGGTAAAATTTCAGAGTTACTAGTTTGAGGTTTTAGCCAGGTTTCTGTTACTGCTACTATGTCAGGTTCAGTTATATTTAGCCAGGCATGAAAGTTTGTTATTTTGTTATTAATACTCTGGGTATTAATGGTAATAAATTTAAGGTATTTATTATTGTGCCTATTTGTGGGGTAGTGGGAGAGAGAATGTTAGTTGGTGTTGGCCCAGGGTTAGGATGGACATCTCCTGCAAGAGCAAGACAAGAGAAGGAGTAGAGGAGTTGAAACCTAGAAATGCGGAGTAAAGTAAAAGGGAGATGTAATTTACATTTGAAAGTGGGAGACTTTTGTAGAGTGTATGGTGTTTTAGTTTAAAGTAATGAAATGGATTTGGTTGAAGGAGGGAGGGGGATATCAAATAAAAATGGAGGGATGAAGGATGTGGAAGGGAGATAGTGGAGGATGAGTGGGGTGAAAAGAGGCGGTAGTGTGGTATTGGAATAAGAAGATGCATTATACAGAATGGTGAGAATGAAAAGACATGTAAATGAGGTGAGATAGTGTGGAGGAGTCATGGAGGAGTAGTGTAGGATAGATATTGGAAGATAGGGTAGTGGTAGGCTATTTAACAGCAGGAAATAGCTCTGTGGAAGGAAACAGTTCAATAATGATCCAGTTAACTGTCAACAGTAATGAAATAGCAGCAAACTCAGCGTGAGCAATAAAAGTACAAACAATTCTATAGCAGATATCTCAGTAAGTAGAAGTGTGAGTGTAACAAAGAAAATGTGATGCAATAGTCAACCAAATAAGATCAGTAAAAATGCAAAAATATAATAAAAAGATAGTTGCTAATCACAACAGCAAAAAGTATAACCCAATGGGTACAATCCTGTGCACAGAGCCCTGTAAATTAAACAGGTTTGAAAAGCATCACCCTATCAGTTCACAAATTGTCCAAACCCAGTCACAATGAAGGGCTCATTTTACAAGAAACACACAAACTGTGACAAAATTGTCCCGACAAAAAAAAAAAAAAAAAAAAAATAATGTTAAAAAAATGTTTTTTTTGCAGTGGTAAAGCCCTCTCCACTCCACATAGGCCCTGCTACTTGCATGTACCAACTCCAAGATTACACTACAATGGAGAAAGGGCAAATTCAAAATCCCACTGTACCGTGATCTTGCACATGAGATTTTTGATGTTTCTAAATTTTTTCAATGTTGCCAGTCTTCTCACTGTTTGAACAACAGCATGCATATATAATTATGCATGTGTGTGTGTGTGTGTGTGTGTGTGTGTGTGTGTGTGTGTGTGTGTGTGTGTATATATCTATTTCCGTAATATGCCATGAAAATCCTATGTGGTCTTTCTATAGAGTTGCCTTGAGTCAATTTCAACTGGAGGCAATTACTTGCTTTCTATATAAACATACATACACACACACACACACACACACACACACACACACACACACACACACGTGTAAAAGACAATTATTCTTTCAGTTGACAGATACTCTGATAAAATAATGCTCATTGGGTTTTACTGTGCCACTTTCCCAGAAATCTTTGATACAGTAATGTTGTTTGAGGCATGATACAACTGCTGCAAAACTTGTTTTGGGTGCTGAAATTTGCAGAGCATTATAGCTTCTTGGTTCAGAGGTTGAATTAGAGAAATCATGTTTGAAGAGATGTTTATTTATATCCAAATGACATGCTGTGAAGCTTCTAGGCATAAAGTTGTGTTGTCAGTGGGAAGAAGTGGTCTGGGGAACAGATCCTCTCTGGCTGTCTAGAACAAGTCTAATGTGATGTATAAAGTGTGTATTCAGTAAATCAGTAAAATGCCTGAAGTCATTCAGGTTTGTGTATTCAATAAATCACTAAATGTTCATAGGTAGGTACTAGGCTATCGGCCCTAGGGCCTATACAAGCCTAACCAAAAAGGTACCCTGGCTTTCGCCACCCAAGAAAATTATAATGCATATACTAGTGTATGTCTGTTGTCCCAAACACCTTGCACCTTTATCTCACTGACATTACTCCAAGTCAAGTCTAAGGGATATTTGGTGACTGGCTTGGAGCGGCAGGATGAAGGGGAGACCTGGAATCAGGAATACCTGATATCTCCACCCAGTAGATTTCTCTACTCTCAAACTTCAGAACTGAATTCTGGAAAAAGAATGTGTTGGTGCTTGAACCAGATAGACTTCAGATACCAGTGTATCTTTCTCATGTGGAGTCTTGCCAGAGATATCAGAAGAATCATAGGTGCCATGAGACCAGAGTCCAAACGTATTCCCTCACAGTGACTGAAGTCAGAGTAAAAACACCTTGAAATAAATCTAAATATACAATTTATATATTTTTCCCCTTTGGCAGAAAAGCTCTTTGTATTGAAGTATCTAACAGACGCATCAGGAACAAACCTTTGTGATCAAGTCAATAACGACCTGAATGTTTTCTTGGAACTCCAGCCTACATAGGAACTCTCTCTTACCCAAGTGAGAGAATCTAGACACTTAGAAAAAGATAAGTCATCTAAATATGGAAAAATATGGTTTACCAGTAGCCTGCAATGGACTATAAAGAGCTAGACACTTTTGTGAACTCCTGGAGCAGAGGATAGCCTAAAGGGTAAGGCAAAAGAACCAATATGATTCAGACACACGACATCTGAAGTCTGGATGGATATGAATATGATAAACATCTTTTAAGTCTATGGTTAACAAAAAACTCAAATGAGGATGAAGGAGTAACAGGCTGTGAAGTGAAAGCATTATGAATGTGGGCATCAAACAGGTTTAGGAAAGAAAGGTACAAAACCGGCCTTTAAGCATTTCTTTTCTTTGGCACCAGAAACATTATTGAATAAAAACATCTTCTAAACTGGGAAGGAGGAACCATTTCTACCACCCCTGAAAACGCATGTGCTGTAGGGCAGGAGGAACACAGTGGATTGGTCTGGTGGATGTGAAAAAATTCCCTCCAAAGGAAGGACCCGCCCCCCACTGCAAACTGTTACACTGCTGAATCAGTCTCTCAATCCATTTATCTGAAACAATCTGTTGCCAAAGAGAGAAATGGACATTCTGACTTTCTGGAAGGGATAAGGGACTGCCAGGGTGGAGCTGGGGAAGAGAAGGTCCATTAAGTAGTCATGCTGACTTAGATTGTCCTTTGTTCCAATGATTAAAAGTTTTCTTTTTGGACCTCCTCTGCCATTTTTTTTTTTTTTATTTTAAATTTTGCTTACCAGCATTTTGCCGAGACTATTTTGTTTCTTGCCAAAATTCAACAAGGGAGCAGAAAAGCTCTTGAAAATTTTAAAGATGGGGTGGAAAACATGAGATTCCCTGTATCGCCTTACATCTCTCATCATATTTTTATCATCTACAGCAGAGGGTTCAAAAAAACCAAATTTCTATCCGAAAGATAATTTAAAAATGATTTTACATATTTTTAATGCTTTTTCTGAGAGGTTTTGAGAACACAACCTGGCAAACCCCCTTAGCACAGTATCAATGGCAAGAAATGTAAACGCTGACAACGGCTTACTGTCGAAGTATACCCAAATTTATTGGTGCAAGAGTTTAAAGTGCTTTTCGTTTGCCTGACTGGCAAACTTCATCAGAAACAAATTGTTACATTCAAATTCACATTTTATACTACCAGGTGGCCCTGTGTAACCAATTATGGTACTTTAAAACAACAAAAGGAAGGTGCAAAATAAGAACTAGTAAAAACACAAAATGCACCCAAGTCTCAGCACAGTAGCCAGCAATTAGGGCTAGTAACCAGATATTCCAAACACCACAGAAGCGTTTTCCAGATGCAACACAGTTTTAATATAATACGTAGAGAAAATAAAAATTCCACGTTTCGTCCAAAACTTCATCAGATAACTAGGCACATGTAAATTGCAATTATATACCCTAATTAAAATTCAAAGTAACCAATGAAATTACAAAAGTAATGAATAATTAATTAATTGTAAAATTACCTTCAACAGAAATATCACAGTTTAAAAATATGTAAAAGGTGTAAGGGAATAAGTATTAATACATAAAAATACTACTGACATGTTGAATGTTCTCTAGTAAGATATTTTAAAACATTACAATAAAATGCATTTATTAAAATAATTTATTGATAAATGAACTCAAGTCCATTTTATGTTGTTGTACTGCCCTCTAATGGTATAATCTAAAATCTCAGATAAAAATAAAAATAGTTAACATCTTGTGTTTAACTATTGATATATGTATTCAGAATTACTGAAAAGTGAAGACAAGTTAGAGTTTAATTTAATTAATTTAATTTTCTTATTATTCATTACTTAAATGAAGACAAGTTAGAGTTTAATTTAATTAATTTAATTTTCTTATTATTCATTACTTTTGTAATTTCATTGGCTACTTTGAATTTTAATTAGGGTATATAATTGTAATTTACATGTGCCTGGTTATCTGATGAAGTTTTGGACGAAACGTGGAATTTTTATTTTCTAACCATTATATTAAAACTGTTGCATCTGGAAAACGCTTCTGTGGTGTTTGGAATATCTGGTTACCAGTCCTAATTGCTGGCTACTGTGCTGAGACTTGGGTGCATTTTGTGTTTTTACTAGTTCTTATTTTGCACCTTCCTTTTGTTGTTTTACTGGTTTTCATTATGGAACTCTCAGTTAACAGTGCCTCTGATGTCGAGGGCAGGAAAAACGAAACTGGAGAATTGCGTAAGCTGATCGGACAGCTCACGCAACTTGTGGGTCTTTTGACTCCTTTGAGTCAGTCTATGGTGACGGTGTGTTCATCTCTTTCCTTACCAGGGAACCAGGAAGCCCTTAGGCGGTCAGCTGCGAATGAAGGGACGCCAAGGCAACAGGGTGGAGCTACAAACACTGGCAATGTGAGCGCCGATTCTAACTTGGACATTTTACAAGAACTACCGCGTTTTACATTTGATGAACCTCAGGAGAGACGAACTGTTCGGCAGCGACGTGCAAACACTGAAAATAATGATTCAATCCAGGTGTCTGGATCTCAAAAAGGTACTGAAAAATTATTTAAGGATGTGGTGAATGTTAAATTTGACTTCACCAAAGACAATATTACTAAAAAAGCTACTGGCTCATATAAGCAAATGTTGGTTGATTTACATTTTTATTTAAACAAATACAAAATGCTTGAGATGGACAATGCCTATCTCAAACACTGTATCCATTTAAAAATTGTACCTAAGGGGTTAAGAGTAGTAAAATACCCACACAATGTATATGAAGGGACAGTATTTTACAACAATTTGTTAAAGATCTTTGATGACTGTGGTTTTGCCATTATGCGTGCTATTATTTTAAATAATGAACAAGAAATGGAGAAATTGTTTACTATTATAGAAGACATTAATAAGGCTGTGTTAAATGACCTTTTGTTTTCAGTGGAGGAACAAAGAGGCCATTACAGAAACCTGTTGAAAGACATTGAAAAGCATTGTGTAGATGTACAAAATAGGAAGTTTTCAAAGATTGACAGGGACTTACACGAGTATAAAACTCACACTCATTATCCTAAACCTAGATCTTGGGGCAGACAGTTGTCACACAACCCCTATAGAGTTAACGACGATTTTTTGGTACAGGACCCCGATTTAAACAACGAAAATGAAGTTGACAATGAAGAGTTTCCCTCAATACGTAGGTCTTTGAGACTTATGTACAAGGACCCAGTTAGTTACAACCCAAAAAACTACAAGGGGAGGGGGGGGCATCTCTCTTGGAGAGACAAACAAGTGTACCACTAGAGGAAATTACATGTGATGGGAATACATACACCTACAACAATTTCAACATTTTCAACTATTTTCATATTTCACTCACTAGGGCTCATTTTGAGCTATTTTGTAAAGGTTTTGGTTTTATACCACAACGTAAAACTAACATTTTTAAGTTGTTGGTTGACATTAAGTTGTTTCTTAGAAAGAAAAACCTGGAAATATTTTTCAAAGGAAAACAAACGATTTTAGGTGCTAATGACTTGACCCGTAAGAGTACCTTCAACCCCCCACTACACCTCCAATTGAAGAATTTTGAGTCATCACTAGAAAGAGAATTAAGGAATTCTTTGAGAAAGGATTTTATTCGTCCTAATCTTACTACTAGTGAAGAGGACATTCTGGTGACTTTGAGTAATGACAAAGAAGTCAGGGTTATGAAACCCGACAAGGGAGGGGCGTTGTTTTTATGGACCGCAACATGTATGAAGGAAAGATGTTAAACTTGTTGAATGATGTGGACAAATACAGTGTCACTTCTATTAATGAGATTAATGTAGCTTACAAGAGAATATATGTTTTACTCAACGAATTGTTATTGGACGGGTTAATTGATTTGAAAACATACCAATTTTTACATGTGGAAAAACCTAGAATTGTATCAATTTTTGGAATCCCTAAGGTACACAAGGACTGTTTGGACCCCCCTCTCAGACTTATTGTTTCCTCTGAAGGATCAGTCACAGCACCACTGGCTAAGTACATTGATTTCAGGATTAAGCATTTGGTAAATGAAAATGAAAACATTTTAAAGGACTCTTGGCATTTTTTAAGGAAAATAAAACCTTTTCTACACGAAGAGACTACTGGTTTTGATACCTTAGACGTTGTTGATCTATTTACGAGCATCCCGCACGACACAGGTTTAGCTTGGTTCGAAGAGATGTTACTGCCCCTCGAAAGAATATCTCACAATGATTTTAGAACTATTTTAGTTTTGATGGAAATTGTCTTAAAAAACAACTTCTTATTCTTTGAGGGGGAATACTACAAGCAAACTAAGGGAGTCGTGATGGGAACACACTGTGCACCAACGTATGCCAACATCATTATGGCCTACTGGGAAAACAAGTACGTCCTTATTCCTAGGTTCAACAACAAGTGGACACTGTATGTTAGGTTTTTGGACAATTTATGTTTCCTATGGAAGGGTACCATTGATGAGTTTGAGGTTTTTGTTGAGTACATAAATGGAACTACTAACTTTCTTAAGTTTACAAAGCATTTTGACACTACGCAAGTGAATTACTTGGGTGTGAATTTGGTAAAGTTGGAACATCATTTTGTGTCTAGTGTGTACAGGAAGAAAACTTTTTCCAACACTTATTTACATTTTACGAGTTCTCACCCATTCTATCAAAAGAGGAGTGTTTTAAAAGGACAGATAGAATTTGTAGAATGATTTCAGATGACATACTTTTTACCAAGGAATGCAATTACCTGAAGGGTATGTTTTTGGACAGGGGGTATCCAGCCGAATTGATTGGACAGATACTTCAGGAAGTTAAAGAAGGAAGAAAGGGTAGATTTGCACCCATTTTGGGTAAAGATGACGACGATCTTACCACTAGGACACCTAAAAAAACCCCTAATAAAGAATTTTCCACGGGCCTTACTATCACCTACGATGGACAGTCTGGCAAGGTCAGAAAGATTATTGATCGTGAGTGGAAAAATTTTGCAAAGGTATCAGACCTGGGACACATCTTTGACAATGAAACAAAATATATTTACAAAAGGGGTTGTAATATAAAAGGAATTTTAGAAAAGGGTAGTAACGCCTTGCGACGTGACAACAACAAAAAGAAAAAATTTGGAGTTTTCAAATGTGGGTCTTGCCCCTATTGTAAAAATCTCAAGACCGGCAACTCCTACTTTTTAGCAGCCCGAAAGAGGACATTGACACTAGGGTCTTTTGTTAATTGTAACACCAAGGGTATTATATACATTGCTTTATGTGGAAAATGTGAAGCATTTTATATAGGAAAAAGTGAAAGGAAAATAAAACGTAGAATTTACGAGCACCTGTATGACATTAGAACTAGGTGTGAAACAAATTCCTTGTATAAACATACCTTGGTTTGTGAAGGAGCACATTTTGATTTTTTTGGGCTGGAAGTGGTCCCTTCAGACCCTAGGGGGGGCAGTTGGGAAACACTTGTGGCTTACAGGGAATTGTACTGGCAGATAGTCCTAGAATCTAATAAATTTCCAGGTATCAATGATTTGATTACCTTAGTCCCTGTTTTAAAAATGAGATCAGCAAAACTCTAACCTGACTTCACTTTTCAGTAATTCTGAATACATATATCAATAGTGAAACACAAGATGTTAACTATTTTTATTTTTATCTGAGATTTTAGATTATACCATTAGAGGGCAGTACAACAACACAAAATGGACTTGAGTTCATTTATTAACAAACTATTTCAACAAATGGATTTTATTGTATCGTTTTTAAAATATTTAATTAGAGAATATTCAACATGTCAGTAGTATTTTATGCATTAATATTTATTCCCTTACACTTTTTACATATTTTTAAAATGTGACATTTCTGTTGAAGGTAATTTTATTATTAATTAATTATTCATTACTTTTGTAATTTCATTGGCTACTTTGAATTTTAATTAGGGTATATAATTGTAATTTACATGTGCCTGGTTATCTGATGAAGTTTTGGACGAAACGTGGAATTTTTATTTTCTCTACTTATTATATTAAAACTGTGATGCATCTGGAAAACGCTTCTGTGGTGTTTGGAATATCTGGTTACTAGCCCTAATTGCTGGCTACTGTGCTGAGACTTGGGTGCATTTTGTGTTTTTACCAATTACGGTACTTTGCTGCATTCATCTTCACTTCTTAAAGAGACCACACTATTAAACGGTAGATACTGATGCTAATAAATGCAGTACAGTTAAACAATGTTAAAAATTGCACTCCTATCAATCATGTAAACATCCACACTTTATACTAAGGTTTTTCAACATTTAAAATAAAGCTAGTCATATACAAAACACTATTTAAAACTAACTAAATATTACAATGAATCTCATGTTAAAGGTACAACTACACAGTTGATACGTTTCATCTCTGTAAACTTCTTAATTTTAAAATACTAGAAATGGAACAAGTTTCATTCAAACCTGGAAAGTTATAGGTGTTAAGCCTGACCTGCCAAAATAATTCAAGTTCTTTGAGTTAAAAAGGTATAGGACCACCCCTAAGGTCCTGTGCAACGTGGTCAATAGCCAAAAACCTAAATTTGTGTTCATTGTTCATAGAAGTGTGTTTGGCCAGGGCATTTTCAAGTCTGCCCTTGTTAATGGCGTATTGATGTTCATATATTCTTTCACTAAGTCTACGCTCCGTTTTACCAATGTAAAACTCAGGGCAGAATTGACACCTGGCCAAGTACACAACAAACCTAGAATTACAGTTAAACTTCGCTTTAAGTTTGTACTGCATACCATTTATAATGAAATTGTTAGTTACATCAATAACCTTACAATAATTGCAATTTTGGCACTTGCTCATCCCTAAGTTACGAACTTTAATAGAACATTGTTGTTCCAAAAGAGTTTTTAAGTTCTTACCTTCCCTAAAAATTACTCTAGGGGAGTCACCTATTTTATTATAAAGGCTTGAGTTGGTTTTAAACAATTCCCAGTTTTTCCGAAGTATTTCAATACAGGAATAACTATCTGTAGTGTATGTGGTAATAAAACTTAACCCAAAGTCATTATTGACCAAACGGTCTTTATTAAGACCGTTTTCAATCAACTCTGTGTTACTGGTGTTAACAGATTCTACTGTTAAACTCTCATCACCTAAAATTGGTGTATAAATGTGGTTAAGTCTTTTAGTTCTAACTTCGTTGATCAAGCTGTCTAAAAAAATTTCAGGGTAACCCCATTGGACAAACATATTTCTCAACAATTGACATTCTTCTAAAAAATCTTTATCCTGACTTACCATTCGTGAAGCTCGCACTAATTGGCCTTTGATAACTGATCGTTTTTGGTGCAACGGGTGACAACTAGAAAAATTCAGGAATGTGTTTGAATATGTACTCTTCCTGTGTATCCTTGCCACAAACCGGCCTGTATTGTAGTTTTTAGCTAACCAAATATCCAAATACGCTATTGCTTCTGTATTAAATGTTGAGGTAAATTGTAAAAATTGTGTTGTCTGATTAAAATAATTCAACACATTCGTGCTGACTATCTTGTCACCTTTCAACAAAATGAAAATGTCATCCAGGTAACATGTGTAATAAATCATCGAATCCGAAAATGTGTTGTTCTTGAATACAAATTCTGATTCCCAGTGGGCCATGACTAAATTCGCTATACTGGCTCCACAAGGGGAACACATCATGACCCCTACTTTTTGTAAATAGAAGTCATCTCGGAACATGAAAAAATTATTTGATAACACCAAATCAATTAATTCGGCGACCAATGAAATTTCCTCTGATGGAGCTCTGTTTTTCTTTAACATTAATTCAACCCATTCAATAGCTAATTCTTGGGGAATACAAGTGCATAAGTCTCTCACATCTATTGTGAGGAAATTGTACTCTTCATTAAATTGTACAGTATTAATTTTCTTCAAAAAAGACCATGAGTCCTTACAGATTTGGTCCTCAAATAGTAAATATTTCTGAAGTATAGCATCTATTACTTTAGCACAAGAATAAGTTGGTGAGCCACGACCATCAACTAGTGGTCTCATAGGTGGGTTCTCTATATTCTTGTGTATCTTAGGAATTCCAAATAAATAGGGATACCTAGGATATGTTGTTGACATATAATTGTAGATTTTCTGTTCTAATCAGTATCAATGGCAACAGCCCTAGATGTAGCATCGAAAGTCAAACATTTTAAATAGCGAAACAAAAGAAAACAAACCACATAAAACAGAAGGAACTCTGGATAAAACATTCCTCAAACTTTCACAATTAAGATACAGTAACATAAGAGACTGACAACTCAAAATTCCAAACATTAAAGTTGCAGAAGTATATTTTTTCCAAAACATTTTTTTTTTTGTTAAACATTCTTGTCAGAAGGGGAATAATTAAAATGTTTGGCAGCAAGTGGATTAACTATTATTATTAGCTATAGTTTCAGAGTCAGGTTTGGGATTAGTATATAGAAATATGAAAAACTGAGGAACTTTGTACTACTTTCTTAGGTGCAACAAGCTGGCTATCATTGAAGCCACAAGCATATCTCTGAACTGTACAGATTTTTGCCTCCTATTTTTGGCCTATTACTCAATTGCAGTTTTCTGCCAAATCATTGCCAAGCATTTAGGACTGAAGTCTGAATCTAATGATAGACATTTGAGATTCAGACTTAATACCCTCCAGAAATTCATGCCAATTTACTACTAAGTTTTTAAGAGCAATATTTAAAAATGTTACCTATTTTTGGGCCTACCCCCAATTATTTATGGGTTTCTCCAGACTTCTTGCTCTAACAGGTTTAGAGCTATGGCCACAAGCTAAAATAAAACATCCTCCAGTGCCAACACTGGGGGATAGGAGGTGGTTATGAAAATTGTAGTTGTAACATATCATAGCATTTTCTGAGTGACTAAAACTTCAGTGTTCTCCCTCTGGAAACACTGGCACATTCTGGAAGCAGTCAGCAAAAGACACCTGGCCAGGGAGATTCACATGTCATGCTCTACTCAGAGTCTGAATCAGAATTCAGAGAAGAAAAACCTGCATCTGTTCCAGGACATTCCTCTCCAGATTCAATTTATTACCAGAAATGACCAGAGACCCAGAGCCAGACTTGATCAACTCCTCCTTTCAGGAGAAAACTAGAACATTTAGTTTGCTGTTGCTTTTTGACAGGAAAGTTGGAACAAACAGAGCTATTAATGTAAATAGCTTTCTGCAGGAATGGGCACAACATTCTGGCTAAGCAGCAGTATCCTCCCTAGCCCTTTTCTGAATACTGAAGGAAGTGGCACTTCCTTGTCCACCGACGGGACATTAATAGCCAAAGAGGACATGGCCAACTCGCAGTCCATAGTGACTGTATAAGCAAAACTAGAGGGATCTTGGGGAAAGATGAGTGGTCTGAGTAACAATCTTTGGCCACAACAGAGTCACCCACCAGCAGCTGAGGCAAACTACTAGCCTCCTGTGGTGTCAAAGGCTTAGTTAAATTTGTGACTGGAAGAAGGAGAGACAGCGGGACCAGTAATTTGTTCCATGGTCAAGCTGAAAATAGTGCTTCTTTCTCTGGGAAACAGAGCAGTAAAATTTTAGTATGTAGTCACTTTTCCCAACAAAAACATTAAGAAGCACTCTTACCAGCACCAAAAAGTAATTTAAACAGTTTCTCTACAGGAGAAAAAAAATTAAAATGTTCAAATTTTAAACTGTCAAAACACAAGTTCTTTCCCATTTCAAAGTATAAAGTCATGTGACAGTCAAAAAAATTTCTAATTTAAAAGAAACATTTTATGGCATATTTAAAAAGTGTGGAAGGTTCTTCCCCAAAGGGAACTTATCTGCCCAGGAAGAGAACAGTTCAAGCCGAACAATCCTTGAAAGCTAACAGAGGACAGTACTCTTCAGTGGCAAGAAAGGTCTGAAGGACTTGGTGTCCAAACTTGTCTTAGTCAGCCCTGCTCAACCCAGCTAATTGTTTGGGAGCACCGAAGCTTTGAAAACTGGCTGTTGTATCCCAAGCCAGATATAACCCACACATCTTTAGACTACTGCAGCAGTGATCAATATGTCAATTATTCCCTTGCATAACAGAAGACCTTTCAAGGATCCAGACAATTACAGATGCAGCCTGTATTCATTCAGGTTTTTGATTTTGCATAGCAGTTGATGGGACCGTCCTTCATGGAAAACTTTTTATCTTACCATGCTTTCTCCCTATGAGCAGAAATTAGTTGATTTGTCACTGCACAACTGAAAGTCTTTCTTCAGGGAAGAACATTTTTCAGTTTTTTTTCCAAAACAGTACAAGTTTATCTCCATTGCAATTTTGTTTTTTGAAATGACTATCAGTCTACATAAGAAAATAAGATTTGTACTAGGTTACACATTGATTACTGCATGATGCATGGTGCAAATGTCAAGCCTATATCTTTTCCTAAAAATAGGTGCACCAGCCATTCATCCTTCTGCGGAGGTGAATCTAAAGATAAGTGCTTAGCATTACTCAATAGGTGTGGTCTTTCTCAGATGGATAAACTGAAGCCCCAAGAGTTTCTCAACATCAGCATATTTGACATATTTGATATAGTTGCGAACAGTATAATCAGATATGCTAGCAACTGTTTGCTACAAAATGTATATTCTGAGTGAAGGTTTTTAATCACTCTCTGCTAAAATATGTATATATTGCTGCTGAGTCTTATTAGGCTGTCCTCCTTACTTATGTTTTCTGACAGTGTTGCATTTAATCATTCATTACTACAGCTTCATTTCAACTGGCAAACAACTTCAAACATTATGTATGAATGCTGTTTTCATTACTGCATATGTAATATGGACTTGTATACTTGACAACTGGCTTTTATATGAAAATCTTGTAAGCACCATGCACTCTAGTATATTTCTTGTACACTTTTGCTCCTAGTGAGCTTGTGTCATAGCAGAAAAGTGTCACTTTAGTGGTACACCTACCTGGTTAACAAATAAAAGTAAATCAATAAATAAGCTGATGCAATTTCTTTCTTTTTTTCATTTCTGCATTTGCAGACCATGATGAAATTCTTCTGCAATGTCTTAGGCACTGTTATAATGTTTCTGTAAAGCATTTATTTTTCTTTCTACCCTCACTGAACTGCTGTTTTGTAGGGAATTTAAGCGTTAGATGCTAGAGTCGTAGAGCAGGGAATTATTTATTCAGAACTTAGGCTTTTGTTTTTGCTTTTTTAATCTTTTGGATTTAATTTTTGTTGGGTGGGGTGAGATGGGAAACAAAGCAGCTAATTGTCTTTACAGCATATGAACACAGATTAGCGAAAACAAACTAAGAGTCGACTGTCTAAGTTTTTCATTATGGGTACGTGTGTGCATGTGTGTTTGTGCTGCAATAACTCATGGCATTTAAAGTAGATGATAGTTTGTAGTATTATATGTGAAGCTTCTGTCTACTCAGATTCTTTTGTTGTATTTGAATGACAAATATTCCATGATAGTTACACTACTGCAGTTACACTATCATTTAAAAAACATTATAGGTAATCCCTTCATTATACAACAACAACTAATTGGTGATTGTTCATTAGGGTTAGGGTTAGTCTAATGGTCAATTATGGTTATAGTAAGGGTGATTGTTTACTGGTAATTATCAACAGTGACTACGCCAATAGTGCAAGTCAGCAAATACATTTCATCAACCTTTACAAACCTGTAATATGGAATAAAGTAGGGAGAACAAAGACCTGCACAATACTTTTATTTTGTCTACTGAAAATTGAGTAATTAATCAGATTTAAGTGAAGGTCAGTGAACTGTATTCATTGATATATATATATACTGAATTTAGTGCCACCTTACAGTTGGCAGTGTCAGCATTTCTGTAATTTCTGCACTCACATAATCATTATGTATCCCTATTCTTACCATCTACTTATATTTTTTAACTTTTTATTGTGTTTTTATAACAATGAACAAAACAGATTAATTATAAAACCAACAAATAACTATTTACGTAAGTCTACAGCTGATCAATATGTCAAATTATACAAATCAACAACAGTTAATATTTATCTAACAAATCTGTAAGTTTAAGCTAAGACTTATATGACTGTATAAAGTTAGAAGTTCTCATTTTTATAGTATGCAATTTATTACAGCAAGCTATTTTAGCCATACAGATAAATTCAACAGTAGAGGAGTGACTTTAATTTTAAAGTTTTATTATTTTTCTAGCATGGACCATAAAGAGGCACTTGATTTTTTTGGAATAATCTCAGGAATTGGAGCATTAAATAAGACCAAAGATCTGGAAATATTGCATCTGTCAGACCATAGTGCTTGAATGAAGTTATTAATTTCTTTCCAAAAGGGAGAAATAATCTCACATTTATATACTATATGCATCTGATCAGCTATGTTTTCAGAATCACATCTCCGGCATTTAGTGTTATTTGACTTATACATAATTGCAATTTTGTTAGGAGCAATAAACCCTCTATGTGGGAATTTCCAAGTGAAGATTTTCCAATATAGTGTGGGTATTATTTTATCTGTGTATTTTAATACTATTCTCTTATTATCTTCAGTGAAGTCTTTGTTATATATTTTTAAGGAATAATTCAAATGAGAATTATCTAAATCTGTGAGATCTAATTTAAGAATTTTATAGATTTGTGACAAATATGATTTATTGTCCTTTGCTTTATTATTAATACGTGTTAGAAATTCCAATATTTTGAGGAAATATTTCCTGTCCAAATCATTTATCTTATTAACATCTGTATTCACAAATTCTCTAGGTATTGTAATGTTAGCCAACTCTTAGAATCATTGTTGTGTCTAGACCCTTATATTTTCAACTGTGTGTATTTTGATACCACTTAAGAATTGATGCTAATAAGTTAAGTTACTCTGTTTTTTCAACTTCATCATTTTGGTAAAATTATGGGTTTCTATGCATTCATTTGTGTATGTTGCTGGTAAGCTAGAGAATATTAGGTCTCTGCTACAATGGTTAAAGTATGAGAACTTCCCAAAGGAAGAGAGAATATTATTTTATAGGGAATTTTGTTAGAAGAAGTGCTGCCATTTCTGTAAAAGTCTATTAACAGCCAGATAAAACAATTAGGGACTATTTGTATATGATTAATTGTAATATGTTTGTTATTTACAGAGATTATTTTTAATGTATTTGTTTTCATTTTGATTTGTATGATGAATTTATCCAGAAAGCAATCATTTTTACAATTGTTGAAGTAGCACATAATTGGATATTAGGGAATCCTATTTCCCACTATCCCAACCCTTTCTGTGCTAATCAAAACAGATTCTTGTTTTTTTTTTTTTTAGGATACCATAGAAATTTAAGTAGAATATTATTTATCTTCTTCAATATTTTTTTGGTGGAGATAGTATTAAGGATTGAATAACAAATAGTATTTTAGGGATCATTACAATCTTAATTAGCATTAGTCATTCTTCCATAGTAAAGACGAATTTATTCCAGTTTACAACCAAACTTGATATTTTATCAACTACCTGTTGAAAATTTGTTGGTATCATTTCTTTGATAATATATTTTATGGCTATACCAACATACTTAATTTGAGTACTATTCCAAATGAAGTTAGAATATTTTTATAGGAACTTTTTAATTTCTAATTGATTAATATTGTATTTGCCTTATGGTTAAATTTAAGTTTGAGATTTCTTCAAACTGTTTCATGGAACTGGTTATATGTCCTAAAGATTTTTCTATATTTCCTATTGTTAACAATATATCATCAAAGAGCTGTATCTTTATTTCAAAATTATCTTTTTTGAATCCATTAATGTTTTATTGGATCTATTACTGTTAGCAAAGGGTTCTATTGCTAATGCAAAAAGCAAGGGAGAAAAAGGACAATCTTGTTTAGTACATTTTTGCAATTTAAAAGACTTAGAAAAAAATCTTTTTAAACATAGGCACAAGAGTTATTATAAAACTTTGAGATTAATGCAATTAGCTCATCTGAGACGTTATAGATTTTTAGTGTTTTAAATAAATAGGATCAACTGACCGAGTCAAAAATCCTTATCTAGAGCAACACTAATTACAGAGAGCTCTTTTTTATTTCTATTTGTATATTTTATTAGAGGGTGCATTCTTATTATATTGTCCTGGACTTGTCTATTTAAGATAAACCCAGTTTGATCATTATTAATTAAACTAGGCATCAGTAGATTAATTATGTTAGCTAAAATGGACATAAACATCTTATAGTCCAAATTTAAAAGGGAGATGGACCTGTAAGATATGCATTCTGTAGCATCTTTATCTTGTTTTAAAATAGGAGATATGAGAGGAAACTTCCATGATGGGGGAATTTTAGCAGTTGTTTTTACTTTATAGACATTATCTAATAATGTAACAGCCAGATCTGGTAGTATCTTGTATAATTCTGGTATAAGAACATCTAGACCTGGCACCTTATTATTTTTTTAACTTCTTTGTTTGGTGCTTTATGTCTATTAAAGTGAATTGTCTATCATTTTTTCCATTTGTTTGTTTGTTAATTTATGTCATATTTTCTAGGTTCATAGGTTCATAGGTTCATACTAGGCTATCTGCCCGAGGGCATTTACAAGCTTAGCCCATAGTTTTGTGGCTTACGCCACTTTTCTAAGGAAAGTTTCAACTATATCAACATTGTCTGAGATATTCATGCTCTCATTTATTTTTTCATAAAATAGTCTAAAGCTCTAAAGTATACCTTTAATGTCTGTTCTTCTTTCTTTTTTTGTTTGTATGTGTTATAATTTCTTTGATGTTGTTTATTTTTCATTTTCTTGGATCTAACAGCAAATCTATGTAAACTTAATGGGTTTACTGAATATGTTTGCATTGTTTCTGCAGTTGTACCTTTGATAAAATACAATTAAAATCACCAGCCATGGTAAGTTCACCTTTCATGTAATAGGTAATAGCATCAAAATATTTTTTTTTTTTTTGCATTTTTGGCTCTAACCCCTGTAATCCAATAAGAGTTTACCAAAGTATATATTTTTTATTCCATATAATAAAAGTGATGATTAACATACCATTTTTATCAACATAAGAATCTTTTATTATAGGCATTACTGATGAGTTCGTCCATAGAATGAGAGTGCTTCTTCTTTTGGCTCGAAAACCAGATTCTGCTAAAATTAAATAGTTCTTTATAATGATAATTCATTAATATCATTGTTGAGTAAATGCATTTCTTGTAAAAATACTATTTGAGCTTTATGCAACTGTAGATATCTAAGTAGGCTCCCTTCTTAACCGTATTGTTTAATCCATTAATATTAATAGCTATACATTTAAAATCAGTCATTTACATAAGAAAAGAAAAACATACATTATAAAATCACAATTACATAGAGAACTTCTCATACGATTCATAAGTAGTAACATGAAATCTTCAGATATGGACAAAACTTTTGAAACTAGTAAATCTAACCTAATTGTATAATCTTATAACATTCTATCATGGAATTACATATTCATAGTTTGTTGAAAAAATCAAGCAAACTACTTCTCAACCACCTCATTAGACTGTCTATGTCTAGCTCATACTTCTATTATCTATTGATATATCTCACATTTTAAAACAGTATTATCTTGAAATCCCATACTTGAGTTTCTACAAACTAAATAGGTTAAAGGCAGTTTGGATTTATTCCTAATAGTTCAACCAGACAGGGTTGTTTATAATATTATCATATCTTGTAATCTAATATTATTTTCCTAGTCTACCATTAGGAAGAAATAAAGCCATTATTTTTATATTTATTATATTATGAGGAAGTACTATCATATTTAGTTGTTTTGTTTACTATGTGAAAAGCTGTCAGCATAACATTCTGACTGTATACATGTGTGTGTGTATATATATATATATATATATATATATATATATATATATATATATATATATTGTATATATATATATATATATATATATATATATGTGTGTGTGTGTGTGTGTGTGTGTGTGTGTGTGTATAGTCATTCTATTTTAACATATATTATAATTTATGCTATTACTAACTGCAAAGTATCTATTTTAGGGGGATATTCTTAGCATAGAAAACAAATTAGAGGAACAGAATATTGTCTCTTATATATATCTGTTAATGATTAAACCACTTACTATTGAAATCAGATCTGTTCTTTCTTTAATTATTATATCTAAGAGTATCTAAACAAAGTTCTAAAAAAGCAGCAACCATTTAAATTTCATGTTTCCCAGAGGGGTGTTTCGATGAGATGATATATAGTCCAAAGTAAAATCACAGTCCACGTAATAAAACTCAAGAAAAAGCAGAAGACTGGATAACATTGATAAAAACAAACTGTTTATTATGAACAAAGCTTTCAGGTAAAAAAACCTTCATCAGTGTGTAGCAAAAAGTAAAACAGTTTACTTATATAGTAATCACACAGCCCAAAACTTAATTGTTTAACAATCAGTTAAAAGCTTAAAGTAAAATGTAAATTAATGTCAATTATCTCCTTATATACTCAAGTTTTAATATCATTTGTTTTATATGAAAATGGAAGTGAAAGAAGTCCTGTATATTTAATAACTTTTATTTGTTCTACTTTGTATATACAGGGAGCCATATATTTTATATACTGAAGTGTGGTTTAACATGTCCCTTTAGTGTCATTTTAGATTTCTGGTATTATACATAAAGGGACATTACTGAACTATGTAAAAGGAAAACCTTTTTTTTAAGTTTACCATGTAATACAGGCTTTTATCAATTGAAAATAAAACAACTTCATTTCATTAATAAAATTAAGCTTTATCACTTTAAAAAAGGGAACTAGCAACTACTGCACTTGAAAGTGAAAACATTTACCTTGTAAAAAGTAGCATATGGCATCCATTTCTTACTGTTCAAGCACTTCTTTAGAATACAAAATATACATGTCATGAAAGCACAAACTTTCGTTTGCCCTTCAGTTTTTTTTACTTTTTTTGTCCTTTACTGTCCAACCCTCCCTTGTTGCATTTCTTTTCAAAGATGTGCAAAGATCCCAGTCCATTTCTTCTGTCTTTTCCAGGATTTTATTTTTCTATATAAAGTATATTGCTTCTTCCAGGGTGTTAAAAGTCTTCTTCCCATCTGTAAGGTGAATCCTTGCTTTTGCTGAAAACATGATTTGAGCTTTGATATTGCTTTTGTTTAAACTTTTAACAAGTGTCACACATGCTTTCCTTTTTGACATGACCAATGTAGAGTAATCATTGTCAAGTCTAATGATGTTTTCTTTGATTTTAACAGGATAATTAGCCCATGCTGCTTTTAGAACTAAGTCCTTGACCTGAGAAAAATCTAACAATCACAGACCTTGGTGAGGGTGGATTACCTTTGGAGGACATGCTGGAGAGAGATCTGTGTGCCCTTTCAATACCAAAGGAAAAAGCTTCAGACAGGTTCAGTCTTAGGTAGGTAGGTATTAATGAACTGGCTCATGCTATCCCCCTCTTGTTTCTCAGGAATTCCGTAGATTCTTATGTTGTTTCTTCTGTACCTATTCTGTAAGTCTTCTATTTTCTCCATGAATGGGTTGTTTTGTTTCAGGAGAAATTCAATATTATTTTCATTTTTAAGGATTCTTTCACCAAAATCTGACATTGTCTCTACAGAACTCGAGATTTGTGATGATTGTTATTTAAGAACTTCACTCAGCACTTCTACTTCTGCTTTTTGGACTCCTCATTAAAATGATCCATTTTGCTTTCCAGTTTATCCAGCTTTAAGTAAGCAATAATGCCCAACAGGGTGTGTGTTAATGTGTAATTAACGCCCACCCAGGAGTGTTATGAGGTCCGATGATTCAAGTGGAGGACCTCTACACCCCTGGAAGGGCATTAATTACACATTAACATGCACCCTGGAAGGCATTATTGTGCTTTGAGAATGAGTTCTCTGTAAAATTGTTATGTTTTGCTTACTTTTTTTTTTACGTACTATATTATTTTTTTATATATATTGTTGATTTAAAATACTTCCTCCACCTAAATTTTCAACCTTTCTGTAATACATGTTAATGGTGTTGGAGGAAGCATTTTAAATCAAAAATATACAAAAATAATATATTACTTAAAAATAAATAAGTAAAACACAAGAATTTTACAGAGAGCCCATTATCTTTGTCTCATACACAGTCTCTGCTTTTACACACACATACATATACACATGCAGTCTCATCTGGTTTCATACTTGCATTCACTCACACAAGCATAACTCTCAACCTCTTAGCACAAAAAATCTGGCTAAGGCCAAAAATAATGGGGGGGGGGAAGCCCCCCAAAACAGGGAGACATTTGAAATATTGCTCTTAAAAACTTAGAAAGTTGGTAGAATAAAATGTCTTGTATTACAGTGCATTTTCTGAAAGATATAAAGCCTGAAACTCAAATGCCTGTCATTATTTAGTGAATTCACTATTCATTATCTGATTTGCCACAAGACTTCAGAAAACCACAAATTTTATGAGGAACAGACAAAAAAAAAAATATGAGGCAAAACTCTGGGCATTCTCCAAAAATTTGGACAGTTGAGAGCTATGCACACAAGATTGCTCTCACTCTCTTTCTCGATCTCACACACACGCGCACATACACACACACACACACACACACACACACACACACACACACACACACGCAGACAGTGTTCTCTGCTTCACACAAGATCTCTTTTACACACACACACACACACACACACACACACACACACACACACACACACACACACACACACACACACACAGTCTCCTCAGCTTTCATACATGCATTCACTCACGCAAGATCTCTGTCACTCTCTCTCGATCTGTCTCTCACAGACAGTCTCTTCTGCTTTCATACATTCACTTACAGACAGACAGAAACATAAACACACTCATACATATACATACACACACATACACATACACTTTTTTCTGTTTATTTATTTATTTTTTTACACTTGCTAACAGCGGCCATTATTTTTTTTTCAGTCCGAGCTCCGTAGCAGCTTGATATGCTGCAGTGAATTAGCAGACTCGTTTTTCAGTGGGCTTTACTTGTACAATAATGCCTTGCTGGAGAACGTTCATTCCCCAGTCAGGGTGCTGATGTGCAGTTTGCCTGTTCTCTAAGGATAGTTCATTAATACTAGCCAGTACCAGCTGTGTGTCTTTTTCATTATATTGTCCTGTACACTGGGCTGGGAGTGACTCATTATGAGACAGTTAGAAATTTCTAGTTTTCCTGACAAGAAAAAGCAGTTAAAAAGTTTCATATTTGATTTTTTTTTTCCTTTAGAAAGAGTTTCAGCGGTTGTTTAACTATATGTCCATCAGTTCTGAGATGTTTTCATTAAGTTTTGAAGTAAAAATCCTGTCAGAGATGTTGAAAAGATACAGAGCTAAAAATTAGTACTGTTAACTGCTCGCCATCTTGGCTACAACCCCACCCTTACCATCTACTTATGAAGAATAATACAAAATTCAGAATATACAGGCATTAAATTACCCACTGTTATTGTAAATCCATTGCTATAATTGGTACAGCTGAATGCTGTAATTAAATCAAAAGGTGCTTCAACACAGTATTAGTTTAAGGATGTACACACACAACAAAGTATTAGTTTAAGGGTGTCCACACTTGTGCAACTAATGTATTGTACGTTTTTATATTTTTCCCCTAACAGATTTGTTTGATTTTCAATTGAATTGTACAGATTACAGGTCACATTAAAGATGGGAAAAGTTTTGAAATGATTTATTGTGGCCTCATTTTTTATATCACAAAAACCTGGCATTTTAACAGGAGTTTGTAAACTTTTTATATCCACTGTGTGTATGTGTATATATATATATATATATATATATATATATATATATATATATAACCAAAGGAATATGGTATGGCAAGACACTTTGAAATGGAAGTAGTACGCGCAAATGTATATAGTACTTGTTTTGTGTTGTGTGTTGTTTGTGTTTGTATGTATGTTATGTTGTTTAGTCCGATTCAGATTGACAGTACCATATGTCGATATATATATATATATATATATATATATATATATATATATATATATATATATATATAGATATATATATATATATAGATAGATATAGATATACCCCAAGGTAACAATGCTAAAAAACTGGAGGAATTTTCGGCTGACCTCCTCAAAAATCCGTCATGAAACCAGACTATTAGGTGATGTTAATATAAGTTGGCAAACCATACAATCTGAAACTCTAACCAATAATATACATCTGTACAGTTTATCCAGCTTATAACCACACCAACTAGATACAACAAAGCCACAGCCTGACAATCAACCCTCAACTGGATCCTAATATTCTCTCCAAATAAAATATTACCCCATGAATCTCTGTTAGACAGTCTATGTATTCACTTTCCAATCTACACCACAAGGCACCAAAGCTATAGCTTTAAACACATAATTACAGCCTGGTAATGAAACTTAATACTTTTCACAAAGACATTTTTATCAAAACACTGCACTCCTTTACTGGGAGTCATTAAAGACTCTCCCTGTAGATGATGCTGTCTCTGTGTTCAGGAAAATTTCCTAGGTGTTCTAAACACACTTGCTCTCCTCAGAATAAAAAGACTCAAAGCCAACACTACCCTATGATTATCACTGGCAACTAAACAACTCGAAACAAAGAGACAATGCATGGAAGGTATAGACAAAAAATAAAACATCTCCTACTTTACTTTTTTATATAGACTACCGAGGAACCTAACAAAACAACTTATCACCAAAGATAAGAAAATCTATTACTAACATACATGCTAATTATCTAAAACTGTTCTGGGCCTCAATCAATGAACTTTTAAATCTAGAACAAGCTACACAGCCAAGATCAAAAACAGAAATAAAATGATACCATAGCTAACTCATTCAGTATCCATTTTATATAGACAGTACAGTCATTAATCAACCCGGTGACTAATCAAGTAATGAAGGATATTTTCCATAGCAAGGGGACTTTATTTTCAGATATGGATTGACTTATCAGAATTCAGACTGGATATGCAAAAGACTCAGCTGCTGTTTTACTGTAAAGTAAACTGTCAGGGAGCAGTTGTACTAGGCATTATTTTTAAGGTATTTTATGGTACCTCTGAGAACTAGTTGGAAGGAGAAATGATGAAGGAGGGTATTTAATTGAGTAGGGACCACAAGAGCTTGATTAATCACCTGGTTGATTAATGACTGTACTGTCTATATAAAGTGGATATTGAATGAGTTAGCTATGGTATCATTTTAAATTTAGACGTGACCTTAAGTTACTTTCCAGGATATATTTTTGTAATCCAACAACAATATCAGGCTTTGACTACTGTTTTTCAGGGTGGTTACAGCCCAGGTGCACACACCCATAAGGCATCCTTGCATAAGATTACATGAATGCTTAAATAATCCTGATGCTTACGTGTGAGAACTTGCTGGGCATTTTGGCAACCAGTGACAGGTTTTTCGTATTTCAGCTACATACATCCATGCTGCTTTTAAGGTAGCAAAATAGTGCCAAGCAGTTACAAGAAATTAGATAACTAAGCCAGCCAGTAACTACATATTATGCCATTGGGAGAGTAGAAGCATAGAAACAGATACAGGTGTACCCAATTAATTTTTTTTTAGAAAAACAGTAGTCAAAGCCTGATATTGTTGTTGGATTACAAAAATATATCCTGGAAAGTAACTTAAGGTCACTTCTAAATTTAATTATGTACAAGCAAGTCACACAACTCTGCCACTGGTTTTGCCAGCTATGTAAGTGCGGAATCAGGTGACCCAGGAGCACTAAAATATTCATATTCTGATACCCGGGCAGGGAATACGTATTTTCATATATCATGGTAGAGATTTTATTACTCCTTTTTTCTCATCAGTCTGGGCTTTCCATCTGACCGTCTACCCATACTACATCTGGTTCATTTTGTTTCCTGCTGTCCACTACCATGTTATTTCCTTGTTATCCAGAATTTACAGAATGTCCATATTTTTGTCTCTTATTTTTTGTCTTGTTTCCTCATTTATTGTGGGGTTTTCTGCAAAGTCATTAAGAACTGATGCCACTAAACAATGCCAGACATTTCAGCTTTAGACATTGTATCCTTCAGAAAATGCATGCTAATGCAAAACCTGTTATTCTATCACACTTTAAGTTTACAAGAGCAATATTTTAAATCTGTTCCTGATTTTGGACCTTTGCCTCCCCATTATTTTTTGCTTTGTCCATAATTCTTGCACTAAGAAGTTGCAAGCTAATACTATCCTTACTTGACTTGTGCGATCAAGCCCTCATCCCCTGAGTTTTGATCTTGTTAGTGACATGCTTTGTCTCTAATCTTCAGTCTTGGAAAAGCAGCAAAGTATTGGGTTCCCTGCCAGAACAGCCATAAACTGTAAGGGGTAGATGAAGAACAGTTGTCTGGTCAGCATTAGGTTTCTTTCAGTGTTCATGGTGGTGCACATGGGCATGTTATGACCAAGCATATCACCTGCATTGACAGATACTGATGACAGACATCTGATATCCTTCCTAACTAGTGTAAGCTTCATTTTCCTGTCTTCTAGCCTTAGCCGGGTTAGCCTAAGCTGGCCTTATCTCCAATGTCCATTAAGGACAAATAGAAGTATCATCAGATGATGGAGTATCCCTCCTCAGCCAGTTTACTGTTTTGCCACTGACCCCAGCTCAGTAGCATCATAGGTAGGAGCTCTGCTCTTCTGTGAAATGTTCCTCATTCCAGTGTATACATTTGTTATGAACAGGTTTTCTTGGATAGTATGAAGCAGTCCATGTACAGCTGTGATATCAAGGCAATTGGTTTTTTGGCTGTTGATTTCATATTTGAGGCAATGCAATGGAGTATCATATAGCATTGTTGTCATACAGCAGGAGGTTCACACCTCATCTGGGGGTGCTTTCTGTGCAGAGTCTGCTTGTACTCTTTATGTCCTTATTGGTTTTCTCTGGGTGCATTGGCTTCCTATGACCTTACAAACAGAAGCAGTAGATGAATTGGCATTCTTTAAATTGCCTATAGGCGCCCATAGGCATGAAAGCAGAGTGCGATTGAGTGAGTGAAATAGTAAGTGAACAGAATGTGAGTGAGTGAGTGAGTGAGTGAGTGAGTGAGTGAGTGAGTGAGTGAGTGAGTGAGTGAATAGAGTGTGAGTGAATGACTGATAGTGTGAATTTTATTTTATGATAGGCCGGTGCCCTGTACAGAAAATGTTCAATGTTTTACACTCATTGGTTGCCAGCATACCTTTCATTCTGTAGACAATTTAAAATAGATACAAAGGCTCTTAAAAAGTAGGTGCATCCAGCCTATATCTAATTAGCTTAAAGTTGAATACCAAATAGCAAATAATTATTCCTGCTTCCAGTAGGAATGTGGGAAACTACTCAGAAACACATTTAAACAACAGACAGTGACAAAAACTATGGAAATTATAAGAACATTATTAGAGAGATAGTGTATGTACACTTTAATAAACTGTATTGCAAATTTCTACCATACAAGGTCATTTATATTTGCTTCTAAAAAAGTGAGATGTAAGATGTGTGTCCTCTTCTTTAAATTATTAGTGCCACTAGTATGTTGGCCATGTAGTGTGGTTGTCTGTGTACCGGTCAGCTTCAAAAATCAAGTATGATGAGGGAGATTCAGGAAATTTTATGAAGGGGTAAATCAAACCTGAGAATAAGGAGATACCTCCTAAAATAGGTAATTATCATTATGGCAGAGGTAAATCAGGCCTAAAAACTGGAATGTTCCTCCAAAACAGGGATAGTTGAGAGATTTGGCTACCAGATAGTCTCAAGCATCCCAGTGATCCTGTATAAAGCAGGTTATCAGAAAACGGGTGACTTTATTTTATGTTTACTTTCAATACACATTTGCAAGCATGTTATTACTAAGAGGTACATTCTGCAAAATGTAACTTTCCAAATGAGTGCAGAGTTAGTTACCAGGTCCCATGTTAAATATGTTAATCTAACTCATCTGCAGTTTTACCCTACCTACCACCACTACAGTGCTTATAGAAATAGAACAGAAATAGAAAACAACTTTAGGCTTTAAAAATGTCAGTAACTTTCCACAGCAAAAATGGCACAGATGATTTCTGATAGTTCCCCTGAGATCATAGACCCAGAATTATATAATAATAAGGAATAGCACTGGGTGCTTATAACAAAGAATGTGCAATTAACTGCTGTCACCTGGACTGGTAACTTTAAATAATAATGTCGATTATATACCGCTTTGGTGCTACATGTTGCAAAGGTACATCTATCAGTGAGAAGAGTCACAAGTTGGTTTCTATATCAATCTGCTGGTCTTAATATACAGGATTAATAGTGAGTTGCCGATCATAACCTACTTATTATGTGTCTGAGACATCAATGCCAAGAAATTCATCTTGAGAGTGAATCTTGGCATCCATGTAGAGAACATAATTAAGGGTTATGACTGGAGACCCGATCATAATTCTTTGCAGTGCATGGAGCTTTATCTGCTCCATTTATTACTTACTAGGTACAGAAAAAAATCTCTAATTGGTTTATCGGCCTTCAAAGCCATAAAGCTCTTGGAGAGCACTGTCAGAAAGACAGTCCAACTCACTTCTTTATGTTTGCACTGCACTCACCTTCTATGCCTCTTATCTGTCCAGATTTTTGCATAATCTCCAGATTTTTTGCTTCATATGTTTAGTCAATTCCACATTAAATTTGTTGCTTTCAGGCAAACCACTGAGGACTGAAGTCACTAAATAATGATATACTTTTGAGTTTCAGATTTGTATCCTTCAGAAAATGCAGGCAAACACAAATCATGTTGTTCTAGCAACTTTCAAAGCTTATACAAAGGAAATCAGGGACTCATTACTGGCACAGACAGCAGGGAGAAACAAATTGTCCTTGTTATTTGCTGGTCAGCACAGGCATATTTGTTTGCCTAGTAGTGTGAGACTCGACTTTAACAAGTTAAGTAGGGAGTGCTTACCATTTTTTTAAGATCAGGTCTCATGCTATAGTAGCACTTAACCAATTTGTCTTTTTCTGGATTTCATAGCATAGTCACTGCTCTGCATGCAGTACAATAGTGTTCTTTCATAGGGAGACTCGTGTGCTGGTCTTAGCAGTAGAGCTCCATTAGTAGGAGGAGCCCTTGCCTGTATAACAAAGCTTCTTCAGTAATAATAGCTAAGTTCTTGTCTTAATTGGGCTATAATTTTAGAGGAAGTACTCATGTGTTGGTCTTTGTAACAGAGTTCATTCAGTGTGAGAAGTTAAGTGCTGGCCTCTATAACAAAAAAGCACACTAGGAAGGCCTATCTTCTAGTCTCAGTAACGGTGTTCTTCAATTGGAGAAGCCTTGTGCTGATCTCAGTTACATAGCTACCTGTGGGAGGAGCCTTGTGCTGGTCTCAGTTACATAGTTCCCTCAGTGGGAGGAATAAATAATACACTGGTGTCTATAACAGAATTCCCTCAGGAAAAGAAACCAGGCCCTTATCTCAGTAGCTATGTTCTTTCATATTATTATGTATAGATGGCACATGCTGTTTTGAGTAAGGATTCAGTCATAATGGATGTGCAGATAGCTCCAGATTCACAGACAAGTTTTGCATGAACTGGCCACAGGCATGCAAGTAGAGATTCAAAGACACTTGCTGTGCTACAGTACAGAAAGCACAAAGACATTGCAGATGGAATATGCAAATCACTGTGTAATGCCATGCAAAAGATACCTGGTAGGGAAGTGAGGCCATACTAGCTGAACATAGTCATGACTGATGATACCCAGCCCAGCTTGTCATTCTTCAGTTCTGGCCTCCACCAAAACTAGACTATCATTTCATCTCCACCTGAAAATCAGCCCACAACCACCTCCCTCTAGGAATAGCAAGCAGGCTGAGCCTTTCATTCCTTCCTCAAACCTCCAGCCAGCTGCAAAAGAGGCATAAGCTATTATTTGTAATTCAATTGCCCAGGGCAAAATCAGGGCTTTATCTTTGTATGCCAACATACCTGAAAAGTATGGATAGTTGTCTCTAGTCTAAATACAGAGACATTTGCAGACCGGCAAGGAACACATTGGGTATTTCACAGACCTTTGCCTGTAGAGCACTCAACATGTTCCTTGACATAATGCTTCTACAGGTGGATGAGCATATATAGTTTTCAAAACACATTACTGGAAATATCTGCCATTGTGCATGCCTTGTTTGGTATTACCCGCCTCTCTGAAGTATCAAGTGCCACAAACTAAATACATGTAGTAATAAAGGCTCCCAATGGCCCACAGTCACAAAGGTTTGTGAACAGGATGGGCTACCATTCTATAGGTGGTGTGTGATACACATGGGATTATAACCAGTGTGCATGCATAGTATCCAGGCAGTTCACATGATCACATATATGGCAAACATCTCAGATCTAGTACCACTTTTTTCATAGTGACATTCCACTAGCCATCTAGATGCTAAGTTCAGGCACTACGGCTAATTTTAATGTATCCAGCTGTATTTATAGTGGGTCCAAATGTAGTAATACCCCTCCATGTATTAATACTGTGTTGCATATGGTGGTGGATACCTGACAGAGCTCTGGGAAATGATGTCCTTATGGAATCTACCGGGCATGGCTGAACTGCAGTACAGCACTTTGCAAACACAAACCCGCAATGTCATTGAAGTTCCATGTCCTTAATCCCATAGGCTCATTGGTCTAGGGGTATGATTTTAAGGGTGTGACCGTCCTGGGTTCAAATCCTAGACAAGGCGAGAATTTTGGGTGGGAAGTTAGCATAATGGTTAAGGTATTTACCTTATGGATACAAGATGTAGGGTTTGATTCTCACATGGGGTAATTGGCTATGCTTAACATGGCCTACAAAGGTCTCTTTTTGTGAGCAATCTATGCATTCTGTAGCAAGTAGCCAGATAAGCCTGGGCTTTTGCAATGGCATTATTAACGTGCATGTTGAAGATTGATAATATGTCTTAGGGTTACTTCAGTGAAGGTATTTCAGGCCTTATGAAAGTTAGGGTTTGAGAACTATTCATACTTCTCTGTGCCATTTCAAAACACCCTTTCTGCTTCCAACCCTCTCTTTAAAAGAGTCCCCCAGGTTTCTATTCTGGCTCCCCTTCTTATTTTTCCATTTTCATTAATAATCTACCACTTGACCTTCCTTACCTCTCTCTCTCTTACTCTATGCTGATGACATAGGTTCATAGGTTCATAGATAAGTACTAGGCTAACTTCCCTTGCGAGCCATTTTAAGCCTAGCCAATTATCCCTTGAGAGACTTAAACCCTGCACCTTGTGTTTGTAAGGCAAACACCTTAACCATTAGGCCACCCTCCCAACCCCATGTTCTTATTTCCCTCAAACCTGACCTCCTCTGCCATATTGCAATGACTAAAACTGCCTTCCTTTCTGTAATCAAATAGCTTAATAACAATAATGAATACTGAAGACTTTCAAAGTGAAACCAATAGTGTTTGATACCTCCCCTATCTGGAAGAATAACTCAGTCACTTCTTATCCATGATCATCTTGAGTCTCTTTCACAAATAGTTAACCATCCTACTAGGGACCCCAATATCCTGGCTCTAGTCCTCTCAAATACGGCCACTTCTTGCACATCTCCATGTGTATTATCATGTCTTGTTAAATCAGACCATAACTTAGTGACCTTTTCCTTTAAAGTCAGTGGTAGTTCTCCTGTGTGTAGCTCTGTGTTTAGGGACTTCTCAAATCAAATCTTCAATTATTTGATGACTTAAATAAATTATGCAGTAATTTTCTGAAGGATCCTATCGCTAATGCTGCTACTATGGCTCTGACTTCTACTCCACCTAAATAGTTGTATTGATAAGGCTGTCCCAATCCACAACAAACATAATGAGAAGTATAAAAACAAACCTCTGTGGTGGAATATCCATATAAATAAATTGTATAACAAGAGAAAGAAGCTGCTTAATGATTACAAGAGGTCTCATTCTACCTTTCTTAAGAGCCTACTTAAATAAAGTAACAAAGAGCTTAAGGGAACCATTAGGAAGTTCAAAATTAGGTATGAACTTAAAAGAGACACTAAAGCCAAAAATAACTGCAATTTTTTCTTTAACTATGTCAGGTAGTTAAGAACTAATGCACAACAGTGTTCAGAGCTAGTCCACTATAATACTACACACTCTGACCCAAAGGAAATAGCTAATAGCCTAGCTAACAGATTTAGTGAAAATTTTACTCCACCCACAGTTATAGCTATCTCACAGGTTACATAATCTCATCCACCCCCTTTAATTACGGTGGAACAAGTTTTATCAGCCCTTTTAAAAATGATGATGACTTCATTCATGGGCCCTGACAACATACCAGGTTGCCTGATTATCAGTACTAAATATGGCCTTTCTGAACCCTTAAACTCTTCAATCTAAGCATATCCACTGATTATATTCTTGAAGCCTGGAAAACAGTTATTGTAATGCCATTACACAAGGGTGGCCCAACCACAGATTCTAGTAACTTTAAATCCATTAGGTTCACTAGCCTTATATGAAAAACTATGGAGCACATTATCTCAGACTTCATTAGTCTGGACTTTGAAAATCTCTCAACCCTGGACCCTCATCAAATTAGTGTTATCAAAGAAAAGTCCTACCTCTTTAACCTCATTAATTTCTTTGAAAAAGTAACTGAAGCAAGGGACAGTGGTTATTCAGTGCAGACAGCATATCTAGACCTGACCTAGGCCTTTGACACTATTCCCCATGCAGCCTTATTGATAGGCTTGTAAATCTAAATCTAAATTCTGATATTGTGCAATAGATTACTAACTGATGGTCTGACAGCACTTCTGAAAGCAAAATAGTTACCAGTGATGTGCCACAGGGCTCAGTTTTGGGCTCTCTCCAATTTGGCATTTATTTCTCAGACATTCAGGCCAGCCTATGGTTAACTAAGTTTGCAGATGTCTATAAGCTGGGTGTTGTTATTCAATCTTCAGTTGACTCACAACTGCTCCAACATTGCTTAGACCATGTTAACAACTGGTGCAAGGACAATGGTCTCAAATTAAATGTAAAACAATGTAGCATAGTTCATTTTGGTAAACAAAACAGTTTCACTTACCATGTAGGAGATGGACCCCTCCAATCAGACACTGTTGTAAGGCATCTAGGTACTCTTGTTCATAATCCCTTATCATTTGACCATCATGTTTCCACAGTAGTTCAGAAAGCCTTTTATCCTGCCCATCTAATTTCCAAAGGCATCTCCACTTGATTAAAAGGAGTCTTAATTCTCCTTTACTATTTTATCAGACCCATTATTGTCATTAAAAATAAACCTTCTGGCATGCATTTATCTAAACATATCACAAAGCTTAAGAGACCTCAGAGATTCATAACTGCACACAGTCACAGGGTACAGGGTTTGATTCTCACCTTTGAAAGGGGAATTTGCTGGGCTTAAAAATGTCCTGCAAGGGCAACTAGTCTAGTACTTGTCTATGAACCTATCAGTGTCCTAAAAAATCTTAGTTAGCAGGTGAGACTGGCAGCCTTTTCTCTGTACTCAGTCTACGTGAAGATCTATGTCTAGCCTTTTATGCCATGAAAGTTCCAACCCTATTTGATCTATTCTCTTGCAGAACTAATGGTACATTGAATACTTGGTTAAAGAAACTAAATCTTCATCATCAGAAAAAAATAAGACATGTTGGTGTAATACACTCATGTGACAACATATCCTTCACCTCTGGAATGAACTTCCACTACATGTCAAGCAGAATAGCATCCTTGCAGCCTTAAAGGTACTCCTAGAAAACTGGATGGGCAGCCTCAGATTCTCTCCTGGTGTATCTTGTCATGCCTTCCTTGAGGCTAGAGGGAAATTTTGAATAGAGTTTTTTGGCTAGGCTTGAAATGGTCTGCAGATCAATTGCCTAGTACTTAGCTATGAACAGCCCTATTGATCAAGTCATCTTCTTCAAATACCCTGGTATATTGCTTGATTCTGCACTGGACTTTCAACTTCACCTAAAAAAATATGGAAGAAAATAAATTCTCTCCTAATTTGGTCCTATAAAGTTTCCCTCTTTCTCTTTCCTCAAGACCAACCTTGAATGCCATAGGCAATGGCATTCTACTAACACAGCTTGAATATGAACTTCCACTGGCTGCAGCAGCATCCAAGAAAAACTCCTGCACCATCCAAAATCCAAACTATAAGCACCTCTTATCTGCCATTTCATTACCCCCCCTAGAAATTAGCATAATTGTTTCACAATTGATAAAGCCAATTGACTTTGTATCCTACAGTGTGTGAGCCTGCTTCATGGATCCCAGCTCCACAAGCTCTACAATCTCCTCAAAGAACACTGTTCTTCTTTCCTTGCTTCCAACTTATTCAGAAGACCCCCTCCCCAGTTACAATCTAAGAAGTCTTAACCACTTTGGTGTACTTCTTAAATGTCATACAGCTGAACTTCATTGCACTAACCATGCCTTCTCCATCCTAGGCCCAAACTCTGGGAATCCCTCTCCACTAATCTTAAAGACCTCAACTCATACCCCTCATTCTGTGCTCTGCTTAAAGATCATTTGGAGTGCAATATCAATTTACAAATTCTTCCACTGTGGACAATATCACCTAATCTCTCACTTTCCCCTTCACTAGTCAGGCACATTTGTCTTCAGATTATATCTCTACACTAATGTGTCACCTCTTTTTCACATTTTGTATATTGTATATAGTTAATTTCTGAGTGCCCTTACCTTACATTTGCTATCTTTTACACTTTATACTCTATTCCTTCACTATTTGTTTTGCTCTTCTGATTTCCTCTTTATTCTTACAATCCCTTCCTATTGTTCCTTATGCTGTGTACTTTATTATTGCTACCTTCACACAACATTTTCTTTGTATTAATAACACTTCTTGTTAACTTGCATGCCTAATGTCATTTATATTTGTCTGGGTTGAGAGTGAAATAGGTTCATTTGAATCAGTGCTCTACCCGGGTTATCAAAGTGAATGAATAAATAAATAAATAAATAAATAAACAAATAAATAAACTTACATATCCTTTAGGATAGCCAGAACTATTGATTTGGTTGGAGCAGGAACCAACATAAATGGTGTCTGTTAACAGCTGGGTTACTCATTAACTAATTGTATTCTGTATCCAGATGATGTGGTACCTACCACGGGTTCATAGGTAAGTATTAGGCTTGCTGTCCTTGTGGGCCATTTAAGCCTAGATAGCCAGTTTCCCCTTTCAAAGCTGAGAATCAAACCCTGTACGTTGTGACTGTGAGGTAAAAACCTTAACAATTATACCAACCCCCAACCCGAATCAGGTCACAATACAGATGATAGTTCTAAGTTCATGCATAGTTTCTTTAGCCTGGTCTGGAACTGGTTAAACAGTAACAAACTAACTGGAAATACAAGCAATACTACTGCTGTGCTGTTTGGCACCAACAAAATGCTCAAAGTGGATGGCAACATATCCACTGAAGACACTTTTGGCATCTCACTACCAACCACAGATCTTTAGAGATACCTTGGCATCATTCTTGACTAAAGTCTTACTTTATCCTCCCTCACCATCAAAGTTCAGGTATACAAGGTATTTAAATAAAAAGAAATACCATACAAAATGTCTAACTTGCTTGTTTGCTACTAAGCAAGACAAGAAATAGCTATCTGCTATCAGCTGTATCCAAGACCAGAATATTTTAAACTTGCTAGACTGAAATTAACATTACATTTAACTCTTCTTAAAAATAACAATGACATCTTGGGTAATTTTAATTTAACTAATCAACAAAGACTTCTTTTTTTATTATCTTTGCAATTTTATACAATATAACATTTCCCCCTCCTTCTAACTCTTCTTATTTAAGCCTTATATTTAAGACATTTAACATACAATTCTCTCTAGTATATATGTTAAAATCTGGTTTGATTCTTTAATTCCCATTAGCTATTACCAGAATTTTTAAAATAAAACTCATACTCACACATTCACTATTTGGGAAACTAAGAATTTTGTTTGTTGGCAGCATTGTTTTAAAGAATTGAAAGTCAAAGATACCCAGCAGCTTATCACAGAGTATGATTTAAATCCCCATGACTGGTTATTATTACAAAATGTGAAAACATAAACACAATAACTATGTTTATCTCTAACCCACTCACAATTTAAACAAATTCCCAAATTAATACGTTTTATGAAATTATGTATAATAAAACAGGTATTGAAAATTGAATTTCAGATCTTTACAAAATATTTATAGACTACAAGATATATGTAAATATTACATTTTGGAATCGTATTACACTGGTCCACACCTCTTCTTTAACCTCTGAGAATTAATCTCAAGTATTATCATCCATTAATGCTCCTCTTGGTCTCATTATTGTCATACATTTCATGGAAATTTCTTCACAGAGCATTTCTAACTCCAAATTAAATTGTGAAAATTAATAAAAATAATGCTAAACACTGTTGGAGATGTTCATGAGAATGTAATGCTGATTGGATACATATATATTTTTTTATAATTGTCCTTCTCTAAGTCAGTTTTGGGGGAACATCGATGATTTTCTGAAAGCCATATTTTCTGACACATTTTCATTATCCAAACCTCTAATTTTATTTAATGTAAATGCTGGACATGAATTGAAAAAAAGATAATCTCCTCCTACTATGGACTATTTTGGTGATAGCAAGGAAGAATATTACCAGAAAATGGAAATCACCTACACCTTCTACTGAGTACAAGCCTTTGTACATATTGTACATAGTTTATGTTTATTTTTTGTGTCTTTACTACTTATTATATTATATTATATTATATTATATTATATTATATTATATTATATTAGCTGACAACCACTGGGGATGCACAAGCCAGTGCATTTCTCTGTGCCGGTCCCAAGCCTGGATAAATGGGGAAGGTTACGTCAGGAAGGGCATCCGGTGTAACATTTCACCAGATCATTCATGCGGACAGCAGTAAATATTTACATACCGGATCGGACGAGGCCCAGGTTAAAAACAACCACCACCAGTACTGTTATCCAACAGAGTTTTGGCAGAAATTGGTTACTGTTGGCCAAAGGAGGAGAAGAGGGGGAAGGCATGGCCGAAGGCAGGAAGAGAGGAGAAAGGCTAGGACTGTGGTAGTGAGTTTCAGAACTTTGAATGTTGGCAGTATGACTGGTATAGGGAGAGAGCTAGCTGATATGATGGACAGAAGGAAGGTTGGTATATTGTGTGTGCAAGAGACCAGATGGAAGGGGAGTAAGGCTAGGTGTATCGTAGGTGGGTTCAAATTGTTTTATCATGGTGTGGATGGGAGGAGAAATGGTGTAGGAGTTATCCTGAAGGAACAGTATGCTATGAGTGTTTTGGAGGTGAAAAGAGTGTCGGATAGAGTGATGTTTATGAAGCTTGAAATTGATGGTGTAATGATGAATGTTATTAGTGCATATGCTCCACAAGTTGGGTGTGCGATGGATGAGAAAGAAAAAGTTTGGAGTGAGTTGGATGAAGTGGTGATGACTGTACCCAAGAGTGAGCGAGTGGTGATTGGAGCAGATTTCAATGGGCATGTTGAAGGGAACAGAGGGGATAAGGAAGTGATGGGTAGGTATGGTGTTAAGCAAAAGAATGCAGAAAGTCAGATGGTAGTGGATTTTGTGAAAAGGATGGACATGGCTGTGGTGAATACATATTTTAACAAGAGTGAGGAGCATATGGTGACATACAAGAGTGGAGGAAGGTGCACACAGGTGGATTATATCTTATGTAGGAGGGCCAGTTTGAAGGAGATTGGAGACTGTAAAGTGGTGACCGGGGAAAGTGTAGTTGGCAGTATAGGATGGTGGTTTGTAGGATGGCGGTGATTAAGAAGAGGAGGAGGAGTCTAAGGCAGCACAAAGGATCAAATTGTGGAAATTGTAAAAGGGTAATTGTGAGTTCAGGGAAGAGTTAAGACAGGCACTGGGAGGCAGTGAAGAGTTACCAAATAGCAGGGTAACTACAGCAGAGCTAGTAAGGGAGATGGCTAGAAAGGTGCCTGGTATGACATCTGGACAGAGGAAGGACGACAAGGAGACATGGTGGGAATGAGGGAGTACAGGAGAGTATACAGAGAAAGAGGTTGGCAAAGAAGAAGTGGGATTGTCAGAGAGATGAAGAAAGTAGACAGGAGTTTAAGGAGATGAGGTGAATGGCAAAGAGAGAGGTGGCGAAGGCTAAGGATAAGGCATATGAAGAGTTGTATGAAAGGTTGGACACTAAGGAGGGAGAAACAGACCTGTACCAATAGGCTAGACAGATGGATTGAGCTAGGAAAGATGTGCAGCAGGTAAAGATGATAAATGATAATGAGGGTAACATACTCACAAGCGAGGAGAGTGTTTTGAGCAGATGGAAAGAGTACTTTGAGGGGTTGATGAATGAAGAGGATGACAGGAAGAGAAGGTTGGATGATATGGCGATAGTGAATCATGTAGTGCAATGGATTAGCAAGGAGGAAGTAAGGATAGCTATGAAGAGGAGGAAGAATGGAAAGGCTGTTGGTTCAGATGACATACCTGTGGAAGCATGGAGGTGTTTAGGTGAAATGGCAGTGGAGTTTCTAACCAGATTGTTTAATGAAATCTTGGAATGTGAGAGGATGCCTAAGGAATGGAGAAAAAGTGTTTTGGTACTGATTTTTAAGAATAAGGGTGATTTGCAGAGCTGTAGTAACTACAGAGGGATTATACTGATCAGTCACAGCATGAAGTTATGGGAAAGAGTAGTGGAAGCTAGGTTAAGAAGGGATGTGATGATTAGTGATCAGCAGTATGGTTTCATGTCAGGAAAGAGCACTACAGATGCGATGTTTGCTCTGTGAGTGTTGATGAAGAAGTACAGAGAAGGTCAGAAGGAGTTGCATTGTGTTTTTGTAGATTTAGAGAAAGCATATGACAGGGTGCCTAGAGAGGAGTTGTGGTATTGTATGAGGAAGTTGGGAGTGTCAGAGAAGTATGTAAGAGTGGTACAGGATATGTACGAGGGTAGTGTGACAGCGGTGAGGTCTCCAGTGGGAGTGACGGATGCATTTAAGATGGAGGTGGGATTACATCAAGGATCAACTCTGAGCCCTTTCTTATTTGCAATGGTGATGGGAAGTTTGACAGATGAGATCAGACAGGAGTCCCCGTGGACTATGATGTTTGCAGATGACATTGTGATCTGTAGTGAGAGTAGGAAACAGGTGGAGGAGACCCTGGAGAGATTGAGATATACACTAGAGAGAAGAGGAATGAAGTTCAGCAGGACTAAGACAGAATATATGTGTGTGAATGAGAGGGAGGATAGAGGAATGGTGAGGATGCAAGGAGTAGAGGTGATGAAGGTGGATGAGTTTAAATACTTGGGATCAATAGTTCAGAGTAATGGTGGGTGTGGAAGAGAGGTGAAGAAGAGAGTACAGACAGGATAAAGTGGGTGGAGAAGAGTATCAGGAGTGATTTGTGTCAGATGAGTACCAGTAAGAGTGAAAGGGAAGGTCTACAAGAGGGTAGTGAGACCAGCTATGTTATATGGGTTGGGGACAGTGGCATTGACAAAAAGGCAGGAGTTAGAGCTGGATGTGGCCGAGTTAAAGATGTTAAGATTTGCACTGGGTGTGACAAGGGTGGACAGGATTAGGAATAAGTATATTAGAGGGTCAGCCCAGGTTGGAAGGTTTGGAGACAAAGCCAGAGAGGCAAGATTACGTTGGTTTGGACATGTGCTGAGGAGGGAGGCTGAGTATATTGGGAAAAAGATGCTAAGGATGAAGCTACCAGGTAACAGGAAAAGAGGAAGGCCTAAGATAAGGTTTATGGATGTGGTGAGAGAGTACATGCAGGTGGTTGGTGTGACAGAGCAAGATGCAGAGGACAGGAAGAAATGGAAACAGATGATCTGCTGTGGTGACCCCTAACGGGAACAGCCGAAAGAAGATTATGTATGATGATGATTAGCTGATTATTTATTATTTTTTCATGAAAAAAGAGCAACAAAGTTTTTTGAGAAAAAAAGACCTGAATATGGGCCACCCATAATTCCATTACTGTCATCTCAGAAAACTTTTCCATTATAAATAAAAGAAAACAAGATACTTGGATTCATATATTTGGCTAGTCGTAGAGAACACCACTGCACCACTTTGAGCAAAGGAAAATGACTACCAGTTTCAGCAAAGACAACCTACTTACTAAACACCCTTACCTTCAAATTTGAGGTGATTTTATTGACGGTCATGTGACTTTCAATTACGTTTAGAGGAGCAGCACTTTTTTACTTTTGTTGTAAAAAGTCATTGAAACTAATTTAAAATGACTTTTTTCTGAAATAAAAGTGGTGTTATTTTAAGTTTGGGGGCTTGAGCTAAGTGTTTAAAGTATTTTTACTGCATTTTGTATAGGGAAAGGATACTTTGTTATTACCTACTTGTTTTAATGACAACTGCTCCCAGGATTCCTCAGGAATCAGGCACCTTTTCAGCTTTACCATGGTGAAGCTTATCTGTTCCTTGGTTCTTCCTTCTCAAAGCCTGAAAAAGAGGAAAATTGCTAAACAGCCTTTGCCACCACAGCAGGCTGCTTAAGTGCCTCTGCTGCAGGTGAGTGACTCGGCTGTGGTCATTTCTGGTTGCTTAGAAGATTCATCTTTTTCATTGCCTCTCTCTGGTATATTCTCTATAACCATCATAGACCGTGGGTAAGACACCCTCTGTGGCTGTTGGAGTGTCCTTGGAAGACAAGGGGAGCCAATTTTGGGAGAAGTGGCAGGGAATTGTACTCTGCTTAGTCAGAATGCTATGCCTGTCCTAGGGAGGTTTTTCCTGGAAAAAGGTGGGTTAGTTTTTTTCTGAAATTCTGGTCAAATCTTAGTGACATTTCTTCTCCTGTTTCACTCACTTTGGGTATGAGGGCTTTATTGGGCTTAGCTTACAGTTTAAATTAGGCTCTTGACCCTTTCAATTTAACTGTTTCTGGTAACGAGAAAAAGGGATTCTTCATTTCCCGAAGAGGTTCAGGTATTTGAACTACAAAATGACTTGAAGGGACAGATTATATTTTGTCTCCTTAGATTTCTGATTCAGATTCTGAGAAGTGTGTGGCTTTGGTCAGTTCCTTGAAGATTTGTCTTTCTCCGAAACTATTTCCAGAATGAATCAGTTCAGTGGTAGCATAATGATATTCTTACTTGCCATCCCTGAAGAAATATTATGATTTCTTACAAATGGATTTTCCAGATCCTACCCCAATTCCTCCTGTTCTTTTAGCACTAGAGGATGTTTTTGTCACCGCCTGTAATTTGCCTGACAGCCGGTCTGCTGCCACCAAGTAAGCAGATTGATTGTATAAAGTTCCTGAAGCTTGTAAGTTTTTATATACTCATCCCAGATCAGACCCAGCAGCTATTGCTTTAGTAAACACAGCTACTGCTAACATTTGGTTAATACCGATCCCTCCACTTCTGACAAGGATAGAGTTGGGATTTCTGCAACACTTGTTTTTAGAATTCTCAACTGTCACGCTGCAGGTTAAAGTTTATGCTTGCCTTTTTTGAGAATATGAAGAATATTATAAACACATTTATTAAATTCACTTTAAACATAGACAAACATACACTAACAGAAAAGAAAACAAACCATATTACCATTTTTCCATTACATACATTATACATCACATATCTTTTCTTTCTTTATAACTATCATCAGCCCCTCATTACATGTACTCAGCAGGGAACTTTTAAAATCTTCCAGCTCATTACACTCTCAAAACATATGTTCCCATTTATCGTTTTCTTACTCATCACACCTTCAACATTTTGCTAACTACTTCTGAAATAATTCTTTGAGGTCTGCTTGTGGTATAAAATACCTATATAAATACTTCCATGCAAAAATCCTAAACATTCTTGACTTTGTTGCATACTTAGGAGCCATACATGTTCTCCAATTGTACTCTTGTAAATAGCTTTTCCATTCTCTCTTCCCAATATTTTCTAACTTTCCCCTCATTGATTCTTAGAGTTCTCCTGCAATATTTTATATGCCCTACTACCGATCCCTTTTTAACAGCAGCTTTTGTTTCAGATTCAACTAAAACTAAAAACTCAGGCTGCCTGGAAGTTGGTGCAGTGGAGAAAGTTGCAAGCTGTATTTCTTATTTATTTATTTACATTTGTTCACTGGGATAGTCCGACTGGGCCCATGGACCATTTTCAGCGGAGTCCTAAAGGGAAAAGCCCCAAGAATACAAAAAGATCTCATAACAGATTAAACTAGTAATAAGACAGCAGCTATTTCAATATACAAATTAAACAGCAATTCAAAAAAATTAAAGATTAAGTATTATAACAGGAATAAAACAAGCTGACACAGTTACAATGAATACAGTTGTCTACAGTGATACTAGTTTTAGCAAATACAAGCTATGCTTCTTCAGCAGAGAGTTTATGTGCAAAACATGATAGAGGAAGAGATTTAGTATTAAATCTTAATTATGCTTATTTTATTATTACGTTATGCTACAGGGTTTGATTCCCTCAACTGTTTGCCTACTGTGTGATCATGAGCAAGTCACTTAAATAGTAACCATTTGAAAGGTCAGGAAGTGCTAGAGAGAGTCCTGAAACATGGAGACTGAATGATTGAAAAATGGACTTACATATGTTAATTCTGAGATAGCCATTTTTTGGAAGAGATCTTGCTCCCTGCAAAAAAGAAATTTGAAAGAGAAGAATGATCCTTGAGATTCACTGTTTTACTGGGTTTTCATTCTTTTTTTATTTGACAGCATTCAGCATTTCAAGTGCCAACATTTCAGTAGGAATAGGTTCATAGGTTCATAGGTAGGTACTAGGCTATTGGCCCTAGGGCTTATACAAACCTAGCCAAAAAGATACGCTGGCTTTTGCCACCCAAGAAAATTATTTTCCTGTGCCCCTGTCAAGCAGAACCACAGAAGTGATCCCTGGGGTGAATTTCCTATTTCCCATCTAATCATCAAGATTTTTCTTGAAGAGTGCTAATGAGGAGCTCTGTTTGACATAGACAGGTAGTCTGTTCCAGAGTATGGGAAATCTTTGGGACAGGAATCTATCCCCCCAGCACATTCTGTTTATTGTGGTGACAAGGTTTCGGTCCCTAGAGCATGTAGCTTGGAGGGATTGGGATTTCTTTAAGTGGAGCATGTCCAACAGCTCTGGGTTTGACATAGCTTTGTATGTTAGGCAGAGATCACCTCTGAGTAGGCGATATGCGACGGAGTAAAGCTGGAGTTTTTTGAGGCATCTGTTTGAGGCCAGTAATCCTCTTTGTGAGGTATTTTTGCACCATTAATCCCACTTAACCAGACATTGCTCCTGGATCACTCCTGAAAAGAAACTGTGTGTCCAGTTGGCCTAGCTGGTTAACAAATAGGATTATTATTATTATAATTATTAAAAACTTTACCAGAGCAGGTTTTTCACTTAGGATTCCCCTAGACCTTTCTCTTTGCCTATACTCTGGTGTCAGTCTCTGGTAGGGAAGGCAGTCTTTAGCCTGCAGTCCAAATGTCTTCTTGATCTCATCCCAGTTGATTACCTTTCCTTCTCTACTTATTTTCTCCTGCTACCTTGGTATCTTTGCCAGTTTTCTCCAGTAAATTCCAGTCCTCCCTTGCCTATTTTCTGTACCCTCTACTTGCAGTCATCCCTAATGGCAAAATCTGCTTTCTCAATTCTCGTGTTAGCTTAGTTCTTAGTATGCCTTCTGCTACTTTATGAATATAATATTCTGTATCATTTGTATTCTTTTCCTTAAGGATCTACATCTAAAATCCCAATCTCTCTTTATTTCTTGAGTGTATCATCCCTTTCTACTTTGAATTGTAACCACCTGCTTGTGTTATACATATGAACCTTAACTGTATATCTTTAAAATACCCCTGCAAATCAGATAATCCTAAACCATCTTGTTCTACTGGAAGGATCAATTTATCCCTCTTATCTTTCCCTCCTAGATAAATTCTTTCAACGCTTTATTAATTATTGTCCACAACTTCTCTTCTGGCTGATAAAGAATATCTGACCTGTATATAAAAGTAAAAGGACGAAAAAGATCTTCACGGCTTGTATCTTCCTATTCATAGCCATAAACAAGAGCTTTCATTTTTTCAATTATTATACTATGTTTGTCTCTCCCAACATATCCTTAATTGCCATAATAGAAGTATCTCCCAACATAGCCTTAACTGCCATAACAGAAACCTTTTTAATCCATACTCCTAAATACTTCATCTAATCATGTCCGCATAAATATGGGTACATCATTTATTGTTATAACTTTTGTTTTATCTTCATTAATTTTATATCCCAAAAGACTTGAAACTGTCTCAAAATTTTCCATAACACTGAGGTGTCCTTTTCTTGAATTATCAGGTACAAAATAATATCATTTGCAAATAAAGGCAACTTTTCTTGATTGCCTTACCAATTATATCCTTGAATTTCTGAATCCCTTATTTTTTTCCAATGGCTCTAAATATAAAGCAAATAAAACGAGAGAGAAGATACCCCTGCCTGGTTCCTCTGTTCAAACACAGCTTATTATAGAGGAACCACCCCTTCCTTTTAATTCTTGCCTCTGATCTTTCATATATCCTTGTAATTAACCTTATTATTGTATCAGGGAATGCAAATGTTTCTATTGCCCTTCTCATAAAATCCCAGCTTATTCTATGAAATGCTTTCTCTGCATCAAGACCCATCAACAGCAGCAGTATTCTCTTGCATTCTGCTTCCCCTCCGAATCATAATTGTTCTATTAATGTTGTCAAATGTTTGCCACCCCTGTGCAAAATCACAGTGATCCATATCTATCAATATTGGCAACACCTTTACAATTCATTTAGCTAGTATAGACGTAAGCACTATAATCATGGCTTAAAATTGAAATGAGTCTATATGAAGCTGGGTCTGATGGATCTTTACCATCTTTGGGTAATACAGCCACCACAGCTTTCTTCCAAGGTGTTGGTGCTTCCCTTCCTTTTAACATAATCTTAAACTCTTCCATATCTTTATCACTTTCTTCCCTCCTAATTTCCAAACTTGCACTTGAATACCACCTGTTCCTGTGTTCCTGGAGACTTTTGTTTAGATTGATTATACAGTATGTCACTGTTTTTATCACATCTCCACCTATCTTAACTTTTAGTTGTTAAGCACCATCTACCTCTAAACTGGGCATAATTAAGTCCATAAATATTTTCATGTGTGCTCTTTCTTGATTTCCACATTTGTCTGCTTTATGCAACTTTTCATGAAATTTCTGAAATATGTCTAATACCTCTACAGGACCTCTAATTATTTTTCTTGTTATAGGCTTCCTAAGTTTGGTGACAACCCATTTTACTTTCTGTTGCCTAAGTCATTTAGCTAGAAGAATCTGTGCTCTGGAATTGTTATCAAAAATGGTTGCGTAACAGCAGTCTTTCCAAACTCATGCATATTATCCAAATACTCTGTTGTCTTCTCTTTAGCACTCTGCAGTTGCACATATTCTTGTTCTGTGAGATTCCCCTTATTCTGAAATACTTTAACCTTTGTCAGACCCTATAAATATGTTATTACTTCTTAAACATATCTCTTTCTCTTTTATTTCTACCCTGATTTTAAAACCCATTTTCATTTATCCCACTCAAGCTATAACTTCTAAAGAAATGTCTATCTTTTCTAATAACACTTGAATACTTTCCACTATCTCTTACTTAAATTCCTCTTTTTTAACAGGTATGTGGGAAAGTGCCGGTGTCTCATTTTTACTTTATTACCCTACATTTTTATCTTAGTTTCATTAGTGCATTATCTGAAATAGTTATTGGATGGATGTCAAAGCTTTCAATTAAATACACATGTTCTTGTGAAATGTAAGATCTATCCAGTCTAGCCCAGATACTGTACCTTGGAGAATAATATGTAAATTCTGTTTGAGTTCCTACTAATGTATTCACATCTTCCATACCAAATATTTTCATAAACTTATTCAGAAATCTACCCCTTTTGTTATATTTTCTCTTCTAGGTTCCCTTGATACATCCTCAGTACTGGAAATCAAGTTCCATTCCCCACTTATAGGTAATATTATTTGCTGAAAGCTAATTGTTTCTCAAAAAATGTTCTTAATGTCCATAATGGCAGTGTTTGGTGAGTATACATACATACCAACATAATCCTCTCCCTTTGTCAATAGACCATTACTACCAGAAACCCACCATTACCTTTTTTCCCTCTAACAGTATTGGAGCCTGTCCCTCTCCTACTTTGGATACAATAGAAGAGTCTTTGTGGTTCTGTTCAAGGAGCTTTAATTTATATAAACACATCATGATAGAAGTTAACTGACTTTAACTTAAGTAACTTTTATACAAACTAACTGCTGGAATCATACATGCTTACTTTCTGGCTGCACTCTCAAAATGGCACTAGTAATGGCATGTGCTTGACTTTTATATATATGCACGTTGCGTCTTTGAGATGCTTCTTAAAGATACAGTACGCAGCACATGCACTCTGACCTACATCCTCCCTCTTGAAACATAAACATGCAATGTTATGAATCTGTTTTGCATGCAGATATCACAGACAGTTTTCTCTCATGCATTGGTGCCAAATAAAATACATATATACATAGTTAAGTTCAAGTTGCTGTGTATTTCGCACTGGGCTTGGATACTCATCCATAAAGTGTGACGTAAAATTGGGAATTAGATTTAGCAACTGGAACTGTCTCTGTATAATGTTCAAATCTGGTATTTTCTGGCACATCTTTAGGAATGGAATCAGAGGTAGGAACTCACTCTGGAATGGAAACAACATTTGGTTCACTTTGAGATTTAGAGTTTGTATCACTAGAACAATGTTGTGAGGATGATTCTGGTACAGGTAGGAGATGTCTGTGATTTATTCTGTACTCCATACCTTCAGTAGGATCTAGGCTTGGCACAAATTCTGGTAACCTGACCAATATGGTTGAAACCTTTTGCCGTTTATATTCTCACTGTCTCTTCTTTCCTCAATGGACAAAGAAATCTGCTCGATTTATCATAGCTGGAGTTTTGGATTGAGATCTTTTTGAATAGTTGAGCCTTGATGGGTCTGTTGTTCTTAGGCTTCAATAAAGTGGAACTAATAGGTAACATCATTTTGGTTTGCCTTGAAAGAAGTCTTTGAGCAGGACAGCCTAGAATATTATCATGGGGTATGTTTCTGAGATTAAGTAAATTCAAAAATACATCAGTATTGATAGGCTTTGACCTTTCAAGTAATTGTTTTGCACTCTGCACTCTAGTGCTATTGCACACTTAACAAGAAGAAAGTATGTTATTTTTGTCTTTCAGTAATGAAGGCCAAAATATTAATTCTCTTGCTCTTCTCTTAGTGGATACGGAACCTGGGTGACCATGATGCAAAATCTGGATATATTCTTGTTGTAAGAAAACTGGAGCAAGAACATTAGTACCTTTGAAAATAATGCCATCTTCCATCAACATTTCATCTTAGTAAAGAAAATATGTTTGCACTTCAGGTGGTACACTTGATTGCTTTGACGGCCATCCAACATTAATGTAGTGATTGAGCTTTTGCAAAACTGGATCAAGTCTTAGTGTGATCTCGTAACTCATCAATTCTAGTGGCAGAAAAATTATGCACTGCCTTCACTTCAAAGTCAAAAGTCTTTGCATCAAACTGTTCCATCATATTTCTGGGCGATCAGGATAAGGTATCAACCAAACAGAGTAGTTTGCCTTTCATACAGACCATTTTGAAGTTGTACTTTTGTAATCTGAGCATCATTCTTTGTAATCTTGCTGGAGATTAATGCATAGGCGTTTTTAGAATAGTAAGTAGAGGTTGATGGTCAGTTTCAATCTGAATAGCTCGACCATAAATATAATCATGAAACTTCGTTACATGCAAATAGTATTGCCAAAAGTTCTTTGTCAATTTGAGCATACTGCATCTCAGTTTGGGTAAGTGTTCTAGATGCATAGGCTACTGGTCTACCTTCTTGAAGTATAACTGCACCAAGACCAAATTTTGAAGCATCACAGGAAAGAGTGGTTGCTTTATTCACATCATAGTATCTTAATGTAGGTGGGGTGGCAATTTTCTGCTTAAGGTCTTCAAATGCCTTCTGGTGATGTTCTAACCATGACCATGGAACATTTTTGTATGTTAGCTCTCTTAAAAATGCTATCAACTCACTGAAGTCTGGCATAAACTTGCTTAAATAGTTGACCATGCCTAGAAAATGTTGTAGAGGCTGCACATTGTCTGGTGCTGACATTTCAAGGATAGCTGCTTGCTTGGTCAGGTCTGGTCTCAAACTAGCACTGGTAAATAAATGACCTACATATGTAACGTCTGGTAGCCTGACTTTGCACTTCAGAGGATTGAGCTTCAAGTTCACTTCACATGCTTTGTCTAGAACTCTCTTTAGGTTTCTGCCGTGCTCTGCTTCACCATTACCTCCAACCAATAGATCATCTACTATTATGGCACAAGGATAACCTGAAAAAATGTGCTCCACTGCATGCTGGAAGACTTCACTTGCAGAATTTATTCCAGATGGCGTCCTTAGGAATCTGTATCTGGTAAACGGAGTACCAAAAGTGGTCAGGAAGGAGGATTTGCAATCAAGCATCACTTGCCAAAATTAACTCTTTGCATCCAAAACAGGAAAAATAGTGGCATTCGGTATTAGGGTGGTGACCTCTTCAACTGTGTGCATTGGATGATACACTCTCTTCAATGCTTTGTTCAAATCTCTTGGGTCAATGTATATTCTGATTTTGTTTGAGCCTTTTTTGTGAGTTGGCTGCTACCATGGATGACACCCATTCAGTTGGTTCTGGAACTGGACAGATCACACCTTGCTGCACTATTTTATCCAAATGAGCCTTAACATTGTCCTGCTTTGCTATCAAAACTCTTCTTGCTGGTCTAACTACTGGAGTGAACTCTGGGTCTAACTTCATGGAATGCATAACTGGAAGTTTGCCTGACCTGTCTTTGAAAACATCAGCATACTCTGAGAAAATGGCTTCAGAAAAATTGGAACTAGGAGATGCACTTATGTGATGAACTTCTTTGGTAAAATAAAGCAGATTCATTCTCAAGCTATCTTTGAGACCCAACAAGGACTGTACTGATCTTTGCACCACATAGAATAGCAAGTTGTAACAGCTCTCGGCCAAATATCATGAAAGCATCACTGAACCTTTGGTTTGAATTTCTTCACCTCCATAAGCAGCAAGTTTTGCACTACTAGTCACATTGAGTTGTTCATTAGCTCTCACTTTAGCAAATGTGTCCGCTGATATACCATTACACTTTGAACCAGTATCTACTTTAAGCTCTGTGGATTTATCATTGATCCCAACAGTACAAAACATTTCGCTCTTTGCCAATAAATTCACCGTATCAACTCTTTCACCAACTACCGATACACCGTACACATAGAAAGCTGACTGTTTCATTTCTACTTAATCTCCTTGCTTTTTTGTGTGACCTTTCTTTGCAACTGTGTGAGGTTTACTTGATTTGCAAAATATTTGAAAATGGTTCCATTTTGTACACTTGTGACATTGCTGACCAAAAGCTAAGCATTTCTCTCTTCTAGACTCATGATATGCACCACAATTGTGACAGTTAACAACGAAGCTGGATGTGGGTTTTGCTGATTCATGCACTGAGGAACTGGCCTTAGAACTTTCTGGAAAGCACTGTGGTTTCCCTGGTGAGCCAGCAGGGGCTGTGGCTGCCATGTGCTTAGTAGGCCTATTTATGTTTGCCACATTTTGCATATTATCTACACCTGCTCTAGAGCCTGCTGAAACCATGCTCTTGTCACTCGCAAGCATACTTGTGTGTTTCTCTGTCACCTCATGGATTTGACAAATCTCTATGGCTTTATTCAAAGTTAAATCACTATCACGAAGCAAGCTCTTTCTTACAGCAGAACTATTAATACCACACATGAACCTATCCTTTATTAACTCATCTTTTAAGTCACCAAACCGACTTTGTTTCTCAGGTCAGTTATATAAGCTGCAAACGTTTCCCCTGGTTTCTGATCTCTCATGCAAAACAAATGCCTTTCTAATGTAATAGTTGTCTGAGAGTTACACATTTCTCTGAACCTGTGCTTCAAACACTCAGGGTCTTCTTTTGATTCAGCCTGTACAACAATATTATGAGTTTCACCTTCTCCCTCATATACTGCTGGTGCATACACAAATGAATGCTCTCTTTCTATGGTCTCTGACCCAGCTAGGTTTAGTAAAATGAATGCCTTGGTGCATGCATCTTTATTTGAATAAGATGCTTGAATAAAAATATTGTACTTTTGCTCAGATATTCTCCAGTTCTCTGCAGTATTCTGATCAAATACAAGTGGTAAGGGCTTTTAAAATCTGTCTGCCATATTAACACATAGCACTGAAGGTTTTTTGTAAATAAGCACAAACACATACACATATGCCAGAAATTTATGCCATTACTTATACTTTGCCCTTATGCTTTGTGCATCTGAAATTATGTTCATGGGCTTTTTGGAACTATGCTATTGGGCATGCTCTGAGAAATAACTCTCAGGCACTGTATATTGCCAAAGTAAGTTATCATCATTTTAAGAAAAATTTCAAATGATTTCACAATGCAAATGAACTTGGCAAGAGAGCTCAATAACATTTCAAAGTAATTGCACTTTGAGAATAAAATGTACACAGCACAATGAAATTTCCACAAAATGGCAGTAGCTTGTTAGACAACTCTTTACAGTACAAGAAACACTCTGTAATGGCAGCACTTTGCAAACAGACACACCCAGCACAAGAAACCTTTTGAAATGACTATACTTTGACTCTACTTCATGAAATAGTTGCACTTTGCATACAAATAAACTCTTCAGAATACATGCACAGTAATAAGCAACACTATAAGCACTTTTATACACTTTGAGATACTTCATATAACTTTATTTATGCCCTTGATACAATACGAGTCATAGTTATGCCAAAACACAGCACTTTGCACTTTACCAAAACACATGCAGTCACCTTGCTTTATTTATGCTTAGTGTGCCTTTTTTCCTTTATTATAGTCGTTTTGCTCATTTAATCTCTTTTTAAGCCCATTGTACTTTCCTTGTGCTCGTTTTAATCTAAATATGCTGTTTTGCTTTAAACATGTCCGTTTCTGCTTTAAACATATTCATTTTACTTTAAACATACTTGTTTTTGTCAAACATCTTATTTTAAACATTCCTCCTAGTTAATGAATCTTTTGTGCCAATTGCTTGCTTAATAATGCAGTTTGTGCCCTTGTAATGCTTGGTTTTATCCTTTTTATGGACTAAATAACGTGCACACATTCTCATTACCTTTGATTCTTTTCTGGCTCTTTTTCATACTCATTTCTTTTAGTTTACCTTCACTGTCATCTCTGCACCTCATGCTCCGAATATCAATCTCTGCGATCCCATTTCTGACACCATGTCTCTCTCCAACTTTGGGCACAATAGGTGGGTCTTCATGGGTTCTGTTCAAGCAGCTTTATTTTATACAAACACATGATGATAGAAGTTAACTGACTTTAACTTAAGTAACTTATATACAGACTAACTGCTGGAATCATACATGCTTACTATCTGGCTGCACTCACAAAATGGCACTAGTAATGGCACATGCTTGATTTTTATATATGCATGCTGTGTCTTTGAGATGCTTCTTAAAGGTACAGTACACAGCACATGCATTCTGATCTACACAGCCCCCCTAGCATTTAGTATTATTACTCCCCTTTTCTGTTGTCCCTGATATTCTGCTGAATGTCCATCCTGAAATCCTTTCTTTGTCAAATTCACATGCTCATTTCTTTCCAAATGCATCTCCTGCAGCATTTCTGATTTCTTAATATCATTGAATACTCTTTCCTTTTTTGTCTATACCTGTAATGCTATTTACATTCCAGTACAGGGTCTAAATTAAAACACCAGTCTTAAAACTTTGAATGTTCTAATATTGACCCCTATTCAGCGAACGCTTAAAATATCGAACATGCAGAACAGAGAATTTTTTCCCAGGGAAAAAATTTGCTGTTCCGAAACACATACACACAACACAAACACACCAAAAAAACAGCAATCCACACACATACACTTAAAATCCTACATCTAACCCTACACTAAACTGTACATACGCTACTATCTATCCACTTACCTTAACCCAAACCCTAACCCTAAGGTCCATCACTATTGCACACTCATCTCACCCGTGCCCTAACCCTAACGTCCATCACAATCGCACACTTACCTGACCCGCGCCCTAACCCTAACTCACCTAACCCTCGTCCTAACCCTCACGTCCACACAATCGCACACTTAGCTGAACAGACCCATACCTTTCCACCACAGTGCTGAAAATAGCAAAGCAACAGAAACAGCCAACCGAATTCTTTCCCTAGGAAAAAATTCAGTGGTCTGCAGCTTTGCTATTTTCAGCATTCGCTGAATAGGGGTTGATATTAGAACATTCAAAGTTTTAAGACTTCGATGTTCTAATATAGACCCTCCAGTATAATATGGAAAGTGTAGACAGTATGGTTAAATGCTATTGTTACCACCTAATACATATAACAGCTTTTTTATTGAATATGTATTTCCAACTTTTATCTTATATGCACACTTTAATGTTTGGTAGGCTGAACTTTTATACAGTTGTTTCTCCTCATCTCCATTTGAATATATGTCACAATTTTTAAGACATTTTGTTTCATACCTCTCAACTGTCCAGGTTTTCACAGAATGTCCAGATGTTTACCTCATATTTTTGGTCTGTTTCTCATAAAATCTGTCATTTTCTAGCAATTCACTGGGACAATCTGAGGATCAAAGTCAATAAATAATGACATACATTTAAGTTTCAGACTTCATACTCTTCAGAAAAATGCATGCTAAGACAAATCCTGTTATTCTATCAGATGTCTAAGTTTATTTGAGCAATATTTAAATTCTGTCCTGATTTTTTGGCCTTTGTTCCCCATTATGTCAGGCTTTGTCCAGATTTCTTGCACCAAGAGGTTGAGAGGTATGTTTTGTTTTAATGAAGATCCTCAGACAAAAAATACATTTTCAAAGCACTCCTGTCCCCTGTTAAGTTAGAACCAACTCATAAAACTATGTACAACTTCAAAAATGAAGTTTAACCCTCCAGATAGGAACAATTGCCCCAAAGTGACACCTACACCCACAGGCATTAATTATCCTAAAATGAAGGTTACCCATACTAAAGCATATATTACAGTAAGCGTTCCCACTCACACTGATTGGTATCTCTTCTTTTTGTTTCTCTGTTCCCTTTCCAGATGTGAAAAATAGCTTGTATGATTCCATGTGATGATTCCAAAGACATGCATCTGGAGCATTTCTCCCCGGGCCTCCGCTGAAAACAGGCTCTGTGGAACCTAGTCGGACATTCCCGGTCAACAAATGTTAAATAAATAAATAAATAAATAAATAAATAAATAAATAAATAAATAAATGATATACTTTCAGAAAACATAAAATTTTAGCCCTAAGAAAAAATGCAGTTTCTATCTTTAAATAAAGCAAAACTATACACTGTTCTAATAATTGCATTAACGTATTCATACTGCTAGGAAGACTGCCATCTCTTATTCACATCTCATAATTTCAAACCTTATTTTTCACTGAACAGCTTGCTATTGTACCTTTAAATTATGTGCTTCCTCAGCAAAGCATGCTCAGAACTCTGCAGATTAATTGCCTGTACATGCAGACAGCTTATCTCCATGTAAAAGTACTCAACAATAAGAAAAAATACAGCCAATGTCTCTACAGATGCATGAAGTGAAGGAGTCTTTGTAAATTTTAGTCAGAACAGAATGTACAGCTACCTTCAGATGCAGACTTCTAGATTCCCACTGAGAACATTTGCTAATGGAAAATTTTTAAGCCCACTTGCTTACAAAAAATACTTGTTTATAGCTTAAGCCAAGGGTATTAATCTAGGCCCTTGCAAAAAATAAAACAAAATAAATTATCTTGATTCTACATATAATATAATCAATGCACTTTTACAACCTACCCCCACCCAACAGCTTAAGATTACAATATATTAGCTTAATCTTGCTTCTGTCCAAGCTGTCTTCTATTGTTAAACTGTAAAGCATATATTTCTTACAACTAAAAATGTACTTGTTTAAAATCTTTAATACACATAGCAGTAACTGAAAAGACTCACCCTCACATTTAAAATACCCCACTATACATTATACAAAACTGCTTTGCTATATAACATGCCATTTATATCATAAAATGTTTTATACAAATAATAATACTACTAATAATACAAATTATTTTAGTTACAGTTATGTTTTCCCTTTTAGTGTCCTTCTGAACATTAGGGTGGCCACGGTGGTGCAGCAGTTAGCATTGCCACCTCACAGCAAGAGGTTCTGCAGTTCGATCCTCAGCTGGTGTGCCTTCTGTGCAGAGTCTGCATGTCCTCCCTGTGGTTGCGTGGGTATCGTCCAGCTACTTTGGTTTCCTCCCACATCCCAAAGACATGCTGTAGGTGGATTGGACACTCTAAATTGGCCCTAGGTGTGAGTATGTGTGTGTGTGCCTTCTGTGGAAGGTTGGGCACCAGGCTGGCAACTTGACACTGTAAAACTTCACTGTCAGTCATGAGCAGACAGGTGATCCACTGTGGTGACCCCTAACTGGGAAAAGCCAAAAGAAGAAGAAGTGTCCTTCTAAACATTAATATCATAAAATGGGGTATATGCTTTACAGTCCACCCACATGTTTAACAATGTCAGTAAAAGTCCTGTCTTTCTCAACCACGTTCTCTTGCAATGCCATATTTCATAAATGTGACTGATGCTTTTATAGTATCCCATTTATTTGTTAATTTCATTGTTGCTGGTCTTCATTCTGTTCATCTCTGTCTTCCATCACCAGACTCTGGTTGAAGATCAAATTGCTCCTGATTCTTCTAGTCAACTCCTATGTTTTTTTTCTGTATCTTAAGCATTTTACTTTGGAACATTGGAAAAGGTTTCACTGGCTAAGTCTCTTTATGAGCTTTATTGTCTAAAGAATGAGAAACAGAGTTCCCTTCTGTTTGCTGACTCACTTTTTGTTGGATAACTTTTTTAATTTTCTCCATAGTCTGTTCTGCATATAAGATGTCTTTGTTCTTCCAGTAAAGCAATATTCTGAAGACAGCTGGATACAGCAGTTTGTATCTTGCACCTGCCTCATTTGACATTCCCTGATTACTGGGATAAATTTGCTTCTCTTCTGCCTGGTGTGTAGTGAATAATCAGTTTACACAAACACTCTGCTGTCTCCAGTTTTTAATACTTTCCCCTTCTGCCATGTCATTGTCAGGATCAACTCTTTCTGCTTTGTTGATTTTATCTTTCTTAATATAGGTCTTACCTGCTTTCTCATTGCCAAGTTTGGAAAAAAAAACACTTAATGTGTGCTTCCAATTAATAATTCCTTCTGGGAAACGCCAGTCCAGTTACTTATTTGTGCTTTCACAAAATTAATACAGTGTGCTCCTTCCAGTTTCTCTGGTACACCAGAAAATCACAGGTTTTCTCTGCACACTCTGTCTTCTAACTCTACTATTTTTTGAAACAGCTCTTCTTGAAAAAGCTTATACCTAGCCAGCCTTTTCTTCATTTCACTCTCTGATTTTTGCATTCATATCAGTTAATCTGAACAGCTACTTAAAGCTTCTTCTATTTATCCAGCCTTTTGTTATTAGAATTGATACATTCCTTTAACATTTCATTTATTTTAATCACTTCTGAGTACAACTGATTTATTTTCCTGAAGCTTGAACTGTTTTTTTGCAAAACAGCTACAGGACTCTTCCTAGATAGTGTTTTCCTTTAGCTTTTCTGGTTGATTTTCTTTAAGGTTCTCTACATTTCTTCTTTGCTGGCATCTGGGTAGTATAGTTGCTAGCCAGTAACCACATTTTACCACAAATGACAATTTGACTGGCTGCTATTTCTCAGTTTCTGTTTTTGCACTGTGGGAGCTGAGATTAAGCTGCTGATCAGTCTCCAGCCATCCCTGCCTTGTGTAATTCAGTTGCTTTGGTATCCAAAGCAACTACACCTTGTTCAAATGAGACTGCAGATGCCAATTCCAAGGCTGCTGCCACTGGAATTGTTATAAAGAGGTTTGTTTGGTTACATTCTCAAAACCTTCTAGGAGTAAAAAATGAAAAATTAAATTATCTGTTCGACAGAGAATTATTATTTAGGCCATCTGTTGCAGTGGTCCTTAAAAAGTGTGATGAGAGAGGTAAGCTGATTCAAAGAATTGCTCAAATTTTCAGCTTTCTGTTTTCAAGCTTGTCAAGGGAGTTAATGTTACCCCTATAACCTTTTTTAAAAAGGAAAAAAAAACAGCAAGCTGCTGGTAAGCAAACATTTAAAAAGCTATGACAGGGAAGTTCCCAAAATAAAGGAAGACCCCTCAGAATAAAGAACAGTCTAATAAGTCTGAATGACTGTATACATGAACCCCCCCCACCCTGTCAGGGTCTATATTATAACATTGAAGTCTTACAACTTCGAATGTTATAATATCGAACCCAGTAGAGCAAAACACCAGAAAACCGACCAGACAGAATAGCAAATTTTTTCCCAGGGAAAAAATTTGCTGTTCCGACATACATACACACAACACAAGCACACCAAAATAAATAATCCACACACACACACTTCACAAAACCCTACACTAAACCATACATACACCACTAGCTATCCACTTACTTTAACCCAACCCTAACCCTAAGGTCCGTCATTATCGCACACTCACCTTACACGCTCCCTAACCCTAACTCACCTACCCCACCCTAACCCTCACGTCCACACAATCACACACTTACCTGACCTGCGGCCTAACTCATCTAACCCATGCCCAATCGCACACTCACCTTCGTTCACACACTTACCTTAACCCGGTCCATAACCTTCGCTCCACAGTCGAGGAAATAGTGAAGCTGCAGAAACGGCCCACCGAATACTTTCCCTAGGAAGTATTTGGTGTTATGCAGCTTCACTATTTCCAGCGTTCACTCTATTGGGTTTGCTCTTATAGCATTCAAAGTTGTAAGACTTCGATGTTATAATATAGACCCCCCCTGGCAAACCCTTAATCCATCCAGAGTCTGAACCTCCATTACTGCCTTTGGCAACAGATAGCTACATTGCCTAACTGTGTGACTCTGAGCAAGTCACTTAACCAGACTCTGCTTCTGGGCTAGGTCTGAAAAAGGTCTACGAAGATCAGAGTTCCAACCCAGAAAACAAATACCAATAAATAAAATAAATAGTTTCAGATAGATGTGTAATAAGAGTAATCCGTCAAAGTTAAGCAATGCAGGAGGAGTCTCTCCCTCCTTTTCAAGGGATACTCCCTCATCCAACAGAACAAGCTCTTCTTTGTCTTCCTGTCATTCTGCATCTGCTGTTTCAAGGGTGATAGAAATGGTTCCTCCTCCTTGGTCAGGATAAGGATTTTATTCAAGAATGTTTCTAAAGCCAAGGAAAGAAAGAAGATTCTTGGAGATCATTTCTGGATCTTTCCTTTCTGAACTTGTTTGTAGTAGTGTCCAAATGTAAAATGTTATCCTTTCAAAAATTGTTACCCATTATTCCCCATATCAATTTTTTTGGTGACTTTAGATTTCATAGCTGCATATCATCATATTTCTTTAGATCTAGATTTTATATGTTTCTTAAGTTTTTCTGTGTCCGGATCACATTATCAGTTGTCTGCAATTACCCTTTGGTCTATCCACTGCTCCAAGGGTATTCACAAAGTGTCTAACTCCTGTGATAGCCTACTGAAGACTGCAAAGCATTCATGTTTTCCTTATTTAGATGACTTGCTTAACTTTGCAGAGTCTTTTTAAAAGTGTCAGAAATCACCTGGGTAAAGGATCTCCGACACACACTGGGGATCCAGGAAAGCATACAAAAGCCTTGTCTGATTCCTTCTCAAAGAATTGTGTTCTTTGGGTGCTGACTGGACTCCTCAGCTCAAAGGGTTTTTCTTCCCCAGGAAAAAGTAGATCTGTGTCTAGATCTATTTTAGGTCTTATAGCTTTTCTAGGTCTTACAGCTTCTATGATTCTCATGACTCTTCATGTAAGACTACACATGAGAAAAATCCAGTGGTACATGAAATCTGTATGGTCTCAGCATCAACATTTCCAAATATTCCAGTTTTGGGATTTGTGAAAAGGGATATTTTTTTGGTAGAGACACTGAATTTGCTAGAATCCAGGTCTTCCATTCTTCCGCCCAACTCTAGCACAGTTGGTCAGAACAGATGCCTCAGGCTGTTTGGGGAGCTATGTCTATGAGGATAAAAGTTATATCAGGTAAAATGGAACATAACACATAAACATGAAAGAAATGTAAATACTTATAAATGCTCTCAACTCTCTCAGACATCTGTGGTAATCAGGACCTTTACATGTGTTTGCAGACAGCACCACAGTGATGTGATACATAAACAAGTAAGGGGGCCCAGATTTTCCTCTCTATGCAGACTAACCATGGTAGCATAGGATATAGCTTTTTAGCACAATATCATTATTCTGTAGTCATCTTATATACCATTAGAGTAAAACTGTCTGTCAGACAAGCTAAGCAGGACAAGGACACTCCATCACAAATGGAAATTGAATCAGGGGTTCTTCCAAGAAATGGTTCAGCTGTGGGAAACACCTCAAATAGATCTTTTTGCTTCCACTCACAACAATCAGTTGGCAAATTTCTGCTCCAAGATAGCAATCAAGAGGGCCTATAAAACAGATGATTTTTCTTTCTCTTGGACAGAAATGTTCCATTATGCTTTTCCACTATTTTCTGGTAATATTCAGGAAAATTCAGAAGATTCAGACGGACTCTTCAAACATCTTTGTGGTAACTACCTTCTGACCCAGGAAGCTGTGCTTCTCCTTTATTTTGGAAGAGATCAGGGTCTATTACCACAAGCTTCACAAACCGTACCTACTCACACAAGAGAAAGGGATGTTTGATATATCCCAACCCCCAAAAAACTGTAGCTGACCGCTTTGATGATTAAATCTTAATGCCATTTAGGCAACCTTTTTTCTGAGGATGTACAGGAGGTACTCAAGCAGGCAAGAAAACCTGTGATTAGAAAATCATATATTAGTAAATGGAAAGGGTTTTCTAATTGGTGCCAAGAAAAGAACCAGCACCAATTCAGGGCTAGTGTCCCTCTGGTTCTATATTATTTGTGAGAGTTACTCTGCAATGGCCTATCTTACTCCTTCATCGAGGTTCATTTGCTGGCCATTTCAGCATGTCTAGCTATGGATCCCTCCCCCCTTCTTTGAATGCAATCTCATGTGAAAATACTTTTGAAAGGGATGTTACATACCAAGCTTCCTAGGAAATGGGTGGCTCCTCCTTGGGATCTAAAGTTTATGTTAGAAAAACTAACTCTCAGTCAACCTTATTTAATTTTTCACAAAGACAGGATTTCCTTAAGAACTAGTCCTTCATTTATGCCTGAAAGTGGTGTCTGAGTCTACTGTAAGCCAAGTTATTTATCTCCCTGTCTTTTTTACAAAACCTAAAAATGATGGCGAAAGGGTACTTCATACCCCAGATGTTCACAGACAACTCAGGTACTATCTTCAAACAACAACATCTTTCAGGAACTCTGCTCAGTTGCTCATTTTTTGTGAAGGTAAGAAAAAAGGATTTGTATCTTAATACACTATTTCCAAGGTTGTCTCATGCCATTACCTTTTATTACACCCCCACAACAGGACAATTCTAGACAGGTTCAAGGTGTGTTCTGCTAGGGACCTGGCTTCATCTGTGGCTTTTTGGAAAGGGCTGGATTCTAGAAGCAGCAACTTGGTCCTCTGTGCACACTTTTGCAAAGCAATATACACTAGATTCCTTCTCCCGGTCTAGGACTGGCTTTGCTAGGAACATTCTCAGGGGCTCCTGGATCCTAGGACTGGCATTGTTAAGAACATTCTTGGAGGCTCCTGGATCCTAGGACTGGCTTTGCTAGGAACATTCTCGGGGGCTCCTGGATCCTAGGACTGGCTTTACTAGGAACATTCTCGGGGGCTCCTGGATCCTAGGACTGGCTTTGCTAGGAACATTCTTGGGGGCTCCTGGATCCTAGGACTGGCTTTGCTAGGAACATTCTCCAGGGGCTCCTGGATCCTTATCCTTCCACCTCCCAGTCAGTCTAAGCTGTGGTAATTTGCTCTTATAGCTAAGGCTACTGCAGCAGGGATCCATGTGATGAGCACAGTACAGCTGTATAAGTAAACTTATCATAACAGCTGTTGTTTTAATGATCACTGCTACAACAGCCACTCACTCCCTTTGTCCCTCCACCCCCTCTTATTTTTGTATGTTTTTGTTGCCAATGTGAGGACCTTTATTTTTGTTTTCCTAGTAATATCCTTGTCAGGGCTTTAGACTCCCCTCTCTTTGTTGCTATGAAAGGCACACAGGGGTTGGTGACCAAACCTTACTTTTTAGTCAGCTGAAATCACACTGGCTAACCATTTGGGCACTTGGAAGGTGCCCTGAAGCTTTGGAAGCTCATTGGCATTTATATCCTTGACAGGATATAACCCATATAGCTAAGGGTAATGCAGCAGTGATCATTCAAATATCTGCTTATATGGTACGTTAACTTACACAACTGTACTTTCTGTGTTATAGTGCAAAGTTGTTGGAGGAATAGATTTTTCCTGAAGTTCTAGGAAGATTATTTAATCTAACCCTTAGGGACAACTGCTTTATGTTTAACAACAGGTTTTATAAGCAGAGTACTGGAATAGCTATGGAGCTGACCATGGCCCCAAGCCTGGCTAAAGTGGCTCTTGGAAAATGGGTGGAGGAGGCCGTGTACCAAAGCCCCTATTTTGCATAGATGAAATAGTATCACCATTTCATTGATGATATCTTTATCATCTGGGGGGGGGGGTGAAGTCACACTGAATGACTTTTGTAACCATATCAGTAATTCCACTAGCTCCCTGAGATTCCCAGCCCCTCACAGCAAATCCTGGGTCTTTTAGACATAACCATATCTAAGGACAATGAAAACAAATGCCTCTCCAATAACCTGTTCAGAAAACTAACCAGGGTTAATATGCTGCTGTACAGTAAAAGCATGCATCCCCAGATCATTAACAGAAATGTTATAAAATCTCAGATGATGAGTATTACATGTGTCTAGCTTTGAGATTTAATCACAAATCTAATCAGGCTACACCAAGATCTCCTGGAAAGGAGGTACAGGAGTAGATTACTGAATTCTATCCTCAGCTCCATCAGAACTTTGAAAGAGCAGAGGAACACATTTTGAGGGACCCCCCCCCCCCAGGAGGCTCCTAAGGCTCAACAGAAACCAACAATAGGATCCACAGGAGGACAAAGGAAAAAGAAGTATGGTACTCACTTTTATAGTAAATTACAAAACAATCAGAACGATCGGGACAGACAATTGGGTGGTGATTACAGACAATTAACAACTGAAAAAGCTCATAGAATCTCATCCTTGTTTTGTTTTCAAGAGGGCCAGGAATGTTAAGGACTGGGGTAGAGTGCAAATTCAGACTGGAGAAGGACAACAGAGAATTTACTCCTATGGCCCCAATGTTTGCACTTACTGGAATTACATGAGCAAGAAGAACTACTACTTCTTTTGTCCAGTACTCAGGAGAAAAGTCAACATCACTTGTTCTGGTAATTGCAACACTGCTTGTGTGATATACTGTGCACAGTGTAATTGCTGCAGTTGCTTTTACATAGAGAAAACTGCGAATAAGTTCAAAATCAGAATGGCACACCACCTGTCTGACATCAGACTCCAGATCATCAAAAAACAACTAGAGAAGAAATGCTGCGATTTCCCAGACCATGGAGGTTTCCATTTCAACATCATGGACAGGCTCACTGTGGGTCCACTCAAAGGGAACAAAAATGCCATCCTCAAAAAATGGAGTTAAGCTGGCTGTTCAGTCTGGATGGCACCACTACCCTGGTCTAAACTCAAGCATTTCCATTAGAAGTGTGCTTGCACTCAGGAAACTAAACCATAAATCATACAGCTAAAACACCTGTACTGTTAAACCCAGGATTAAATAAATAGATAAAACTCTAATCACTGCTCTTAATAAGAAAAAGCCACTCAAGAAATTAGATTTGTAAATCACTGCATTTACATTGGTATGGTTTATCTGATGAACTAGTAACATCATATTCAAGCCACTCTATTAATTAATTTATTTTTTTGTAATCTCAAGATGAGTACAAATCTAAAGAGTAACTATCATGAGTTTGAAAATACTTTTTACCACATGATGTGTATAAACTTAAACAGCTACTTTTAGTTATTTGAAATGTTTTCTAAGACTCTTTTGGAACTTGAGCTATGCTTTTATTGTTAAGAGTAAGAAGAAAGGGGGCCAAACACTATAATCCTAGTTTGATTGACAGCTCAAACCCATACTAATTATATCAGTCTCTTACATTATCTAACCCTACCTCAGTCTCCACGGTACCACCTCCTCTCTCAGGAGACAGGTTAACTGCCCTTCCACCAGATTCCTCCCAGTTTCCAGCCCTTTATCTAGCCAGGCGGTTCCCTATTATATCAGCGAATGCTTAAAATAGCGAATGCTGTTTGATCAACCATTTGAAATCGAAACCGCAAAATCCCAAACACATGGAACAGCGATTTTTTTCTCAGGGAAAAAAAAATCACTGGGCTGTTGTCAGGACTTTGCCATTTCCTCCACTGTGGTACGATTTCAGAGTTGGTACATTTAAGTAGGGGAGTATGGGGGGCACAGCCACCCACATCTGGGTGGGTGAAGCCCCCAACTTTATTTTGTGTTTTTTTTTTTTTTTTTTTACAGAGCAGCGATTTTTTTCCCTGGGAAAAAAAATCTGTTCTGTGTGTTCGGGATGTTGCCATTTTGATTTTTAAGGGTCGATTATACAGCATTCGCTATTTAAAGCATTTGCTGTTATAATATAGACCCTAGCCAGCCACATAGCTATCTGGCATTCTTTTGCACTGGCGTCACTAACTGGAACCTGAAGAGAGGAAGAATCTGAGCAGAAGAGTCTTCACTAACTGCTAGACTTGGGAAGGAGCTTAAAGTGAAGATCCCCAGACAGGAACACCATAGAAACTTGTTCTGAGACCTGTTGCATTCTACCTCTCATTGAAGCTATCCTGCACCAACCAGGTATAGATACTCTAACCATCTGGTCTGCATTTAACATTTCTGTAATTTGCAGTACAATGAAAATTGTTATCCCAGGGCACCACTCTACACTGCTGCATTCTTTATACCATAGACACAATTTGCCTGTGCTCAAAGAAGACCTGAGATTCCTGTTTTTTTATTAAAGTTTTTCTATACTCTGTAGTTTACCACTTGGTGGATTTTTATTCCATTGTGATGAAAAGCCCGTACAAAAGGTTCTGAGGTCTCAAACTTTGCTTACTTTTTTCTTCCTACTTGCGCACTTCCATAAGCTCTGTAAAACTGAGCACTGTGACTTGTTTCCACTGTAAGCTATTTCTCTGGATGCATGCATAGTTCCAAAAAATGGGAGTCACCCATTGTAGTTCTTAATGACTGATTCCCCATGCATATAAAAATGTGTGGCTTCATCTCGAAGAAGAATGTGGACTGGTCACATTAATCATGCATATGAGCCTATTATAATCAGGCACTGTAAACGTTTTTGCCATACAAGAGAAGATTAGTCTTTCATAATGTATTTCAGGAGATATGAGCCCAGTAAACGTGGGCACAGCCTCTCATATAATGTGATACAAGCATTGATAAGGACAAGTCAGACTGGAAAAAGTTCTGTAATAGAGCTTTCATAATTAGCTCCATGGAATTCGAGCCCCACAGCGGCAGACACAACCTCTCATATTACATGTGTTGCAAAACAGGCTAGTAAAGTTTGGTGATAGCCTCATAAAAGCAGGCATTTTCAATGACCAAAGGGTAAACCATTGTTTTGGATGGACCTATTGAAGTTCAGGCAAAAATGTTTTCTCAAATATAGTTCTATAGTGATGGCTCACAGTACGTTGTCATGTTTTGTTTGTTAAAAATAAATATAAAAACCTTTTTACTAAGAATGGGGTTCCACTGGCTGCTGAACTGGTAAACGCTTACAGGGATTTCAGAAATATTCAAATAAGGGACTATCCTCTAAGCTTTAGGAATGGCTCCTTGTATTTCTCCAGATTTTCCTCCAGTCAGCTCCCCTGGACCCTCACACCATTGTCTTTAAATAACTGACCTGCTAAATGTAATGTATTACAACAAGAACGTTCTTCCATCTACCTAGTTATCTGAATAAACTACTTGAAACTTAGACAGAAAGTCTCCCAGATCAAACCAGCTCTCTTACATTTATTTATTTATTTATTTATTTATTTATTGATTGATTGACATTTGATTACAGGGAAAGTCCAAATGGGTAGGTGCCCACTTTCAGCAAAGGCCTGGGAGAAAAACTCCAAAGTATCATAAAAACATTTTAAGAACAATAATTTCATAATCTTCAAAATAATACAAAATATCAACAATTTAAATAATTGAACCACATTAGACATAATGCGAAAACATTGGTTAAGAACAGATAAAACTTATATGACAATGATTTAATATAATATTAAGAGAACTTTTTGCCAGTTTATACAGAAATTAAAGGTACGTTAGTATAATGCAAACAGGAATTGCAATATGGAGTGAGAGAAAAACATGGTTAACAAATAGATGAATAAAAAATTAAATTAAATGTAATGTTTTCTGTTTTTTTTTGGGAGGGGGGCAATACTGACATGGTCTAGGTCACAAAATTCCAAAGATTTATTTTGTGCCCTATCAAAGTCCCCTGCTTCCTCTGAAGAATTGGGATAGCATATTCCCTTGCATCATCTTTTCCCTTCATAGACTTTCACTAGTAGTTATGTAGATTTGTGTTTTTTTACTTTTAAATGCAGACAAATATTGGTCTGGAAAGGAGACCATCTCTGGTTCTTCCTGCTATTTTGCAGTTACTTGAATGATATTAAAGTACCTTGGCAAAAAGCTGATCATTGAAAGTAGGAGCAGATGTTATTTGAGTGCTGGGAGATTTTTCAGTAGTGATTAAAACCTATTTTACCAAAGCTGCAGCTCTCTTATCCACAAGAATGTACTCAAAACATACCTGTTGTCTGGTTACTCGAAATTGTTCATATGTATCAGCCATCCATTTAGCTACAAGTATTATTCTTTATGGCTCAGATGCCACTACTGATGATGGACTTGTATCATCTTAAATGTTTGCACCACTGCAGCAGGTTGCTGCTCTTCAGGTACTTTGAAAATGGCTTTTGATCCCTGGTTTTGTGAGTCAAGAAGGTGGACAAAGTCTTCTGTGGTTCTGTCATGTAGTGTTAGTACGGGACTTTTATTTTCTCGTCAGGTGAAAGAATCCTTTGTTCTCTTGAAGGTCTCTACCTTTTCTGTTCTTCTTTTCTTTATCTAGAAGGACTTTTTGCATTTTCAGTAATGTTTGAAGACAAAATGCTTACGTGTCTCTGTCTAGCTGATTTATTAAATCTGAGACAATTTTCAGATTATTCACACTTAAGTTTGAGCCCTAAAAGGTAAGTACTGACTGTGGTAATCCTTAGGTGCAAAGTACCTTCCACAAGTGCACTTATTTATTGATTGGGGAGGAATCATAACTTTACTATGTCTTAATGAAGACACTTCACTTTTCTGAAGAAAAAGGATGACTAAAAATTTGTTTCATCAAAATAATGTCCAGCACAAGGTTACGTGAACTACTATGTTGTTATGTTTCTCCGGTTTGGAGTTGCCAGATGCTGAAAAGATCTGCAGAACCTGCTGAATAACTGGCACATCTATGGAATGGAAAGCTGACTAGTTATTTGCATCAACACCTTCAAAACTTGAGGTTTGCATTGCTCCTTGCAAGGATCAGAACCACTACTTAAAAAGATCTGGCTAGATCTCAGGAAAAGAGAAGGTGAGCAAATCTAAATGTTATACTTTACTATTACCATGACCCTTTTGGAAACTTTTCTGTATTCTATTCATAAGCTTATTTATCATTCAGCTGACAGAAACTTCTTTCTTTTCAGTGATGCAATACTTCACTTTATGGTGTAGGAGATGTGCTTTCACACAAAATGTGTGACTGTAGTGACAGACCCCAGTGATAAGTCACCTTATTTGGGTGGAAGTTGTGCTGTCATGATGAGGGCCTGATGAGTGTGAGATACCCCAGTGATGTCTCATCATATGTTGAGTAACCATACAGGAAGTCTACTAAACAAATTAAGCTGTGGATTTCTATACATGTAACATGTATATGATTGCTATACATGTAACATGTACATGTCACAACTGCATAAAAGCATTTTTACAGATAAGCCTGCCAGATGGTTTTGGGTGTGTGTTGTGATATTTAGAGTCATAACTATTTCAGGATATTATTCCTTAATACTGAAAATGTTGTATGTAGCTCATCTTGGAATAAGCAGAATAAATGGCTTGGTCATATAAGGTGGCTTAGCCTGGACTAAGCTAAGGAAAAGAAAAGTAAAAGTGAGACATGGATGTCAGCAAAATAGTAAATCATCATTGAATGTACCTTTGCACCTGTAGCAGTGCCCTAAAAAGTCATGTTCTAGATTGCAAGTGGACTATGCTAGGTCTTTCCTTGGAAACATTTCTGGTTTAACAGATGCTCATTTAAAGTAAATGGATGTGTAAAAAAAGCCTTTGTGTACATAATACACTAAAAATGTACTTTTCAGCAATGGATCTACTTTCCTATGTGTGGAGATTGCATATGTTATGCAAATTAATGTAAAATGTCATGTAGCTACTTTTACCACTTCATGCTTCATCTGCTAGTCTGGCAGAGAAGGCCGTACAGACAGGATGATGCAAATATGTGTTTTTTTTCTTTTTTTTTTTAAATAACAAAAAATAGAAAACAGACTCAGGCAAGACTTCAGGTTCCAGTATAAAATCTTCATTTTAATGTAATACACAAGCGCTTTCACAAAATGCTTCCTCAGGTGTTAGTAATGATAAGACATTCATCTCTCCTATTTATAGGTCAGAGTGTATCACATGATAGCAAAACAATGTCACATGATTGTAAAACTATTAAGAGCCATAAATGTATGCACTCACACTCTTTGTACATCATAAAATCATGATGATATGACATATTAAAACAAATACATGAAAAAAACATAAAATCTGTGTTAATGAAAACCTTTAATAACTAATAAATATTTATATATATATATATATATATATATATATATATATATATATATATATATATAAACATTATAATCATCTTAAGAGAGGTCTTGACAAATTTTGGTCTGAGTAGAACATGTTCATTCAGACCGTGTCCTGCATCGGCTCTAAGTCTAACTATCCACTTTGCCTCTAATTCCTCTGTCAAGTTTCGAATATCACATCCTCTCATACTCTCAAAAGTTTTGGCAATAGCCATGAACTTGAATGTGTATGCAGAATTAGTATTGCTAACATGATTAGCAAGAGGATTCAATCTATTCATTTTACTGATATGATAGATATGTTCATGCATTCTTTCTTTCAAAGTTCTATCAGTTTTTCCTATGTACAACTTTCTACATTCTAAGCAATGTGCTAAATAAACAATGTGTTTACTCTCACATGTGGTCTGCACTTTAAAATTGTAAATTCTCTTCTGATCAGGATGATGAAACTGCATACTGGTGTCTATATAACTGAAAAAGGAACACTTTCCACATGGTTTAGTCCCTATTTCACTTTGTAATATGACATATTCTTGGGTACACATAGGCTTATCTTCAACGACTTCATGTTCCTAAAAAGGAATCTAGGTTCTGCATCTATCAATTTCATAATTTCCTTGTCTGTTGTTAAAGAGCATCGGGCTGGAAACTCAGCACCATAAAAATCGACTGCCAATCATTAGCGGACCGGAGTTCCACTGTGGCAACCCCTAACCAGGAAAAGCCGAAAAGACAAACAAACTTGTCTGTTGTTAAAATACTCCAGTGCTTACATATGATATTAATATAAGATGTTACATTATTAGTGTAGCAAAAAGGTACTTTTAGTTTAGCATTGTTTCCATTCCTACCATCTCTTATACTCTCTTTGCATCCATCTGAGAAATAACGTTTTACCTTAGTATTTCTCATGCCCATAATCTCTGTGATGTTATCATGTATATCTTTCTCATTGTAGCCCCTCTCTTTCAACTCTTCTCTAGTAATATCTACCTGCTAATGGAAATACACATCCCTGACATTAAGTCTGGATGCCCTAAATACTTGGTTATGTATTAAATTGTTAAAACTATAAGGGGGATGCATGCTGTCTTTACTAAGTAGATGATTCACATAACAGCCTTTCCTATGTAGGCATGTATAAATATTAAAATCCTTATCAACCTGTATTGTTGTGTCCAAGAAATTAATCTCAGACCTAGAATATGTGGAGGTGAACCTTAAAAACTGAGTGGTTTCATTAATATACCTTTGAAAGTCCTTAAAACATTCCTCTGTGCCCTCCCATACAATAAACAGGTCGTCAACAAATCTACGAAAGAATGGTATATATTGTTGATAAGGGCCATGCACAAGGTGTTCCATCTCCCAAAGCACTATGACAGCATTGGCATAGCTATTTGCACACAAAGTACCCATAACTATGCCATTACACTGCCAGCAAACATCTCCATATAAGAACACATTGTTTTCAAGTACCAAAGTTAACAATTTATTTATTTTTATTTATTATTTTATTTTACATTTGTTGACCAGGCTAGTCCAGCCAGATATATGTCCATTTTCAGTGAAGGCCTGGGGAGAAAAGCTCCACAAATTACAACAACATAAAAGGTCAAGACAAAGACAATAACAGTATAATTTGGTACATAAGAAGTTTTAACAATTATAGTACAAGCCTAAGATTATATATTTTATATTTCAGTAAAATTTATCTAAGAATAGATGAATAAGACTAATACATTTGTATTAGAAATGGTGTAGTACAAATCTTTATAACATATTACAAAATTAGATACACCTAGTAATTTATGATAAGAGATACTAAGGTCTCACAGAAACCTAAGAAAGAAAAACACTAGAGATCAATAGATAGAGTATAGAAGAACAGCAAACAAGGATGGATTTTTAACACATAGGTTGTGATACTATATGAAGGTGTTTGATCATTCCACAGTATATACTTATTTACATGAGAAAAAATCCTAAGGAAGGTTAAGCTCACTAAAAATTAGTGAGACAACACAAGATCATGATCATGGAAGGCTAGGAATTGTGGGAGTCTAGTTAATAGTTAGGTACTTAGTCTGGGTTAACACAGGGGCATAGCCAGTGTGATTTGAGGTAGGGTTTAAGCTTGCTTTTAAATAAGCTGACAGAGGATATTGAGGTTAGCTGGCTTGGGAGGATGTTCCAGGCTTTACTTACTGTACTGGAGAACAAGGTGTCACCAGCTAAGTTGTTGGATTTTGATATTTGTACAAGTAGGTTATTAGCTGAGCGTAAGGTCTTGAGGTTATTATAGAGGATGACTAGGGATGTAAGTATGGGTGTATTTTGAGGTAAATACAGGATCTTATGGGCTACTATTAATTCATTGAAAAGTATTAAATTTGGCAGCTCTAACCATCCTAACTGATTCAGCTTGATACAGTGATGAGTTCTATAGGAGGACCCAGCTGCAAATCTGGCAATATTGTTGTAGGAGGATGTAAGTTTACTCAGATTACTTCTACATATTTTGGTATAGATAGGGGAGGCATAGAGCAAGGTAGAGATGAGGTGGGTACGAGCAATAGTAACCCTGGCTGGAGGTGTAAGAAAGGGTTTTATTCTATAGAGGGAACCTAGTTTCTTGTTTACTATTTTTATGGTGTTATTAACGTGAGGTTCAAAGGACAAGTTGTTTTCTATTAGTATCCCGAGTAGTTTGGTGGTTGGTTCAGGAGATATTATAGTTCCATCATTTGAAGTAATAGTAAAGTTAAGTGGGGAGGTTCTGCGGGTGGGGGTAAATAGTAGCATTTTTGTTTTTTTGGAGTTAAGGATAAGACATCTTTGTAGGAGCCAGTTTTCAACTGTGCTAAAGGTCATTTGGGTTAGTGACTGAAGTTCTGATTGAGAAGCAGCAGCGCATATGAGTGTGGAGTCGTCAGTGTATTGGATACAATCAGCTTGAGGAATTACAGAATGAAGGTCATTTGTAAAGATGGAGAAGAGTAATGGGCCTAATATAGATCCTTGCGGGACCCCTAGAGTGACTGGGACATGGGAAGATAAAGTATTTTCCCATAGTACAGCCTGTTGCCTGTTATGTAGGTATGATTGGAACCACTGTATAGTATGGTTGTCCAATGACAGGTTTTTGAGTGTGTCTATAAGGAGGTGGTGATTCACCATGTCAAATGCTTTGGACAGGTCAATAAAAACAGCTGAGGATAGAGTATCAATATTACAATTACTGTTAATATGGTTAGTGAAGAATAAGAGAGCAGAGGTGGTGCTATGAAATGGTCTAAAGCCATGTTGACAGGGTGCTAATAAATTGTGATCAGTAGGTAGGTTAACAGTTGTATGTGTATACATTTCTCCATTATTTTTGCCAAAGGAGATAGAATAGCTATGGGCCTATAATTGGACAACTCTTTGGAGTTACCGCCTATGCAGGGAATTATGTGAGAGACTTTCCAGATTAGGGGAATAGATCCTTCAGAAATAGTTCTGTTAATGAGGATGGATATGGGGTAGGCTATGACTTTAGCAGCTTTTTGCAGGTATTCTGCAGGTAATTTATCAGCAGAGAGTAGTGGGTTTAAGTTTCTGTATGAGGTTACAGATAAGTGAAGTGGGCACTGGCTGAAAATGAAATTGATGAGAATTATTGGTAAAGGTTGTGGCAGAGCCTGGGGTGCTAGGGGATAGCTGGTTGGCTAGGGATTGTTTGGTTTCAGTGAAAAAAGTATTAAATGAGTCAGCTATTTGGATGGGATTGTTGTGATAAGAGCCAGAGGGAGAGGGAGTACTTGAGCATCCAGGGTGTAGGAGGTTATTGATACCTTGCCAGAATTTTTGGGGATTATTTTGGTTGGTTTGTTGTAGTTGGTAGTAGTAGTTTCTTTTATCGACTAATATGGCTTTTTTTGTTTCATTTCTTAGCTGTCTGAATTGCAGGTGGTCTGAGGAGCTTTTGTTGAGCCATTTGGCCCATTGTTTATTTCTTTGGAGGATTTTTTGTTTGGTCGCTTGGTGAGCCATGGTGCCGGTTTGGTTCTAATTCTAACTTTTAATGGGGCATGGCTGTCTAAAATGGTTAGAAATCTAGAGTTAAAGTATTTCACGTCATTAACTATTGGGAGGTATTTCAGGTCTGACCAGTCACAGGTGACTAGCTCAGCTTGAAAGTGAGCAGGGTTAAAATTTTTGGTAGTGTGAATAGTTCTACAGATGGTAGAGTTTAGGATGACAGTTTTTGTTCTGATTAAATAGGTAAGCAAGTGATCACTTATGTCCTCAGGGAGGGTGCCTGTTTTATAGTTTAGTTGGGGGGTATTAGTGAGTATCCAGTCAAGGGTACTAGTTTTGTTGTTAGTTTTATTGGTGCGGGTTGGGGATGTTATAGTTTGGGTAAAACCATATAAGTTGATATGAGTAGAAAGCTGCTCAGATATACAGGAGTTCCAGTTAATGTTAACATCTCCAAGTATAATGGTTTCTTGGGGGTAGTTACTTGAGAGCCAGCTGAGGATAGCCTCCAATGTGCTGATGTTATTGCCTGGGGGAAGATAGACACATGATAGATATATGGCTTTGCTTTTGTTAAGCTGAATCTTAGAAGAATTTCTGCATTGTTGCAAAGTGGAGGTTTGGACTCTAGCAAGGTAACTTGTAATCCATTCTTATAAAGTATGGCTACGCTGCCTCCTTTTTTAGTGTTACGGTCACGTCTTATGATATTATAGCCAGGGGGTAGAACTGCACTGTCTTGTATTGATGGATTAAGCCATGTTTCAGACAGACAGAGGATGTCAAAGGAATAAACATCAATAAGGGCATGCAGGTGAGCTATTTTGTTATTGATGCGAATATTAAGATGAGCTATCAGGAGAGAGTTGGGGGGCTTGGTAAGTGTCTGTGTGATTGAATTTATTGGTGTATCAGGCTGTGTAGCTGTGATAGTGGTAGGACCTGGGTTAGGGTGTATATCACCATCTAACAGGGAGTGGACATGAACTTTTAGGATGAGTTGTAGAAGTTTAAAAATTAGGTTCTTATTTTTTCTAGCTAGTGGGTTACATTGAGAGATGTGATGGAGTCTATGAAATATGGCTGCTGAGTACTTAGCTGAGCTGGGGACGTTGCTAACACTATGAGTGGAGCTGGGGGTAAGGACAGAGGTGTGTGTGATGTGGGTATGCAGTCCTAGGAATCTATGGTGTTTGTAGAGAGTAAGTAGATAGGGAATGATAAGTATAATTAAGAGTAGTAATAAAGGTAAGGGTTTACAGGATCCTTGAGCCATTTGTTTAGGTTAAGGTGGTTAAATGTAGGGATATTTGTGGATAGAGTGGTAGGGTAATGGATAAAGGTAAATGAGTGCTGGTTCTTTAAGGGGGAAGAGATAGGGGTAAAGTGAGAATATAATAGAGTAATAGCACTTTAAGGGAGAAGTTAGAGGTTGGTCCTAATGCATAGGGGTGTGGCAGTTAGTGTATAAGTTCAGGATCACTGAGGGTGGGTGAGATTTGGGGGCATGGTAGCGTGGCAGAGTGAGCCCAGTGGGATGAGCCACAGAGGAGTTCACCCTAGGAAAACAATCAGAGGAGCAGTAAGCAAAGGTAAGTAAAGCAGCAGAGGGTAAGGTGACACAATGCCTTGATAATAGAATATGCAGAGAGGGTTGGCAGTGAAGAATATTAGAAGAAAGAAAGAATAGAGTGGGAATATTAGCTCTTCCAGAATATTAGAATCCAAGAGCCTGTAAGTTACTTAAAACTGGAGTCAGAATGGTGGTCTAAAGGAAACTATTGCCCTCTAGTGGACAAAAGCTGTATAGCAGAGGCAATATATACCGAGAAAAGAGTGCAGGGCAGTAAGTATGCTATAGAGGATTGAAGAGGAAGAACAGTAAAAATACTTGTAGTCTAAGAAGGGGGAAGGGGTGACAGGTATGGGAGCAGATAGTAAAGGCTGCCGGCTGTCCTGGCTGGTGAAAGTAAACTTACAACCTAGCACATGGCCGGCCTTAGGCATAGGCCAACTAGGCGGCCGCCTAGGGCGCCGGTGTAGCAGGGGCACTTTTCCAGTTTTTATTTGGTGTAGGTAGACCAGGATGGGGGCACCAGGTAATGTGTTGGGGGGCGCTGTGGAGCTGTTTTGCCTAGGGCACCAGTTGACCTAGGGCCTACTCCTGACCTAGCATATCTCACACTAATTGTCTTAAGACTTTGGTTTAAAGTACGTACTTTACTTATAATTAAATTCCCTTGGGGACTGTAGCAGAGGGGAGGAAAGGTTCAGTTCCTTAGTTAGGGGAAACCGCAGTGTGTTGAGGAGAATAGCTGTTTTCAGTGCGCAGGGCAAGTCCTCCTTAATACTGGGAAACCAGGTTGGGCAGCTGGGAAAAGAGAGACAGTGGTAAGACACACAGAGAGATAAAAAATAGACAGTTATACAGGCTTATTAAGTAGTAACTTGAGCATAGAACAGAGATTAACTTGCATAGTAAAACAGTCTTGACTGCACATATTACAATGTCTCTATCAGTGATAATATTCAAGCAAGACACTTATAAAAGCAATATAGTTCAGGAACAATAAAGGTTAAACTCTTCTATGACTCAGTCAAAGATTACATTCAGCAAGACACTACAATTGACTTATCTGTAGAATTTTCTCCTCAGAAAAAGTAGAGAACTTATCCAGAAACTGTATTATACTGTCAAGACCAAATGTATTGGGAATAACGATAAAAAGAGAGACCACATCTAATGTGGCCAATAAAAACTGTTCATTCCCATTAATACATGTAACGTTGTACAAATCTCTTAGAAAATGCTCTGTGTCCCAAAGGACATGTTCTAAGCTGTTTAAAAGAGGCCTTAAACATTTTTCAATATATATAGAAATTGGTTCTGTGCACCAGTTACTGCCGGACTCTATCGGCCTCATTGGGGGCTTAACAGCATTTTTATGTATCTTGGGTAACTCCTGTATAATCGGTATGGTGGGATGCAACACCAAAACATATTTCAGTATAAATCATTGTCAATCAAATTTCTAAGAAACAAATCATTTAATGTTGCAGTAACATTATCTACTAAACGATTCACTATGCCGTGATCGACTTTAATATGTCACCAACACTCAGCATGTTATGCATTGCCATATCATACCATGCTTTATCCAACGCTACAATAGGGCCTCCTTTGTCAGCAGGCCTTATTACAATGTTAACATTACTTTGTAAGTTGTGTAGAGCCTCATTCTCATCTCTAGTCAGATTAAAACATTTTCTATTATAAACATTATGTTCCATATTCATATTTAGCTTATAAATACCTTCAACGCACATTTTTTTAAAACGCATTGATTAAAGGATTCATAACCGAAATATAAATACTACAAATATTTAAACTCTGTGGTTGCACATTGTGAACATCTTTAAACAAAATCTTGAGCATCAAATTCCTACTGAACATATTAATATCAAAGATTACATCTGTGAACACAGAATGCCCAGCTGGTATAAAGGACAACCCCTTTCTTAATACATTAAGTTCAGTTTCTGTGAAAACATAATTTGACAAATTCAATACTAAACCTTTTTCTGATTGAAGAAGGCTTTTTTGATGTTGTAGGGACTCACTGTTGTCTCTTTGAGTTTGCATTTCGTTCTGCTCCTGCTGCGTCCATGCTGATGGCCTTTCACTTGTTGTGGCTTCTGTTCCCGGACAGGTAAAGGAAATGATAAAGTTTGTTGGCCATTGAGGCATAAAACAATCTTTTTTAGCTGCCTTTACATTCGTTGGAACCTTATTTGAATCAAAAACATCATTTGAATTATTGGAGTTGTGTATCTGATCCATAACCTGTATCATTTTATTCCTGGCCCCTAAATCTTTTACTGTTTCTTTGGACTGCATTGCACCATCTTTCATTATACCGCCAATCACTGAAGTACTCCCATGTTCCTTTGTTGTAACTGTGATGTGGGCGGGAGTCATGTTCTTGACTGCAAGTGGACTATGCTAGGTCTTTCCTTGGAAACATTTCTGGTTTAACAGATGTTCATTTAAAGTAAAAGGATGTGTAAAAAAGTTTTGGTCTACATAATATACTAAAAATGTACTTTTCAGCAATGGATCTACTTTCCTAAGTGTGGAGTTTGCATATGTTATGAAAATTAATGTAAAATGTCATGTAGCTACTTTTACCACTTCATGCTTCGTCTGCTAGTCTGGCAGAGAAGGCCGTACAGACAGGATGATGCAAATATGTGTTTTTTTTTTTTTTGTTTGTTTAACTAAAGAAACACCTTCATATGAATAGAGGTTTGTCTCTGGCTGAAAAGTTTGTCACAAAAGTTTAGATCCATATTTTGATTTGATTTTACCAGATATGAAAGAGAAAGCCCCATGAATACAGAAGGGCTCAGAAGAAGAACTTTGACAAAAAGCAGCAAGAGCCCCAAATGAGAAATGTTGTACTTGGCAGTGGTCTACGGCTAGAACTATGCATGTGGTCCTGAAAGAATCCCAGGCATGAATTAGACTTATGTAGGATATGTATTATACATATTGGTCAGTAATTATGGTTCTTGTGACCAGGTAAGCAAAACTCAGAGAATCTGAAAAAGTTTTTAAAACTAGAAAAGGTATACAAAATATGCTGAGGAGCAGAGATGTTGCCAAGTTGACTACAAGCGAGTCCTGATATACCGATAGAACATGCAGCTGCAAAACATGTACTTCTGCTTGGGATTGAAGAATATGAGGAACCCATGCTTTCATGTGTTGTGATTGACGACCAGTACTGTTCATGTCTTTATATTCACTTGTCAGCACCTTATTCAAATGTTGTGTTCTTGAAAGTCACACCCAATACTTGCCTAGTCAGCTGTGTTAGAAACAGCTGAAAATGTTTTCTCTCTACAAAGAAAAAGGATGCAGTTTACATTTACTGAAGGCCTGGTTATCTACTCAAAGCTTTTTAGAAAATGTCATTAAATCCTTGAAGTGATAAACTACTAACTTGCTGATTTAAAAATGCTTACACTTAATATCTATAACATTTAAGTTTTCAGAAATATATGATATTGAAGGAAATTTTTTTGTGTACTGGAAACTGCAGTTTATATAGACAGTGTGAAATGTAAATATGTTTAAAGGTGTATATTGCATCTTGCATATGAGGTGGGTATAACTGTATGTTTCTATCAGTAGTTCTTAGTTGAATATGAGAGGTGTGTAGTTTTATTTGCTTGTTACTTGCTTCTAGCTGCATGTCCATCCATCCACAACCTTTTTTTCCTATTTTCTGCACATAGGAGTTGGGTGTCACTTCAACAGTGACAATCACCTAGAGCCAAGGTTTACACCAATGGGTGGCTAGCCCTGCTGTGGTAGTTCTTCTGGGTCTATATCACATTGTCAAACTTTTAAAAGTATGAACGTCATATGGTTGACACCATATGATTGAACTTTTAAAAGTTCCTATGTTTCACTGGAGATCTTCGAACAGTGCAGAATGGGAAGATTTCCCTTTTCTGCACTATAGTGCGATCTCAGAGTTGGTATATTTAAAGCACGGGGTTTATGGGAGTGCAGGGGGGCTTGTCCCCCTGCTTAAACCATTCAGGTAGTTTTTTTGTTTGGTTTATTTTTTTTTATTACATTTTCAAACTTTTAAAACTTCGATCATATGGTGTCGACCATATGATGTTCGAACTTTTAAAAGTTTGATTATGTAATATAGATGCTTTCTTCCACACCATACACTCAAACCTATGGCCAATTTAGAGTGTCCAGTGCACCTACTGCATGTCTTTAGAATGTAGGAGGAAACCTAAGAACCCCGAGGAAACCCATGTGAACACAGGAAGGACATGCACATTCCACACAGAAGGCACTCCAACAGAGAATCAAACCAGGAACCCTCTTGCTGTGAGGCAACAATGCTATCCACTGTGCTGCCCAACCACTATCATGGGGTGTAATTGTATGAGCTTGTCACTGAGTCCTAGTTGTATGGGATTGGAGTATAAATGTATACACTTTTCACTTGCTTTTAGTTGTATGTGAGTGTGATGCAATTGTATGTACTTGTCACTTGCTCCTAGTTGTACATGAGTGGGGTGTAATTGTATGTGCTTGTCACTTGCTCCCAGTTGTATGTCAGTGGAGTGTAATTTTATGTGCTTGTCACTTTCTCCTAGTTGCTTGCAAGTGGGCTGCTTGTCTGATAAGACCTCTTGTGCTCCATTTGCCCTTTTATGTTTATTTGTGCTTCATTGGAGGTGCATAAACTTAGCCACTGGCTCCTTTGCCTTTACTGCCAGGTTTATGTACCATACAGTAGTACTGGTCACATCACTGTTTAATACACCTTACTTTTAAGCTTTCTGGCATTCGTCTGTCATACACTATGCCTGACACTCTGTACCAGTTGGCTGCAGCCCCTCTGATTCCAGCTTTGACGTCCTCATTCAGACATCCCTTTTCCTCAACCACACCTCCCAGATACGTGAAGCTGTTAACCTGTTCCACTATTTTCCCTTCTATCTCAGTTCTCACCTTCTTCTGATTTTCCCCATTTGCTGCCATGACAACCATCTTATCTGTATTCAGTTTCATCCCATGTACCTTCAGTTGTGCATTCCCTTACCCTACCCTTTGCTGAAGTTCTTGCTCAGTGTATGCTGTAATGCCACATCATCTGCATACAGCAACTTGTTGATCTGCCCCTTTCAACTTGTTTTCTGATGTAGTCCATCACTAATATGATCAGCAGTGGGCTTGGAGCTCAACCATGATGCACACTTACCACTGGGAACCCCTCTGTGAGACCGAACACTATTTGCACTTGAGTCATTGGATCCTTGTACATAGCTTGCAGTAGTTTTACCAATGTTTCTGGGATGTGGAACCACTGCAGGACTGCCCCAATCAGCTTTCTTGGGACCTTGTCAAATGTCTTCTCCAAGTCTTGGAATCTCCAGTTGGACTCTTTCCTTATTTCTAGCTTCTTCTCAAATAATTACTGCTATGAATAATCTCAGGTGCCATTTCTTCCATTTCTCACCAAACATCTTAATCATATCTACAGTGATCTCATCTGAGCCTGCAGCTTTCCCTAACTTCATTTCCCTTAGTGCGTTTCTTACTTCTTCTATGGTGGGCTCTTTGTCTTCTCTCATTGTAGTCTGTGTCTGGGGCAGTACAGGTTCTATGAGGCTTTCTTTATTCAGAAGCTGCTGGAAGTATTCCTTCTATCTCCCTTTGATGATTTGAGAACTGGTGAGCAGGTTGTTCTGGCATCCCTTATGAAGGGTGTCTGACTATCTTCTTTATCTTTCTATCTTTTCCTTGCAACCTGACAGTTTCTTTGTACCATCCACTGAGCCACTTTTGCAGAAGTTGGTAGAGTGGCCCTGATGCCTTGTTCTTTGCTATTGCAACTCCTCTCGGTCTTTTTGTTAGCCAACCAATATTTCTTCATAGCCTGGTCTATCTTTGCTGTTTCCCACTTTTTCCTGCACTCCTTCTTTCTTTTGATGACTTCCTGGACTACTGCATTCCACCACCAGCTTTTCTTTTATACCTTATTTCCATACCTGGCTCAACTGCATATCTGTTCTGTTACCTCTCAACCTGTTAACATAAGAAATCTGGACAAAGCCAAAAATAATGGGCTGACAAAAGACCAAAAATTGGGATACATTTTAAATTTTGGTCTTATAAACTTAGAAAGTTACTTGAATAAAAGGTTTTGTGTTACCATGCATTTTCTGAAGGATATGAAATCTGAAACGCAAATGTCTGTCATTTAGAGAACTCAATCCTCACTGATTTGCTAGAAAACCACATGCTTTATGAGGAATGGAACAAAAATATGAGGCATAGATTTAGACATTCTGTGAAAATATGGACAGGTGAGAGCTATGGTTCTGTAGATCTTACACATGCGGTTTCGAGACCTGCCATTCTTTTTCAACTCCACCTATTTCCTCTTCTTCTTGAGGTACTAGAGCCCTGAGTAATTCATTGAACTGTTGTGCTTTCTCTCCAATCAACCTCTAGGCCTTCAGCCTGGTCTCTGTTGAAGAGCCTTCTTTGACCATTGCTTGCAGCTGATTGTGGTAACCAGTGGTTTCTGCTGTGGGCTGACTGTTTCACTGCTCCCTTTCCTTACTAGGAGGAAGTCTCTCTGAATTGCATGATGGCCACTTTTGTATCAATGCATTTGCCAGACAGAAGTCTAGAATGGCCTTTCCTTCTTTATTCCTGTTGCCCCTCCCATGTGGTCCCCGGCAGTCCTCATATCCTGTTCTGTCTGTCCCGATGTGTGCATTTGTCTCCCATTATCAACACCAGTGTTGTCCTGCTTTATATAGTAGGGCCTGCAACTACTGTATGAATGCACTCTTTCCCTCAGTATCACAAGCCCATAGGCTGAGATTATAAATACTGCTCTAACATTAAACTCAAGTCTATTGCAGTGAGACTGTTATTAATTCTGGTGATATCCCTTACTGCCTTCTGAAGCCTCTCTCTCTCTCATCACAATTTCCACAACATTTCTAACCTGTCCTCCTCCTGAATAGTAAACTCTGGATACCAAGCCCAGTGGCTTTCATCTTGTTTCTTAGATACAGAGGATGTCCAGCCTTCTTCTTTCCATTATGCCATCCCACTTCCAAGCCTCATCCTGTCAGTGTATCTACACTGAGTGTAGCAATTCTTAGTTCATGTTTGGCAGTTTGATTGGTATTACGTCCAGCTTTCGTTCAACAGAGTTATTCCAGGTAACCCAAGCTGTATAACTGGACACCAGCCAGCCAGTAGCTTATTGACTCAGGGTTGCTGGGTTTTATGGCAGGCACACACTGACCAATAGGGTCACACAAATCCTCCTACCATTAGCATGGGTCACTGGCATATGTTGGAGTAGGCCAGGTCCTCAACCTACTTATTACCGGTAAATACCCATGCCCATTTTGGCAACGTTAGGCAACACCACCAAATCACCTACGACCATATTTTACACCATTGAGTGGCTAGCTCAGTTTGTAATCCATGTTCTCCAATGTTTGAGGACACTGTGCCCCACAGTAGATGCCCAAAGCAGTTGGTCTGTTTGACTCTTTCCCCCTATAGGGCACCATCTAGAGTCTATGATGCTGCCCATTTTTGAGATGGAAAAATTAAGAATGCTTTTCTGAGGTGGGAAGAACCCCACAGAGAACACGCAAACTCCAAACAGGAATCTCAAAAGTCAGGATCAAACCTTATACCTTGTACATGAGAGGCAAATACCTTAACCAATACACCATCTGGTGTACCAAAGATAGATATAAAAGTGTTTTTTGTCAGTAAGAACAACTGACCCTGGGTATTATAGGCCCACAAGCTTGACTAGCCTCATCTGTAAGGCCATGGAAAGAATCATTATGAACCTTATTAACAAGGAATAGGTAATCTCCAAACCCTGGACCCAACCCAGTTCAGATTCATTAAAGGTAGATCATGCTTGTTAAACATGGTTGACTTCTTTGAGAAAGTCACCAAGACCCTGGATGAGGGAAAGACAGTGCATGCCACCTATCTTTACCTAGCCAAGGCATATGACATAATCCCTCACTCAGGTATTATAGAGAAACTCTCTCAATTGGGAATTAACTCCTAAGGAAAAAGAAAGTCACACCACCAAAAGTAGTCCAAATCCAAAACAACTTTAAAAACAGACAGTTGAATGTACCACCATGAACAGAGCAAAGATTTTACATAAAAATTTTAATGCAACAATGCCAATAAAATAGGCATGCAGGACATTCAAGCCTGGAGGGCAATCTGCCCATAGGTCTATAATCCATTTGAGTTCTTGTACCTCCATTCTATTCTGCAAGTCAACACCTCTCGATGTTTCTTTTACAGTAGAGATGACCATAAACTTGAATGAGTGGATGTTATTAAGCTTCACATGTGAATAGAGGGCATTTGTTTCTACTTTATTCCTTATAGCAGATAAATGCCATAGGAGACACTCTTTTAGCATTCCGTTTGTTTTGCCTATATAATAGGCTGAACAAAGAGAGCATGTAGCGATATAAATCATAGTTTTGGTGGTACAAGTAGGCCAACTTTGTAAGCTATAGCATTTTCCTGTTTTTGGATGTTTGAAAACGTTACTTGTATTAATCAAATGACAAACCTTGCAGCAGTCACATTTCCAAGTGCCTCTACGTGTATATGCAATATTATTTGCTCCTTTATTAATGCCGTCCTTATGGCATAGCAGCCTCTTCAGGTTTTTCTTATTTCTGAAAGCAAAGCTGGGGTTATCACCAATGATTTTTTTTATTTTGGCATTAGACATCAATACTAGTCAGTACTTTTTAATTACATCACATTTCGTCTTGTTGTCAGTACTATAAGTTAGAGTGCATCTTACTTTATTTGTAGTGGGTACTGTTGAACTTGTTTGCTCATAATCTTGATGCTTGAATAGTAGGGTCTCCCTTTAGTAGATCTCACATCACTTGTTTTCATAGCATTCGTCCTAATGGCTTTTTCAGTATAACTTCTCCCCTTAAAGTTTTTTAATAGTACCTTATGTTCCTTCACTGTGGTGGTGGTGCTGCGGTAGCGCTGTCACCTCACAGTAAGACATTGCCCTGTTCGATTCTCAGCTATAGCGTCTTCTGTCTGGAGACATGCGTGAATGGGCGTACCTTTGTTGAAGGTTGTGCGTCAGGGCTGGCAACTCGGCACGTAAAAATCTATTGCCAATCATTATCGGACCGGAGTTCCGCTGAGGCGACCCCTAACCGGGAAAAGCCAAAAGACACAACAACCACCTTATGTTCCTTCAGGAAGGTTTCCTTTGGGACATAACTTCAAGATACATATCATTTGATTATCCACTATGTTCCTGAAAATATGCCTGGGATGCATACTGGCGGAATGCAACATATGTTTGCATCACATAGGTTTTCTGTACAATGTAGTATCAATGCCTGTGGAACCCAGATATACCTTCACATCTAAGTACTCAATCTCTTTATCAGATAACATCAAATTTCAGAAATGTGGTCGAACTCAGTAAGAAATCGACAAACTCATTTAGTGTAGCTTTGTTCCCTTCCCACAAAAGAAAAACATCATCCACACATTTGTTGTAGAATAACAGTTGGCTTTTCCATCTGTTTCTCTCATCTGCAAACCATTACTCTTCCCATTGCACCAAAATGAGGTTCGCATAGGTGTTTGCACAGGGGGCACCCATGGCTACCCCCCATTTCTGCCAGTAGTGTTTATTTCCATATATGAAGAAATTGTTCTCTTACTCTAAAAAGGCTGCCTAACAGATCAACATCCACCAGTTCACGATCAGCATAGTCTCTTATGACCTCTATTCCATACTCATTGGTAATACATGTAAATAAACTGTTCACACACATTGTGACCAATAAGAGCCCTTCATAAGACTCTCTCAGTTCCATTATGTCAAACAGTTGCCTTAAGAATTGTGCTGAGCCTTTTACGACTGTCTTTGCTGCAGGTAACAATTTTTTAAGCTCACCTTCTAGATAGCTGGAAAGTGGCTCAGTTATCCACCCTATACCTGCCACTATAGGGCGCATGGGCGGATCAAAGCAATATTTATGGATCTTTGGTAATCCACTTATGACAGGTACAGTGGGGATAGCTACTTCAAAAAAAATCATATAGCTCTTTGTTGATACATCTGCTCATCAATTTCTCATATAGTGTATCTTGTACATTTAGCACCAGTTTATCTACATCATTTTTGCTGATCACAACATAAGGTTTGGTGGGCGTTCGAAAGACATGTGTAAATGGGTGTGCCTTTGCTGAAGGTTGAACGTGGAGCTGGCACCTCGGCATTCGTGAAAATCTACTACCAATCATTAACGGACTGGAGTTCCGCTGTGGCGACCCCTAACCGGGAAAAGCCGAAAGACAACAACAACAACATAAGTATTCCTATCACTCAACATTTCTTCCATTTTCCTGACATAATCATACAAATTCATCACCACCAGCGCACCACCTTTGTCTGCTGGTTTTATGATTATATCTGTCCTTTTCTGAGGTTCATCCATTGCAAGACATTCACCATGACTTAAATTATAGAAATGTTTGATGCTTCCTTCTTCTCTCTGAACAGCTATTCCATTCTCACATAAGCGTATAAACATGTCTACTGTAGGGTGGCTAAGTGGCACAAACGTACTCGTTTTTTTATATTGTTTCCTATTGCTTGATGTTTCCACTCTGTCATTGCCAAATATATGTTTTAAAGTAACATTCCTTCCAAAGCATTTGAGATCTATTACAAGTTCATTCAAATGAGACTGGATAGATGGTATGAAATTCAAACCTCTCTCAAGCATACTCATTTGGTTCTTCATTAGTTGACTATCAGAGATATTTATTACTATAGAACTAGCATGCTCATTCAAAACACTTTCCTTTTTTTCTTTTCCCTGCCTCTGCTCACAGATCTGGGAGCTCGGGGATTATTCGCTTGAATTAAAAAGGAAGCTGCTGGAAGATGGATAAATGAGTGGCTCTCTTCTTAGGTATAGTTCCTATTAGAGTCACTGGATCAGCTGTTACTTCTGGTTTATCCTTTGTTACGTCTAACTATTTATCTTTGCCTCCCACGATTTCCTCCTCCTTTTGTCACACACTGCCATTTAAAGCTCCTTGACTTGGGTTAGAAACATACCTCTCAACCATACCGAATTACTCAGTTTTTACCCAGTTTTGGGGTCCAAATGAAGGAGTGCCACGATTCCCGAGTGGCACCACTTCATTCCCAATTTTTTTCATTTTTTTTTTAAAGTTTTTGAAATACCGCACTATCGGAGCTGACGTCATCACATGCGCATTGACGTCAGCTCCGTCAGGGCTACCAGCCAGTCGGAATTGATCTCAAGGAGCTCACGTTGTCATTTCCGGCTGGTTTGGCTCAAATGCAAGCGGGAAATCTCGCTCGCGATTATTACAGCAGCAGCTCTCGCTTTGGAATTTATTAATAGCTTTGGATTTGAATGCAGGCCGTTGGGGTTTACAGTAGCTCTTGCTTTGGATTAGAATGCATGCCGTTCAGGTAACGGTTACAGAAACAAGGAAGAGTCAGCAGCTCTCGAGGCCATTGGGGTTTTGGATCCAGGTTTGGCTTTGGCTTAACGAGTGTGTGTGTGTGTGTGTGTGTGTGTGTGTGTGTGTGTGTGTGTGTAATTTGACTACTGTTGTGTTTCATTACTGAAAGAATTTGTAAATAATCCCTTTACTGATTAAATGTGCAAAGTAGTACTGGAATAAATTAAATAAACAAGGAGCTCTAAAGAACTATATGTAATTTAAGTTTGGGTCAAAGTACAACAAAATTGTAAAGCAAAGCAAAGCCTGCAGTTTTCAAGTCAATTATTTTCCTCCAAGTTTTATGTCTATTTATTTTATGACTTTACTTCATGGACTTGAATGAAATAAATGCCTGCCACCTGTTTAGTAACTGAGCTTGTGTAGTGACTATGGAGTCACTTACATTGCATTTTTGTAATTTATGAAGTGATAGGCTGAAGCCCAAGATCCAGTGGATGACAATTTGAAGATATTATCCCAGAATGTAAGAAAATGAGCTAGGTGATGGCACTGAAATGAAATACACTCTGAAAAAGACAGAAAGTGAAAGTGGTCCTTAAATCCCATATAATACTTATCCAGCTTCATTCTGGCACTACATGGGTCTGCAGTGATATCATCTTGTGCAAGATCAAAAGGAAAATAATGATCTAACCATTTTTGGTTTTTGAATAGTCAAAATAAAAAAGTAACTAACTTCTTATTTTTAATTTTTTTTATTCCTTTTCTGCCCAGTGCAACAGTTGGTCATGGGAGGTCATCATTCAGGCAGCTATGAGGGTTATTCTTAGTTGAATCATAACCACACTGATTCCTAATGCTAGCAAATGGGTTCAGCTTGCAATTCTAGCCTCCCATACATGCCCATTTCTATTTACAACATATGCTGCTTGGCATACACTACCTATCACTGCCCACTGCCTCTGGTGCACATGCACTGTATCCATCCTCCTCCTCCTCTGGTTGTCAGTATAGCAGCAAACTTAGCTAATTCCCTCCCATTAGGATGATGTACCTGCATTAGCCACTCACTCCTTCCTTCCTCATTGGATGACCTAGGACCTGGGCTTCTAGAAGATGCCAGGTGTTCTTCGCTACAGTAGGGTTTAAACACACTATATCAATGACCATCAATGCCCTCAAAAAGAAGAGTCCACAATAAGGATTGAGTAATGCTGTGTTTTTTAAGAAATATTTTGCATCTAGTAGACAGGCAATAGAATAAGTGGAAATTGGAGGGTGACTTGCACTTTAATGTACTTGATTGTCACTAAGATACCTGTGTGTGTGTGTGTGTGTGTGTGTGTGTGTGTGTGTGCGTGTGCGTGTGCGTGTGCGTGTGTGTGTGTGTGTGTGTGTGTGTGTGTGTGATGTAAAGTGAGTGCATTTTACAGCTCAGACCATGATGGGTTGGCACAAATAGAAGGCATTTATTATGTAGTATCATTTGCTACACTTTTGCAATGAAAAACAGGCCTTTCATTCCAAGAACACAGAAAAACAAGAATGTTTTCATTTCTCTGAAATGTTGCCATTTCAGAAACAATTTAAAGAATGAGGTTGCATTTTCCTTATGGGAGTATATGAAATGTCTCTCTGCCTCCAAAAATTAATAATTGGGCATTTCTCTGACACTGTTTTAATGCATTGTGTTTAACAGAGTGATGTGATTCTGTGAATCAGTGTTTGACATATTATGTAACCTAAATATTCTCATCTTATATGATAATCTAATCATCTAATATGATACCTGGCAGGATATATCTGCTATAATACTATAATTAGCTGTCATTTAGTATGCCAACAGCAGCATGTTAACCACCAGCAGACATAAATGTTTTTATAATGGGTATTCTTTCATTTTTTTCTTGCACCTTTGATCCCTTTAAACCCCTGTTAAATATAGGAAGCTGGGGTCTACTTATTGCCTATTGTGCCCATTAATTTGCTACCTGCAGGTCGAAGAAATTAACCTAATGGAAGTGTTAGTGGTTTAACATGTAACATATGTGCCTTTGTGGCTGGAAGATCAAAAGACTGTGGGTTCTCTTCATACACTCAGTGCTTGAATTCATTTTTCAGTCCTGACTGCAACATGGAGAGAGTATTACTACATTCCACAGTCTACCATCCATTGGATGAAATGATAAATTGTGGTTCTATCTGCCTGACTTGTTGAATGTAAAATATTCTAGAACACTTACTGAAAAGTGTAAGGGTAACTCTATGGTTCTCTATTAAAGCATCATATTTACTACTCAACTGAAAAGTTTCATATCAAAATTAATTATAAAAATTTTAGAAAATAAGAAAACTGAAAACAGCTATGGTGGGAAGTGAGAACATAATTTGTATTCCCCCATTACTGGCTTTGTTGTTTGTTTAGGTTTTTATAAGAGTTGAGAGTTATGGTGAGTGAAAAGTGAAAACTGAATTTGTATTCCCCCATATTGGCTTTGTCCAGGTTTTTTGTGCTAAGAGGTTGAGAGGCAGAGCTATGGTGAGAAGTGAGAACTGAATTCACTAAATGATAGCCATTAAGTTTCAGTCTTCCTATTTTTTAGGAAACTGCTGATTTGGCATAGTGGTTTGTTGCTCTGACTGTAGTGTATAGAGTCCTGGTTTCAAGACCTGCCAGTGAAATGCATGGTGGTAACAACATTTTATTCTAGCAACTTTCCAAAATTATACGAGCAATGGTTAAAATGTGTCCCTGGTAGCTCCCTAGCCACCACCACTTGTGAGCTTTACCCAGGTGTTTTGTTCTAAGAGTTGAGAGCTATGATGAGAAGTGAGAACTGAATTTGTATGTCCCCATTATTGGCTTTGTTTGTTTTGTGTGCAAGGGGCCAATGACTTGAAAACAGCCCAAAAGTAATCTTTATTCACCACTGGCCAGATGCATTTTCTTTGGATGTGGTGTGGGTTTCAATGCTATTTCAATGAGTTTCAAGGGCAGAGAAGGTTTAATGCCAAGTCTATTTTCATTGAGACAGTATTGCTTTGTTTAGCAGATGTCAAAATAAAATCCAAATAACACTGTAGAAGTAAAGCAGTATGCACACATTAGTTTTTGTGTATATCAGCTTTTCCCGGTTAGGGGTCGCCACAGCAGAACTCCGGTCCGCTAATGTTTGGCAGTAGTGCTTATGGTAAATTGGGCAAAATCGCCAGGTAATGGGACATTGGAATGGCTGCAGGGGGTCAGTTCTTCAGTTTGCATTTGAAAGTTGATATCCCACAATTCCACCGGAGTGGGTGGGGTTACTTAATTATATATGCAAATTATATGTTAATCAGCGTACAGATTTGTACCTATTTTTCATGGGCCTTGTCCAGATTTTTGATGTTTCCAGGTTGAGAGGTATGGTTAGAAATTTCTTTACAATGTGCCTTTGCGTGTGCTACAAGCTGATGTTGATTGCTATCCATTTTCTTATACGATGTGTATGTTTGCTTCTCTTCTGTAACACTTAAATGAGGTTGCATCTTATTATTGCCATTATTGTTATTACTGATACCACTATTAGTAAGCTGTTCCTTAGGCCATTCAGAAACATGGCCATTTCTGAAATCTTTATAGTCTCCGGATAATTTGTGGCTTTTTAGACTTTTTAATTTGGCATCATAGATGTCCAATTTATTTTGTAAATTTTCCGACTTCATTAGATTCGATTCTGACAAATCTATGCTTTCAAATTCCTTTTGTTTATTCTCTATTACACTAGAAACTTCCTCTTTCTGTGGCTTGAAAAATTCAATAAGTAACTTCATATACTGGAAGCTTGTATCTAAGTTAATTTTTTGCCATTGTGCCAACAGGTATGGATATGTGTTGCCATAGCTAGGCATACATTTTACTCGTAAACCCCTCAGTATTATCTGATAGTGCTATTATATAGGCAAAACAAACAGAATGCTAAAGGAGCATATCCTACAGCATTTATCAGCTATAAGGAATAAAGCAGAAACAAATGCCCTCTATTCACATGTGAAGCTTAATAACACCCACTCGTTCAAGTTTATGGTCATCTCTACTGTAAAAGAAACATCGAGAGGAGGTGACTTGCAGAATAGAATTGAGGTAGAAGAACTCAAATGGATAATAGACCTAAGGGCAGATTGCCCTCCAGGCATGAATGCCCTGCTTGCCTATTTTATTGGCGTTGTTGCATTAAAGTTTTTATATGAAATCTGTGCTCTGTACATGGTGGTACATTCAACTGCCTGTTTTTATATTATCAGATGGGTAGCCAACTGGCGCACTGACAGGGTACATACTGTCAAAGTGGGTGACTTCAAAAGACCAGTCACCAGTGGCATACCACAGGGTTCTGTACTGGGCCCCTTACTGCTCAGAATTTATTTCTCAGAAGTCCAGGCAAACTTAGACAGCCTGTGGCTGATCAAGTTTGCTGATGATTGCAAATTGGGAGCAATCATTGAGTCCCCAATGATGATACTACACCACAGACAGGGTTAATTCAGACAAATGATTGGTGCCAATGCCACAAATTAGAGATAAATGTAAAAAATGCTTTATTATTTCCTTTGGGAAAGATGACATCCCTGCTAATTACATTATAGACAGCAACCCTGCCTCCACGTGTAGACCCAGTGGAACTTGATTTGGGTACTCAGGTTGATAGCAATATGAACTTTGAGCACCACATATCCGCAGTAGTAAGGAAATCCTTCTACATGACACATCTTATAAGTAAAGGCATTGCATCTAGATCTAAGGATGTTATCATTCCATTATACTTGGCCCTCATCAGACCAATAATTGAGTACAATGCTTCCTTTTGCATCTACCTCACCAAACACATACAACAGCTGGAAAGACCACACAGAGTTCTCACCGAAATTTTATAGGGTACACAAAACAGGTCTTACTTCGAAAGACTGAAAGCCCTGTCACTGTATTCTGTCTCCTACAGGTTGCTAAGTGGTGGCCTGTGTCTAGCGTACAAGACAGTCTCCGACCCAGCCCTGATGGAAATTCTACATTTTCAACTTAACCTCTGATATGAACAGGTCATGCTGTAGAGATAGATACATCTTGCACAGAGTCCCACTTCTATGAAACAAGCTTCCAATTCACGTGAAACAGAGCCCCTCCCTGACCCTCTTCAAACGTAATCTAGATCAATGGATGGGTGACCACAAATTCACTCCTGGGGTGGGATACATGTCCCTCCTGGACAAAGGAAGTCAGTATTAGCTACCACAGATGCTTACCTCTGTGAACTTCACTCACCTAACAACCGACAATTGGGGCATCACCAATTAAATATGGCTAGGCTTATAAGGGCTCTAGGTCCATTAGCCTACTATCCTTCTATGAACCTATAAACTTATAAAAAGTCAGCTGTTAAAAAAGGGTACTTTCAACCAATATGCTTTTAATGACTTAAAATTACAAAACTTTTTAACAGTATGAAGGCTGTGAAGTGTATTTATTAAATACAAATTCAAGTGACAGAATTACTTGCATGAATTTTCAAAAATTAAATCATCAATATGAAATACCTGGAATGAAATACTAACAAATCAGACCTTAAGTAAAAAAGATACGAAAACTTTCTTTAAAGACAATATATAACATTATATTAGCATGGAAAGCTGACTAAAGCTGTTGTGACATAGTAATTTTATTGCATGAAAACAGACTTTATAAGAGCAAACCTCTTTTGCTGATGAAGGACAAAATATTGATAGCAGACTATCTACTACAATCAGTAAAATTGTACTCCAGATAAATGACAGTATGGAATAAGCTAGAAACATGACACAAGATCCAGATTTACAAATTACATCATACAGTTCCTCTCTTCTTTAGTTTACACTAATTCATTTTGTTCTTTTGCTGAATTGAGTGTAGATTCTCATCAAAATAACAATGAAATGATTAGTAAAAAAAGCATTACAGTCTAGTCTGTTGCCACAATATTAAGAAGCTCTGTATCATGGTAAGGTATATGGAACTGTCATTCATCTAGAGGAGGCTTAGAGATATCTGGAAGTTTTCTGGAGATGTACAGGGCAAATTATAGGATACTGAGATCAATTCTGTTCCCAGCCTACTATTTGCTTTCCTAATTGCTCAATCATACTCATTTCTCTCTTGTCCTGAGCTATTTACATCAGTACTTCTGCTTGCCTTTTGCCACCTTGTGGTCACACTTCAGACATATAATCCTAATCCTTTAATTCCTACATTCTGATTTCCTTTCCTTCTCCTCTGACTCTCCCGTCCAGAAGTTTCTCATTACTCCTGTTCATTTTGTTTTGCCTGTTACATGTTATTTCTTCAGTGATCTACCACCTTTTTCCAGATTTGTGTATTCAAATAAACAAACCTAGACAACTTGTCATCCAAATTGTAGAACAGCTTGTAGCATTCATAGAAAGACCCAAATTAACCTGTTGGCATGTTTGGCACACTTTGTTACCTCCCTGCAAGGAGCCAGAAACACCTCACTGTCTGAATATCACTATCAAAGTATGCTGAACAAACTGCATAGCACTTCATTGATGCACCACTAAAGTATTACTACCCCTATTTGTGCTACTGAACGTAGCAGGAATGTGCTGAAACAGTTGGAAATGTGTTGCCTTTTACATCTGTATTTTGCACCATTTAGCACATCTCTGAGACAGTTCAACTCAGCAGTTACCTGATACAGCTGTGCAATGCTATGGAGTGCGATACCTCACCTTTGCAGAGCTGGCAGCATAAATGAATGAAACTAGAAAATAACAAAAATATATGTATAAAACTGAGAAGATAAAACTTTACACTAAGAAAGTCACTACATTATGAGTTTGAGCTTTGTGAATGCAGCCCTAAAAGACACTACTGTTAACAGAAGCTAATGGCCAAGCTTATATACTTAAAATCCTTTTAGAAGGTTGTAATAAATTCTCCCACATCTTTTCTTCATTCCTCAGTGCAGAGGACTCATGGTTCCTTGAAGCTCTACCAGCCTCGACTGAAGGAAAATACCATTACAATAAAAACTAAAAAAACTAAGGAGGCAAGTAAATATTTCTGTTAAGTAAATTCCCCTACTAAGAACAGTACTGAATCTCATTAGAATGCAATCTGTATCCTTCTTCCAATATAGCAGATAGCATTTGGTCACACAGACCTAACAGCTACTCCAGAGAGGTGACTGCCTTCCAAATGGTAATAAAATTTCATTCATACAGTCGCCGTGTAAGCTTGGATTCATATCCAATAGGTGTGCTTACTGACGAGATCTAGAGTCGGCTTACAGAAAGGTAAAAGAGCACTCTCAATGCTTGCCACAGCTATTTGGAATCACTTATCAATGAAAATGACAAATATTCCTGACCTCTGGCTGTTTAAAAAGGCTCTCAGCATCCGCCTAAGTACTGTATCACAATAACTGCTTCAAAAGGCAGAATTCAGCCCCATTTAATTGTAGAATATTTCTACAATTAACAGTCACATTTATTGCTCACTGCTTCTCAGCCATACTTCTCATCTATCTGATTTTGCAACATGTGCCTGATTCTTGCCTTATATATATATTGCCCTGCCCCTCTTAAAATTTTTGATTTTCTAGTAACTCACTAAGGATTACAGTCAGTCAAGAATATGAGCCATTAGAGTTTTGCACTTCCTATTCAGAAATGCACATTGTTACAAAAACCTGTTGTTTTATTAACCTTTTAAAGTGAAATTATAGTAATATTTAAAAACCATCCTGATTTGGGACCCCCCCTCATTATTTTTGGCTTTGTTGAGCAAAAAAGGTGAGAGTTATGTAGTCAGTCGGTTAGAGACACAAATGGAACAGTTCCTCATTGATTACTTGCAGGTCATCTATTACTTCTGTCTACTTCCTTTCCTCTGCTGATCACTGTAGCCTGCCTGCTCATTTTCATTTTGACATCATGCAAACTTCTCATCCCTTAACAAGCTTAAATGTATGTATTCCAATTACAGATAACTTACTATGTCAGGCTCTTGTATGTCAAATGTCATAAAACAATATTTTTATTCTTTGCCCATCCCGTGCTTATGAACCAAAAATGTAAAGTTAATTATGGCATGTGCCTTCAGTCTCACATATGTTCATAGCCCTAACCATTGTGGCACAATCCTTTATACTACAAGAACTCTGTATGTCTGTCTGAGCTGCTTTTTTATTTTTGTAAATGCCTTTATTGAATTATCACTTGTGACAGAGACAAATTTACATTTATATAAAAGTAATCAAACTGTATTAACAAGTTCACTTTTGCAAACATTATACTTCACACATATTGCTGTATATCATATAACCTAAGCAACATTACATAAATTATTCAATTCCTGCCTTTTAAAACAAGAAACATTTTTATTAAACCATCACTTCTGACACAGGCAATCATACATTTAGATAAATGAAAACAAACCACACTGACACAATCCTAGTTGCTAGCATTTTGCATCACAATCTATACTAACACCCCCAGCTGCAAACATTGTGCATCACTTATAATCTGCCGAATGATTTTCAGTCAAACATTACATAACTCATTTAAGCTCTGCCTTCTTTTAAATCTCATTCCTCCCCTGTATACCCTTGGAGCTGCTTGATAGTTTTATGGTGATAACCCAGACATTATCCAGATAATGTCCCATCTGTTTGAGTTGGTTGTAGCTGAGGTAGATGTAAGTGATCTCATGGTATACATTAAAAAGAGTAAGTTAATTTCCCTGATGTCCTTGCTTAATTTCCCCAAGTCAGTATGAATACCACCTTAAATCTCCCCCAGAAAAGGCCACTGGCCTAGTAGGGCTACCTCCAACAATAAAAGATGGATGACTGTATAATACAAACATGAAGTGTTTCTTTTTTCTGTCATGTGTCTATAAGTACTATTTGTCCTTATGTATACTAACAAACAGGATGGAATGTAGTCTTGATGTATTCTGATAATCTACCTACATTACATTTTTCATTTAGTTTTCACTGTTTGTGTAGTGTCTGAAAAGCTTCTGCTGGGAAAAAACCTGTTCACACAGTTATCAAAGAGTGATAAGCAAATAACCTATCCATTTTGGAGCAAGTTAAATGTCAAATGCAAATATAGATGAAAATGATATGCAATGGTTATTTTTGCATAGAATTGTTTACTTGCATAAATAATCTGGCTGGTATTTTGTGACAACACCCTAAATAATCAGAGCCAAGTGCTTGGGTGCACGCACCTATACTTTTTTGTAAGGTAGCCAGACATTCAGGTACAGTGACATAACGCAACCAAGCAGTAACAAAGCATTCAACAGTTCGGAAAATAGAAGCAAGGAAACAGAAACATAACTGTGCTATTAAAACTCTTCAGAAAAACAGTAAATACAGCCAGAAACTGTTGGTAGACCACAAAGAGGTCTCCTGGGATGTTATAAATTAAAGTTCTCTGTTCATTATGTATAGGCGAGTTGTAGAACTATTACTAGACACCCAGATGCATCAATGCACTCTTAGTGATTCCTCATGCTCATCTGCCAATATCAGATGTGCTGGACTCAGGTCATGAATCTTATTTGGTGTATCTTTCTTTGCAAGGTATGTGTTTCCCACATACACATGAATGAATTTGTTACAGATGTCCCTGGCTATTTGAGTCTTCCAAGAAGCCCTAAAAGAAGTGGAATTATTCACGGAGTACCAGACAGTACCATAGCAGTATGCTATGTGGGCAAGGAAGAGGTACCCATTAGCATTCCCGCTATGATAGGCATTGTTTCTGAACATAATGTTAATGGCAATACACCTTTATGCTCAGTTGCAACATTTTGTCCAAAGCTTCCGGATTATCTTGCGAGACCATGGTGAAGTTACTTTATATGCGCATTTCCTCTAGATCCACTCAGTCTAAGAACCCTGCCAAGTGTAAAGGAAGTCATGGATCATTTGATTTTACCAGTCACAAGACCAAGACATTCTTCATGCATTTATCTTGCTCAGTACCTAAACGCTTACCTCTCAGAGAAGAGCTACTAAGTAACAAGTAAACATTTTATACTTTGCCTTTTGTATCCTACAGAAGTTTTAGTTAATATGGTAACAATTATTCAATAGAACAGTAAGCCAAGTGCTAAAAGGTCTTAAATAGCAAAGCGGATGAAGTTCCTTCACTGGTATTGTAAAGAAAGATTGTTGGTAGATTAGGTTGATCAATGGTGGCGCAGAAATATCTGTCACAGTCATTCAATATCAATCTGCCTCCCTCCTCTTTCATGATACACTTTTTAACATTTTTAGTATATTATCGTGGAGAACCTTCTTTAGCTTATCTTCCTATTGTTAATTTGCTCTTCAAATGGGTTTTAAGCTTACATTCTCAAAAAATCAGTACTTCTAGAGTGGATGTGAACACTGTTTTGGAAAGAAAGGTTGACAGAATTCCACTATGACTCATGTTGTTAGTCCTGTTAAAGCTTTTGACTTGGAAAATTGTTATTCTAGTATTTATTGCATCCTGGCACGTGTTTAGTGGTCACACCATTGAATAGTTGACCTACATTTATAAAAATAATAATAATAATAACACCTATTTGTTAACCAGGTAGGCTCACTGGTACACAATCCTTTTTTAGGGGTGACCATGTAGCAATGTCTGGTTAAGTGACTTGCTCAAGGTCACACAGTAGGAAAATGAGTGCTGTGGGAATCAAACACTGTACCACAGGAACTAGAGCTTGCAGCCTTAGCCCTCTGCCCCAAATGCCAGACATGGGCAGCTCATAATGGACAGTTGTTAAAATAAGCATGTATTTTGTAGCAAATGATAAAGACTTCAGTAGAATAATTAGTCACTGGAGCCAGTTTACTAATCTGAAAGTCATTTTTTTAATAAAAAATACTCTTTATGAAGTTGGGGAAGCATAAAACAACTCAGATCAATCAGTCTAATTTGCAAAGCAAACCTAACTCACAACACAAATTGTCCAAACATTTTAAAGGATTGAATACACATCTAAAGTTGCACAAGCATTCAGATCATACAATCTTTTTATTTTATGCTGGCAATACTCCCACAGTGTTGGCCAGTCAAAACAGTACTTACAGCTTTCCACTTTACAGCCTGGGTAAATCTACACAGTCAGGGATAGTCTATACAGTTAATATAATCCAAAACTTCTCCATACAGCACCACAACTCCTGTTACTTTCAGGAGCACTTTCTTCCTTCATAGCACTTGTAGTCTTCTGAGCATCCTACTTGCAATATTCTGTCGATCCACAGGCTAGGAATCTTCCATCTTGGGGAATTAACAGCCTATGAATATCTCAAAAGTTAGTAGTTCTTAGTTTGCTACTACGATGGATCTGTCTCTGTTTTTCTGTGTGACACCCTCTGCTCTTAGCAGTTAAGTCACGTGATCACAAATCAATATGTTTCCTGGTTTAGCCTATGGTTAGCCATCACTTTGTCACATGAACCTCATTCCTGGGTAGAGCCATCAGTTTAACCCTCAGTGGATGTGCTTTAAGCTCAAGACAGCCCAGTTACAATAAGATGGTTGTGGCTTGAATCATACCTCTCAACCTCTTACAGCAAGAAATCTAGACAAAGGCTGAAAACAGGGACACATTTTAAATATTGCTCTTGCAAACTTAGAAAGTTGACAGAATAACAGGTTTTGCATTAGCATGAATTTTCTGAAGGATATGAAGTCTGAAACTCAAATGTGTCATTATTTTCTGCTTTCAGTCCTCAATGATTTGCCATGATTTGTCAGAAAGCCACAATTTTATGAGAAACAGACTGAAAATATGAGGCAAAAATCTACACATTTTGCGAAAATCTGAACAGTTGAGAGGCAAATTACATTTTTTCCTAATATGGAAGGGCTGGAAATTCAATTCCCAAAGACACAGTTTAGAGTTACTGTCACCCTGTGTATAAAACTAGTGAAGTGGGAACATGATTTCTAACAAGTATAAATTCCCTTCCTAGTAAGCAGTATTTCAGGGTGAAAAGAGCCCATTTGCTCACCAGATATACCCTTTTTGAGTCTGAATTGCATTTTGAAGCATTGTTGAGCTTTCAGATGATATAATGGGTGGGATGTTCCTCCCTCTCTACCATCTGGGACAATATTGCAACGATGCCCACTTTGGCGGCTTCACTGTGTACCAGAAGCTGTTTGGAGAAGTCAGAGACTATCAGTATAAGTTCCAAACATAGCAGACTCTTAATTTTCTTAAAGACTAATGTAGCTTCAACCATCAGTTGAACTTTCAGTGTAGTCTTACTCTTTGTTAGGGGACAAACTTGTGATAATACCTTGCTAGGCCTAAGGGTGCTTTCACCTGTTTTTTTTTTTTTTTTGTGGTTGGCATGGACCAGTTCTGATTTGCCCAAATCCTTTCAGCCTGGGGTTTCATTATCCCTTTTCCCATTATATAGTGCAAAAGCAGACTCTGCATTGCTGAACTTGCACATAGATAGGTTAGCTGTTAAGCCAGCCTGGTCTAAAGAATTAAAAATAAGTTAGAGTTTAGGAAAATGGCTTTCCTAGTTTGTAGAGTATCACAATGTCATCCAGGTATGCTGTGTCACAGAAGCATAGCTGTTTCTGCCAGTGCCATGTGCCAGTATCACAAACCAGCTCTCCACCCCCTCAGTACTTGAAAAAAAAAAAGTTAGAGATAGGCTTATTATAATCAGATCCATGCCCCCCTCCCCCAAACAAATAAAAAAAAATGCTGTTCCTTCTATTGACACACCAACCAGGTGGCCAGATGCATGCATAACACACACACACACACACACACACACACACACACACACACACACACACACACACACACACACACACACACACCCTTCCTGCTCCAGCCATTCAGGTCCTGTTTCTGTGCCTTACCCAGAGTCCTACTTCCGCTCTGCACATATGTGTATTAAATTAAAAAAATACTTTTAAACTATAGAGTACTACTTGCTACAAATTTAGCAAATAGTTGCTACAATTTATTCCCTGCCTGCATGGAATACTACAGTGCTCATATATTAGTTTAAAAACAAAAAGTCATATGTTAAAGTGCAGCAAATTGCTTGCTACAAATGCAGTAAACAGTTGCTACAGTTTATACCCTTCTTGAATGGAGTGCTATGGCTCTCATGTCTTTGTTAAAAACACTTTTTCTATTAAACTATAGCAAACCGCTTGCTACAAATGTAACAAACAGTCGCTACAGTTTAGAACACACACAGAGCACTGCAGCTCTCAGGTTTCCCGACAAATGCAATACTGGCTTTTCATCTTGAAAGATGGCTGATTGTGATCCCCCAACCCTTTGTGCCTAGGGCAATTGCTCCTGTCACCCACATAATATTTGCCTCTGGAATGCTACAGAAGCACCATGGAGACCAAAAGACAGGACTTGGTAGTGGAAAAGTCCATTTGGTTTAGAGAAGGCCATCTTTTTACCAGCTTCTAGGGTTGGTGAAATTTGACGTGCCTTTGGTTATATGTAAAGTGGACAGAAACCTAGCCTTGTTCAGTTTTCCAATCAGTTCATTCTCTTGGGATAGAAGGTATGAATCAAGTTTAAAGATGATATTTATCTTTTCAAAATAATTGCAAAACACATCAGGTTTTGGATCCAGTACATCAGAACTGTTCCACTCACTTTAAGCTTCTTCTTTGATCCCATGTTTGAACATTTTCTATATAGCCTCTACCTTGACTACTTGTCACAGAGGTTCTTGTATTTGTATACTTTCAAAATGACATTTTTCACCAGGGACAGTTTCTGTAGAGTGTTAAATTAAATTGGTTCTACCAGACAATGCAGAGAATGTGCGCTTATTCCTAACTACAAATTATTTTACTTCCTGTTTCCGAGACATGCAAAATGCCTCCCTTATTTTAACTTTAGAACATGCTGTAGGACCATAAACTTCCTCAGCAAACATATGTACTATTTTCCTTCTAAAGTTTCAGAACATTTATGTGATTTATTCCAAAGTTTCAGAACATTTATGTGATTTATATATTTCAAAAGGTTATTGCCACTTTGCAAGTAATTTAGTATCAGCTAAGGGCAGTAACACAAGTACTTTATCTCTTTGGTTCATAGGTATATACTAGGCTAACAATCATCATCATCATCATCAGCCCCCTTTTCCCCATTTTTCTACATGGGGTTGGGGTATTGTGTTAACTGTTGCCAACTCTCTCAATTCTGTGCCACACTCCTGCCTTCTTCAACACTCATGCCGGACTGTCACAGATCTTCTCTCACACAATCCATCCACCTCTTTGCTGTACATCTTCGCTTCCTCTTACCTTCTTGTCTGTCCCAAATCTTCCTTACCAGATGGTCTTCTGCTTTTCTTTATAAGCCTAGCCACACAACCTAACACAATTACATCCCTGGTAACATGTGCATCTCAGTTGGAGGGTATGTTTGTTAGGAGAGGTATGTTAGTTAGGGAATGTTTACCATTAGCCTCTGTTTATAAAAGACATGGGGCCAGCCCAGGGATGAACTTACAATTTTTTTTACCATCCAGTGATGAAGGTTACACCTGAATAATGTTAGGGATGGACTCTGCTTTACATGGATATAAGCCTTCTCCACAGTATGGGGTTCCTGTGAATCACATGTCTGTCTCACCAGCATGTTTTATTTATGTAGCCAGCAAAGTTCAAATCCCTGTATCTAGAGTTTCTGGTACTGCTCATTGTAAAGATGTGCAAAAGCTCCAACAGGGCTGGATCTAAGCATGCTTTATATGCCAAGCACAGATCACCTCTCAACAACCTGTAGGAGACCAATTATGGAGGCGGGGCTCTACGTCAAGTCTGTATAGGACAATGTGTTAATACCCTGGATTTTCTTGGTGAGGAATCTCTGTTCTTGTCAGACTAATAGATCTGTTTTTTTCCAGGGTCATTTGATGGTCCACCCTTGCAAAGGGGAATGATTGTTGCCATTCTCCATTTGCTTAGTACATAGCCTGTTTTGAGGCTATAGTTGAAAATTGTCTCAGGCGATGCTGATAGGTCATATTTCAGGCTATTTAAGATGCAACCTAGAATACTGTCAGGCCCCACTGAGACTGTGTTTTTAGCCTTAGTGAGTGCCAGATGACCTGCTCCTTGCTGATAGTTTGTGGGGGGGGGGGTTATGCTGGAAGGCATTCCATAAGGGGTTGCAGGGGGTAGTGGGGGGTAAAGTCTGAGCTGAACATGTCAGCCAGTAGATTCGCTATGTCTCTGCTCACTGAAGGTGGTACCAGTTACTGCTAGTTCTGCACACTGTTGCATGTTACCTTTGAGGTTTTGGACATAGCCGTAGAAGGTCTTGTAGTTGTCTTTACCCTGAAAAGCTATCTTGACCTCATAATTGGCCTTGTTGAATTTAATTAGTCCTCTTAGTTTCCAGCTTAGGTTTATTAGTGAGCTCTTGTCATTATGAGAGCTGTTCTTTCTGACTTTGGCCATTACTTTTTCCTTTTGGTATATACCCTGCTAAGATTAGGATTCTACAAGTGTGATTTGTTTTTAAGGTTTGTTTTGGACTTACCTTTGGTATGTACAGCATACCAGAGAGTACACCATACCAGAGAGCACCCCTGCACTACCAGGCTATAACTCATACTACACTTTTTGGTCATGTAACCTGGACCGGAACACCAAAGGTGGAGGTGTGTCCATATTCATTAAGGATATCCACACCTCCAGGCTAGTTGCTCAGCATAATGCAGCCGAGGTTATCCAAGTGCAACTAACTCTGGGCAAAACTGCAATCCAAATTGTAGCTTGCTACAGATCACCCACCATGCCCCAGGATTCCCATTCCTCTTTTCTTGATGTTGTTGTTTGTCTTTCAGCTTTTCCCGGTTAGGGGTCGTCACAGTGGAACTCCGGTCCGCTAATGATTGGCAGTAGATTTTTATGGTGCCGAGTTGCCAGCTCGATGCCCAACCTTCAACAAAGGCACGCCCATTCATGCACGTCTTTTGGAACACCACGTGATGTACTGGAAAACATTAGGGTTCAACCAAACACACTAATAATGGGCGATTTCAACTACCCCACTATTAACTGGGAAAACTACTCATGTACCAACTCCTTCGCTCAATGCTTTCTGGAATTCATAAACTCCAATGCCCCGGATCAACTTATCCACACCCCCACCAGGGGCAACAATATCCTAGATCTAGTCATTACCAACATGAGTGACCGGTGTTCCACACCTGAAGTCAACGCCTCATTGGTCCGATCCGACCATAAGCTAATTACCCTAGATATCCACATCCTGCCCCCACCCCCCCATTAAGGAAACCATGGTAAAAAATTTCTCCAAAGCCAACTTCATGCTTCTTAAGACAGAAGTGGTGAACTTCATGACACTCATGCAGATGGACAATACAGTTACAACTACTGAATCCTACACAATTGCACTTTATAAGCACTTACATGAGTGCATGGATCATGCTATCCCAAACAGAACCAAGATGCTATCCTCCAAAAAAAGGAAACCAATTTGGTGGTCCCCTGCCATAAACAAACTGTACAACAGAAGGAAGAAACTGTTGCAAAAGAGAGTAAAATAACATGAGTGGAGGAGCTCCCTGGTCAGCCTCAGTAAGAAGCTGTGATCCCTGATAAAATCCTCCAAAGCTAGTTACGAAAACAAAATTGCCACTGATTCTAAAGACAACCACCAAGCATTTTATAGCTATGTCAAGAATCTCAATGGCAACACTTAGATCTGCTATGAGTTACAGCACAATGGCACTAAATATACAGACCCAACTGATATTGCCAACATCCTGGCAGATAGGTTCAATGCTAACTTTACCCCTCTCTCACCCCCTAAAGAGCCCATCTCTATACCGGAAGAATGCAAAGTTCCTGTAATCACGGTTGCACAGGTAAAAACCACACTCTCCAAAGCCAAGAACACAGCATCCACAGGACCAGACAACATCCCAGGCTGCATTCTACATGAACTACAGAACGAACTGGCACCCCACCTAAGTACCATGTTCAATCATAGCCTCACCTCAGGCTTTGTGCCTGCTGAATGCTGCACAATGACGGTTATCCCACTCCACAAGGGGGGTGCCACCATGGACCCCGGGAACTACCGCCGCATTAGCCTGACAAGCCTGGTCTGCAAGGCCATGGAATGTATCATCATGGAACTTATAAACAAAGATATTGGTAATCTCCAAACTCTAGACCCCACCCAGTTCAGGTTTGTAAAAGGCAGATCATGTCTCCTAAACCTGACAGACATCTTTGAAGCAGTCACCAAAGCCATAGACAAGGGTAAGGTGGTTCACACAGCCTATCTAGATCTTGCCAAAGCTTTTGACACCATCCCCCAGTCTGGAATTATAGACAAACTCACTAAACTAGGTATAAATGCCTATGTCACAAGATGGGTTGCCAACTGGCTCACTGACAGAACCCACACTGTGAAAGTAGCAGACTCCAAATCTGACTTCAGACCAGTGACAAGTGGAGTACCAGAGGGTTCAGTCCTGGGTCCTCTCCGGTTTGGTATCTACTTCTCTGAAGTACAGTTTAACACAGAAGGTCTTTGGCTAATGAAGTTCACAGATGACTGCAAACTAGGAGCCATAATCGAAACTCCTAATGATGTGGACATCCTACAAAAGGGCCCACTGACACAGATGCCTGGTGTCAAAGCCATGGCCTCAAGCTCATTGTCAAAAAGTGCATTGTCATCCCCTTTGGTAAAAACTCTGTACCCATGAACTACAACATAGGCGGTAGTATACTTAACACCGAAAGTGTGATAAGAGACCTTGGGACACACGTGGACAGTAGTCTCTCCTTTGATAATCACATCGCCACAGTAGTCAGGAAATCCTTCTATGTGGCACACCTCATCACAAAAGGTTTCTCATCCAGAAAAAAAGAGGTCATTGTTCCCCTCTATTCATCACTCATTAGACCCATTATAAAGTACAATGCCCCTTTTGGTATGTACCTCACAAGACATCTACAACAACTGGAAAGGCCGCAGAAATACAAAGAGGATTTCTGGCCTCAAACAGATGCCCTACACAGACCGTCTCAAAAAACTCCAGCTTTACTCCGTCACATATCGCCTACTCAGAAGTGATCTCTGCCTAACATACAAAGCTATGTCAAACCCAGAGCTGCTGGACATGCTCCACTTAAAGAAATCCCAATCCCTCTGAGCTACACGCTCTAGGGACCTAAACCTTGTCACCACAATAAACAGAACATGCCGGAGGGATAGATTCCTCTCCCAGAGACTTCCCATACTCTGGAATAAACTACCTAGCTATATCAAACAAAGCTCCTCATTAGCACTCTTCAAGAAAAATCTTGATGATTGGATGGGAAATAGGAAATTCACCCCGGGGATTACCTCTGTGGCTCTGCTCGACAGTGGCACAGGAAAATAATTTTCTTGGGTGGCAAAAGCCAGGGTACCTTTTTGGCTGGGCTTGTATAGGCCCCAGGGCCGACAGCCTAGTACCTACCTATGAACCTATGAACCTCTATAAAACCATTTACATGTTTGTACAGAATTTCTGTGAATAATTCTGCATAGGATAGGTTAGGTGGGGCATTGAATTTAGCAGTCACTTAACAGGATGTAGTTTGCTTTAGTAGAGTTTCTAACCATAAAAGCTTTTGCTAGGTCTTCTGAGTGATACAACCTTACCAGTGAGGATGTGACACAGGGGGTGGAGTGCTCTCCCATATTGCTGAGAACAAGGTCCAGTATGCTTAAACATCTGGTTGAAGTGTGCTTCTAATTGATCAAGGACATTTTTGTTAATAAAGTCCAGGAAATGTTGTACCTGCAAGCTGGTGACAGTGTATGCTTCCCAGTCTATAGAGGGGTAGTTAAAATATCCCGTGAATAGAGTGCATGGTTGGAAAGAGAGTGCCTCCAGGAGGTCTAGATAAGAGTTGTGGGATTCTTGAGACATAGATGATGACCTGTAGCTTGCTAAGACATGGTAAGGGATTCTCTCTAAGGTGTTTTGCACATGTATGAACTCCAGAGTATTATCCTGTTTAACCAACCTTGAGATATACTTGTTGCTAACATAGATCAAGACACCTCCACCTTTAGTCCCTGTCTGTGCAACTGATGGTCTAAATGTGTGGAAACCACTGTAGTCTTGCACTGCTCAAGTACTTTCTGTGGCTTTAGACCATGTCTTGGTAATGGCAAAGATGTTTATATTCTCCAGAGTGAAGAGCATTTATAGGGTATGGAATTTTTTGTTAAGGCTTCTAGCACTGAGCAGTAACACTTTTAGGTTCTTTTGGGTTTTATTTGCTATGTTGGTAGGTTTATCAGTTTGGGATTGTCTAAAAAGGCAGTAAGAGGGTGGATAAAATTTTAGCCAAAATCCAGATGCTGAGGAGGACAGGTGCAGGCCATCTTTGGCAGAGCAATGTAGTCTGTTGATCATGTCCTCCCATGCTGACAGATACTGAATCCCTCTGGACTGACATCAGAAAGGTTAGTTTATTGCCTTCGTCTGTTTTACTTGTATTTTGCTTTTAATTGCATATTAAACCTAAAAAACAGAGCACAGCTGTGCCTCTTGTGAGAAACACAGAAGTTAGAACAGGTCAAGTAAGGTTAATTATCTGTGAGGTTGGACCTAGGAGTTAAACCTTCTATTTAAGGAGTAAAATAAAACATTTCAAAGCTTTACTGGAAAAACTCACACAGACTCTTCCACAACTTGCAGTGAGGGAAAGGTTACTTTGCTTTTGATTTCTTGTATTTTGTATTACTTTATTGTTTTGTATACTGTAATTTGTTTTCTTTACACTGTGTTTTTATTTGTATTCTGCTTTTAATTGCATATTAAAAAATAGGAAAGAGACCACTGCTGTGTCTCTTGTGAGTCACACAGAAATTGGTGCTGTTGTGGTCTTAAACTCAACCGTCTTTCTGGCCTCCTTCCCCTTATGTTAATTTGACCACATATCTCCTCCCTCTCCCCATTCACTGGCTGTTGTGAGTAAGCACAAAATTATCATTTTTGTGAAATCACTTCCCTTTAACTATTTAAATGTATTGGCCATCCTACTGTATTCCACAAAACCAGAATACAAAGTGCTCACCCTCTTTCAGTCTATCTTTTTCTTTTAAAATTAGTGGCTCTCCATTTAGACAGCTAAAGCCTAAGTTACCCCCTCTTTCATATCCAACTGCTTAGAGCAAACTGCAGTGCTTAGGATATTAACCCATTTATTTCCATCTTACCTTTAAAATCTGCAACATCTATTGCAAGACCATGAATTACTGGAGAGCCCACATTCTGCCTCTAGTCATCTTGGGATTAGTGCTTCTGCTTTCTTCTGGTGAGAGAGGGAGCACAGGGACATTATTTCCTGGAGACTGGTGATCACTGGAAAGCCTAATAACTGCTTTATAGGTGACAGCTTGGAATTTTTGCTTATATTCTACTTTTAGTGAGAGAAGGAGCAGAGTACATTGATTCCTGACTGTTTCTGGTTGGGCAGTGAGTGTCTGGGCTAGATGTTCCTGACTGGTCTAGTTGCTGTTCAAAGCATCTACCAGAAAAAGGCTACAGTAAGCCTACAGACATTTGCGTCATCTGGGACAAGACTGTGGATCACCAAACAGGCTGTGGCCTGCTTCTCATCTTGGGATTGGTGCTAATTTTAATATTTATTTATTTATTTGTTTAATATTTGTTTTCTGGAAAAGTCCAACTAGGACAGAGCCCATTTTCAGCAGAGGCCCAGGCATAAATGCTCCAGATGCATGCCTTTGGAATGTTTTGCTTCTGGTGAGTGAAGAAGCAAAGGAGCATTGTATCCCAGTACAGTGAAGCTGTAGTGAGACCAGCACTAGTAGTAGCCAGGCAGTAGCCATTTATGCGACTCCCCTCAATTCATCATTCTTGACAAGCTAATTCTTTGTTTTCAGTAAGTACCACTTGATTTGTTTCTAAATTCAAAACATTTGCCTAAATATCCTTACATTTTCAGGGTCTACTTATTAGTTGACCCTTAAGTGTTTGGCAGTGCCCTGTATAGACACAGACACATTGAGTGACATTTTTCCTGTAAAAGCACAAGTGAAATTTCACCAATACTTAGTTGCACACAAGACAACTAGTTTGAAGTGACAAGCACTGCCCCTGCAAACTGGATATTCCTGACATTACTTTATATTCTCACTCCAACTGTCTAATCAATAAAAAAGGGTCTTTTTCCATGGTTATGCACTTTCCCACTATCTCCATTACCAACTTAGTGGATATGGGCATCTTGAGGTGATGTAAAAATTGTCAACCAGTTAATTCTCAAACAAACTGTTATGGTATGTGAGAGATGTATTTACACAATGTCACTGGAGGCAAAGCTCTCACATAAAAGTACCCTAATATCAATAAGGTTGTCAGTATTACACATGCTGCACCCATCGCATACAATTCAAAGCAGACGTATAAACCCACATATGCTGAGGCACTTAAATGTAATTTTCCTAAACCCCAAAGACCTCCTAGATGACGTACACATAACAATTACCCTCAGCAGCCCAGAACGCACTCTTTCAAAACAACACCCACATCAACACATACAACCACATCTCATGGAGCCTCTATTTTTAAGTCCATAAGGCAAGCCACCACACAATCCAACATTCTGGTCATTGGAGACTCCATTGTGAGACACACTGATGTCCCTCTTACCAGGCTGAGTATGGTGAAAGTCATGGTCAGTTGCTTGTCAGGGGCTAGGTTCCGCCACGTTACTCATGCACTCAGATGATTGGACCACAAATACTTGTATGACTCAGTCATACTCCATGTGGGTGTAAATGAACTGAGTTGTACCTCCCTTGATTATATGAAGAGAGGCATCATGAATCTCTCAGAATATGTGTCCCAGGCTGGTATGAACCTGGCATTGAGCAGCATTTTCCTTCTCCAAGGATGATGCCACAATATAAACAAAAGATAACTGACTTTAATAATTGGCTTCATTTCTGGTGTCATTCTAAGGGAGTGCAATATCTGTCAGCATGGAAGGAGATGGTTAACAGACCACACTGCTTTGCCAGGGATGGTCTGCACCTCTTCCCTCTAGGCATTCGAATATTAGCTAAAACATTGTCTTCCCCCATAGTGCCTTTTTAGGTAATGCCGATCTGAAAGTACTTCCTACATAGCAAATCAAAACCAAGAAAATCTAAAGGTATTACTTACTGCTCAATGCTAGGAGTCTAAACAAAAAACTCCACTCTCTGGAAGCTCTTTTCACCATAAAGAATGCTGATGTCTATGCAGCTACTGAGACATGGTTTAAAGCCATGGAGAACACACTGACAGTACAGGGTTATAATGCCTTCCACACATTTAGAGACCAGCTACTACACAGACAGGGACTAAAAGTGGAGGTGTCTCTATGTATATCAAAAATAAATGAACCTCATGGCTGATCAAACAGGACAATGCAATTGAGCTACTCCATGTTGAAATCACCATAGACAAAATCCAATACCACTTCCTTGCAAGCTATAGGTCCCCCTCTATGACCAAGGAAACCCATACCATGTATTTAAAAATATTGGAACCACCCACCATCTAACCCAGTACAACAATCATGGGTGATTTTAATTACTCCACTATTAACTGGGAATCCTATATGACAGCAAATGTACAGGCACAGAGATTCCTGGAATTTGTAAACACAAACTCCCTGTACTAGATTGTCAAGACACCAACCAGGGGTGCAAACATACTGGATCTGATCCTCAGTAATATGGGAGAGTGCTGCACACCCTGTAGTGTAATGTCTTCCCTGCTAAGGTCAGAGCACAAAATGGTCTCATATTAAGTAAAAATAAAACCTGGACCCCCAGTTAGCCTGGAATATTCAGAAACTACTCTAAGGCTAACTTCCTGCTGTTAAGTGATAACCTGGCAAAATTGCAAGCCCTAATAAACCCTGGGAACACTGCCATCAATGCAGAACTGTCACAGAAACCCTATACAAGCATATTAGTAGTTGCATAGAGGTAGTTGTACCCACTCCAAATGGTACAGAGCTAACTCTAAAAACAAGCCACCCTAGTGGAATCACAACATCAATAGGCTGTATAACAGAAGGAAGAAATTCATGGCAAAAATTAGGAGGTGCAGCACACAGCAAGATAAAAGCACTCTCATCAAACTAAACAAATAACTCAGAAGACAACTAAAGTCTATTAAGCCAAATTTGAGGTACATTTGGCCTCCCAGGCCAAGGACAAACACAAGGCATTCTTTAGCTATGTATGCAACCTCAAAGACAATGCACAATTGTGTGCAGAGCTCATTGTAAATGAACTCACCTATACTGAGCCAGGAGATATAGCAAACCTACTGGCCGACAAATTCAGCTCCAACTTTACCCCTCTCTCCCCCTCAACCTTCCCTCAGGAAATACCATCAAATATAGCTCCCCCTGCTGTCGCTAGGGAACAGGTCCTTAATGCTCTCTCTAAGGCCAAGAACACTGCATCAAAGGACCCAGACAATATCCCAAGATGCCTTCTAAATAGCATGAAACATGACCTATTAAGCTCTCTGGAATTGAGATTTAACTGTAGCCTCCAAACAGTCTTCCTTCCTCATGAATGGAGAACAGCAACAGTCATCCTTCTGCACAAAGGTGGGACATCTAAAGGCCCTGAAAACTAAAGACCCATAAGTCTCACTAGTCTTATATGAAAAGCCATGGAATGAATTATCATGGAAATGATCAATAATGATATAGCAAACCACCAGATACTGGACCAAACCCAATTTGGTTTCATTAAGGCTGGGGTGCCTTCTGTGTGGAGTCTGCATGTCCTCCCTGTGGTCGTGTGGGATTCCTCCGGGTGCTTCGGTTTCCTCCCACATCCCAAAGACATGCTGTAGGTGAATTGGACACTCTAAATTGGCCCTAGGTGTGAGTGTGTGCGTGTGTGACTTCTGTGGAAGGTTGGGCACCAGGCTGGCATCTCAACACCATAAAAACTCCAATGACAATCATGAGCGGACAGGTGATCCGCTGTGGCGACCCCCTAACCAGGAAAAGCCGAAAGAAGAAGAAGAAGGGCAGGTTATGCCTACTCAATGTGGTGGACTTCTTTGAGAGGGTCACCAAAGCAATGGATGAGGGCAAAATGGTTCACACTGCCTACCTTGATCTGGCCAAGGCATTTGACACAATATCCCACTCGGACATTGTTGACAAACTCAAGAGGTTAGGTACAAACCCTTATGTCACCCAGTGGATAGCCAGATTGTCAATAACAGATTCCACATTTCTGGTAGATAGAAACTCAGTAGTGTAACATTCCATAGGTTCACACTCCCTAGGCATGCATTTACATGTAATTTTGTTGGCTAGCACAAATAGTTTTTACAGCATGGTATTATTGCCACTACATGTGCAGCACTTTGCTATGTGCCCTGTTCTAGAACATTTAAACAAGTAAGATTATGACAATTTTTTTCTTTTTTACAGGCAGAGTAGCATACTTAAGTGAAGGCTTGTTATTTGCCATTGGTGCAATCAAGTCTAACTTTAGGTTCTCAAGTTTAGCTAACAAGAAATATGCATCTAAAACAACTAGCCGTTTAGAAGACATAGAGTCACACAGGAATACCCATTTTCTTAATTTACTTGGAAGTGTCCTTTTAAACTTGTCTACTGACAGCATGTCTAGCAATTTACTTGTATTGTTTAATGAGATTCTTGCCACAGTCCTTAACACTCTGTTCATACAGAATATCCATTTAATGTCGCCTAAGAGAGTGGATGTCAAGTTAAACTCCAGGTCTTAGCAGACTCACTCACTTAAGCTTCAGGTAGTTGTGGCATCAGTACCTTAGTCCCCAGTCAAATGTGATAATCTAACCTTGACCCACCCTTTAAAGGTCACAGAGTAGGCCTCCATAATGTCTTCTTTGTTTAGTTTCTTTGTAGGTCCACTGGCTTTTGGACATCCAGCAAGGCTGTCAGCTGGGTCATAATTGCTGCAATCTGCTCTTGTAAGATAAGTAGGTGTTGGTCAGTTGCTGCACTCCTCTGCGCTAGGATCCATTTTGCATAAACTCACCACTTACAGTTCACTGCATACAGGGCTTTGGCTTCACAGGAAGATATACATCTAGAGCAGTAGTCACATTTCCTTAAGGTAACCCTTCACACCAAACACATCACAAACAGCAGACAACACACCAGTGTTTTACAAACACAGCCCATAAGGCATAACAACCAAATATACTAGTCATTGCTGACTCAGTTGTGAGACACACAGATGTCCCCCTCACCAGGCTCAACAAGGAGAAGGTCACGTTCAGTTGTCTATCTGGTGCCAGAATCTGCCACATCACACATGCACTTAAGTCTCTCGACTGGCCCCAATGCTTTGCCAGAGATGGCTTCCACCTGTCATCTCTGGGATTCCGGATACTGGACAAGGCTCTTACCTACCCCACTGTGCCTTTTTAGGCAATGTCCCAAAGGCAAATCTTCCAAAATAAAAGATCTGTCAAAAAGCAAATTGAGGGTTATGCTGCTTAACGCTAGGAGCCTTAACCTGAAAATGCACTCACTGGAGGCTCTCCTTGCACTGGAAGATGCCAACATCTGTGTGGTCACAGAAATTTGGTTCAGGGCTGCAAAGAGCACCCCTGCCTTACCAGGCTTTACCTCACTCCACACATTCTGACCCCAAAATGAAGTTGAGAAGACTAAGGGTGGTGGAGTCATTATCTTCATTAAGGACAGGCACACCTCCAGACTGGTTTGCCAGCATGATTGGCAAGACATCCATCCAAGTTATAGCCAGATACAGACTCCCCTCCATGACTCAGGACATCCACTCTACTACCTGGACCTACTTGACTGCATCAAGGTACCCCCTAACACCCTAATCCTTGGTGACTTCAACTACCCCACCATAGACTGGGTGAACTATTCCCGCACTAATGCACTTACCCAATAATTCTTTGACTTCATCAATCGTAATGCACTAGATCAGCTTGTCTCATCCCTCACAAGGGGAGATAACACTCTGGACTTGGTTCTCACCAATATGGGTGACCACTGCACCACTCCCATAGTATATTCTTCCCTGGTGAGATCAGATCATCGGTCTGTCTAGTTCAAGGTTACTATCCCACCCACCCCACCCCCAGCTTTAACCATGCTAAGAAACTTCTCAAAAGCTGGCTACAACATCCTAATGGAGGGTATCAGTAGTTTCACCCCCCCCCGCTCCCCCTCAGAGGATGCAGACAACTGTGCTGAACAGTGCACCAATGCAGTATACAAGCACCTGTACAACTGCAAGGATTCAGCCACACCCAATAGAATTAAAACCTGCTCCTCAAGGAAACACAAAGTGTACATCCTCTATCAACAGGCTTTACAACAAAAGGAAAAAAACTGTTGTCCAAGGGCAAAAAGGAACAAATTCCAAATTGAAAAAACTTCCTCCTTAGCCTCAACAAGGAAATTAGGTCACTAGTGAAAATGTCCAAGCCAGTTATGAATTGAAACTAACTTCTGAAACAAAAGGAAGCAACAAAACCTTCTTGAGTTATGTCAAGAACCTCCATGGCAAAGCCCAGGTTTGTTCCAAATTAGTACTTAACAGCATCACCTACACTGATTCTGCTGACTTAGCCAACCTGCTAGCAGATAGGTTCAGTGCAAACTTTAGTCCCCTGTCCCTCCCAAAGGCCCATTCAACATCCCTGATACTTGTCCTGCACCTCACATCTCTGTAGATCAAGTGGTAAAGGTGCTATCCAAGGGAAGGAACACAGCTTCCATGGAACCTGATAGTATCACAGGCTGTATTCTGCACCATCTCCAGCAGGAACTAGCTATACCATTGAGCACCCTATTCAACTACACCCTAAGTACATGCTTCATTCCAGCACAGTAGAGAACTGCCATTGTCATTCCTTTCCACAAAGGTGGTGCCACTATTGACCCTGGAAACTATCACCCCATTAGCTTAACAAGTCTGATCTGTAAAGCCATGGATCATATTATTATGGATCTCATAAACAAGGACATAGGCAATCTCCAAGCACTTGACCCCACCCAGTTCAGATTCATCAAGGGCAAATATTGCCTGTTGAAACTGATTGATTTCTTTGAGACTGTCACCAAGGCCCTGGATGAGGGGAAGTACGTACAGATTACCTTCACTTGCCCAAGGCCTTTGACATAATCCCCCACTCAGGCATCATCAAAAGGCTAACACAATTTGGCATAAATCCCTATCTCATCAGGTGGGTGACCAACTGACTCACCAATAGGACCCACAAGGTCAAAAAAGGTGCCCCCACCTCTAACAGCAGACCTGTCACTAGTAGTGTTCCCCAGGGATCTGTCCTGGGACCCCCTACTGTTTGGCATCTACTTCTCAGAGGTCCAGGCAAAGACAAAAGATCTGGGGCTGACCAAGTTTGCAGACAACTGTTGGGTACTATCATTGACTCCCCAAATGATGTTAACATACTGCAAGAGGGTCTAACAGCAACAAATGACTGGTGCCAAAGTCATGGCCTCAAGTTAAATGCAAAAAAATGTATTATCATACCATTCAGCAAAAACATGGCCCCTACTGATTGCCACATCAACAGCAACCCCCTAACATGCAACCTGTGGTGAGAGACCTGGGTACTCAAGTTGACAACAATCTCACATTTAACTGTTATGTAATGGCAGAGGTCAGAAAAGCATTTTACTTGGTTCACCTCATAAGTAAAGGGATTGCATCCAGAAAAAAAAGAGGTTATTACCTATCTGTACTCCTTCCTCATTAGGCCAGTAATTGAGTATAATGCCTCGTTTGGTATGTACCTCTCCAAACTTCTGCACCATCTGGAAAGGCCACAGAAATACCTCATACACAGCCACTTGTTAAAAATGTATCGTTAAATAAGGAATTAAAGTGGCAGCTTAGGTTAAAATCCAATATTTTTCCAGGCTTAAATGAGTATATTACTATTAAGCCGGTTTTATTGGCTAATGCTACACAAATTTAACAAATTTAACAAATGTAATAAGTGCATGTTGTATGTATTATATTGTTATGAAAGGGTATTTTAAAGTATTTTTAAGTATATTATATAGACCATGCAAGTGGCTGTGTATGAATTTTGGTATAAGGTATTTTGTGTCTTTAAATTTTAATTAGATTCAATGGAAAAAGGTATAAATAGTTAGAAATGTAATATGGAGGCATCTGATGAAGTCTTGCATACAAGACAAAAGCACTTATCCTGCCTGTAAATAAAGTATTTTGCTACCATCTGTGGGTTTGGACCTCTGTTCTACGTTGTTTTTTGAGTTTCTACAATTACAATTACTTCTTTGGTTTAAAGTACTAGTAGTTATTGTCATTAAAGCAGATAGAAGCAATACAATAAATTAATGCTACTGTTACTGTTTTGAAACAGGATAAGATTTGCATTTTTATAATCTGAAAGATAAGTATAAAACAATTAAACATAATATTATCCATTGCTTATGGTTGTGGAAGTGGAATTATGCGTGCTATAGTGATCAAGGAAGAGGAGATAGTCACCATGGATATGACTGAAACCCAGTCCTCTGAAAGTGGTTATAAGTGCATAGCATGTGGCAAATCACTCATTCCATCCTTAAAGGACCTTCTTTGATTGTAGAATCTGTAGTTGCAGATAAAACACCTGGAGCTCAAGATGGGTGGAAGAATGAAACAGCTTGTGGTGCAGAAAAAATGACAACAGAGAGAGAAGCTGAAGTCACAGGTGAGGAGATAAAGTGTCAGCCTGAACTATGTAGGGTGCAGGAGAAAAGGGGGGGGGTGACTGCATGAAATATAAATGACTAACCTTTGCCATGATCATTGGAATCATAAAGCCCTTGGTAAAATCATGATGTTTAGTATTTGCAAACCCTTTTTATTAAAAAAATTATACATAAATAAGCATGTTATCCTATATATATAGCACTTTTGAACATAATACAAACATTTCTTCAATCAAAAATAATTTAATAACAGAAAAATTTATTTGAACAGGAACTTATTCACATGACTATACTTAAAATTCCAACTGCAGTCTTAATATCTATTATTTTGCAAACACTTTTGTATCAGAATTACTCTTGAGCATATTTATATACAAAAACATTCTACATTACAGATGAGAATTAAAAGTTGGACTAAATCTGTGTTGCACCTGTCTTAACGAGGAATGGTTTTGAAGATACAGCATCATTAATGCATAAATAATTTCACATTCCAAGGAAAAATAAAAAAGATGTGGCGTCATTCGGGAAGAAGAGCATCAAATTAAGAATGGTGGAAGGGAGGGTCAGAGCTTAGCTTTAGTGCCCTGTAAGATAAACAGAGGAGGTGGGAAAGATGGTGAATTTATTTTGTTTATTACTTCACATATACATCTCATCCACTGGGATGCACAAGCCAGTGCATTTCTTCGTGCCAGTCCCAAGCCAGGATAAATGGGGAGGGTTGTGTCAGGAGGCGCATCCGGTGTAAAACCTCTGACAAATAACATATGTGGACAACAATACAGATTTCCATACCAGATTGGTTGAGGCCTGGGTTAACAATGACCACCATCAGTACTGTTAGCCAACAGGGTGCTGGTGGAAATTGGCCTACTGTTGGCCGAAGGAGAAGAAGATGGGGAAGGCATGCCCAAAGGCAGGAAAAGAGGAGAAAGGTTAGGAGTGTGGTAGTGAGGGTAGGAACTTTGAATGTTGGCAGTATGACTAGTATAGGGAGAGAGCTAGCTGATATGATGGAGAGAAGGAAAGTTGATATATTGTGTGTGCAAGAGACCAGGTGGAAGGGGAATAAGGTCAGGTATATCGGAGGCAGGTTCCAATTGTTCTATCATGGTGTGGATGGAAGGAGAAATGGGGTAGGGGTTATCCTGAAGGAAGAGTATGACAAGAGTGTTTTGTAGGTAAAAAGGGTGTTGAATAGAGTGATGTTTATGAAGCTGGAAATTGATGGTGCAATGATGAATGTTGTTAGTGCATATGCTCTGCATGTTGGGTGTGCAATGGATGAGAAATTAAAATTTTGGAGTGAGTTGGATAAAGTGGTAGTGACTGTACCCAAGGGTGAGAGAGTGGTGATTGGAGCAGATTTCAATGGGCATATTGGTGAAGGGAACAGAGGGGATGAGGAAGTAATGGGTAGGTATGGTGTTAAGGAGAGGAATGCAGAAGGTCAGATGGTAGTGGATTTGGCAAAAAGGATGGACATGGCTGTGATGAATACATATTTTAAGAAGAGGGAGGAGCATGGAGTGATGTGCAAGAGTGGAGGAAGATGCACACAGGTGGATTATATCCTATACAGGAGGGCCAGTCTAAAGAAGATTGGAGACTGTAAAGTGGTGACAAGGGAAAGCGTAGATAGGTAGCATAGAATGGTCATTTGTAAGATGATGTTTATGATCAAGAAGAGGAGGAGGAGTGTGAGGGCAGTGCCAATGATCAAGTGGTGGAAGTTGAAAAAGGATGATTGTGAGGTGGAGTTCAGGGAAGAGTTAAGACAGGCACTGGGTGGCAGTGAAGAGTTATCGAATAGCTGGGTAGATGGAAGGAGTACTTTGAGGGGCTGATGAATGAAGAGAATGAGTGAGAGAGAGAAAGCTGGATGATGTGGGGATAGTGAATCAGTAAGTTCAACGGATTAGCAAGGAGGAAGTAAGGATAGCTATGAAGAGGATGAAGAATGGAAAGGCTGTTGGTCCAAATGACATAACTGTGGAAGCATGGAGGTGTTTAGGAGAAATGGCAGTGGAGTTTTTAACCAGGTTGTTTAATGAAATCTTGGAAAGTGAGAGGATGCCTGAGGAGTGGAGAAAAAGTGTTTTGGTACTGATTTTTATGAATAAGGGTGATGTGCAGAGCTGTAGTAACTACAGATGGGTAAAATTGATCAGTTACAGCATGAAGTTATGGGCAAGAGTAGTGGAAGCTAGGTTAAGAAGGGAGGTGATGATTATATATCAGCAGTATGGTTTCATTCCAGGAAAGATCACTACAAATGGGATGTTTGCTCTGAGAGTGTTGATGGACAAGTACAGAGAAAGTCAGAATGAGTTGCATTGTGTCTTTATGGACTTAGAGAAAACATAAGACAGGGTGCCTAGAGAGGAGTTGTGGTATTGTATGAGGAAGTTGGGAATGGCAGAGAAGCATGTAAGAGTGTTGCGGGATATGTACGAGGGTAGTGGGGCAGCAGTGAGGTCTGCAGTGGGAGTGATGGACGCATTTAAGGTGGAGGTGGGATTACATTAAGGATCAGCTCTGAGCCCTTTCTTATTTGCAATGGTGATGGACAGGTTGACAGATGAGGTCAGACAAGAGTCCACGTGGACTATAATGTTTGCAGATGACATTGTGATCTGTAGTGAGAGTAGGGACCAGGTTGAGGAGACCCTGAAGAGGTAGAGATATGCTCTAGAGTGGAGAGGAATGAAGGTCAGCAGGACTAAGACGCAATATATGTGCGTGAATGAGAGGGAGGATAGAGGAATGGTGAGGATGCAGGGAGTAGAGTTGGTGAAGGTGGATGAGTTTGAATACTTGGGATCAACAGTTCAGAGTAATGGTGAGTGTGGAAGAGAGGTGAAGAAGAGAGTACAGGCAGGGTGGAGTGGGTGGAGAAGAGTGTCAGAGTGATGTGACAGATGAGTACCAGTAAGAGTGAAAGAGAAGGTCTACAAGAGGGTTGTGAGACCAGCTATATTATACGGGTTGGAGATAGTGGCACTGACAAAAAAGGCAGGAGTCAGAGCTGGATGTGGCAGAGTTAAAGATGCTAAGATTTGCACTGGGTGTGACGAGGATGGACAGGATTAGGAATAAGTATATTAGAAGGTCAGCCCAGGTTGGAAGGTTTGGAAACAAAGCCAGAGAGGTGAGATTGCATTGGTTTGGACACATGCTGAGAAGGGATGCTGGGTATATTGGGAAAAGGATGCTAAGGATGGTGCTGCCAGGTAAGAGGAAAAGAGAAAGGCCTAAGATAAGGTTTATAGATGTGGTGAGAGAGGACATTCATGTGGTTGGTGTGACAGAGCAAGATGCAGAGGACAGGAAGAAATGGCAACAGATGATCTGCTGTGGCAACCCCTAATGGGAACAGCTGAAAGAAAAGAAGAAGATGCCTTCACATATACATCAAGACAGGATGGTGAAAAACTTGAAGAAATAAAACAGGAAGAATAAAATAGGTAATGGTCGTAAATCTGAATCTGCTAGGAACAAACTGGCATATTCCAAGCTCCAAGACACAGAGGATGCAAGAGATGACAGGTCTCAGATCATATGGGTTTTGCTAACTGGTGCAGGATTTTATCAGAAAGCATGGAATTCTGGATGTATTCTAACCGGAATAAAGAGAATCATGAATGTCAAAGTTAAGGCATCATTAGGCATCAGTGATCTTTTGACTACGTGGTTTATAGTGGGGAAGGGTAAGACTGCATTGACACTGGGGACGGATTTTAGAACAATGTTTTATCCAGTATTAGGGTAGATGGCCAAGGATGAATTGGGTGACTGGAACTAAACTGACTGAGTAAACAAGTTATGGGAATAGGTCAAGGTAAGAATGCTCAGAGTTAAGGACAGGTGTCTGAGGAAGAGGCAGAAAAGAGGAGATGTGGCTACATATAAATGTGAAGCTAGCAATAAAGGTAAATGTAAGGTACAAGTGATGGAAAGGGTGAGGAGAGATAAAAGAGGCACAGTACAAGTAGGCCAGCACAAGGGTAACAAAGGTGACAAGGGCAGAAAAAGTGAAACGTAAAAAAGAATTTGTAGAATGGATCAAGTAGGGAATCAAGGACTTTTGAAGCTGAGCGTGCTAGGGGGAAACAGAAAAAAAAATACTACAAAAAAGCTGAGATACTGAATGCTTTGCTTCAATCTTCAAAAAAGAAAGAAAGAATGAAAGAAAAAAGAAAGTTAAAAAGGAAGGGGGTGATACCATGTTGGGAAAGACGCAGGTCTGAATGAATAGAACAGTGGGCAGATACCAACAGGGGAAGGAGGTGCAGAGTACACTGTCCAGCCTTTTCAAAGGCTAACACACAATGACCAAATGGGCGACCTCCAAGAGTCCTCATGAATCTGCCAGTGTGCTAGAACATCTCCCAAAAGAAGACTTCAGCAAATCACTGCCTAATGCAGAAGTGCCAGTAGATGGGAAGATGGCAAATAGAATACCTGTGTCTGATGGCCCAGGTAAAATCAGGGAAAATTACAGGTCAGTTAGCTTAACAGCAGTGGCAGAGAAAGTCATAAAGAGATTTCTAAGTGAAAGGATGTCAGTGTTTCTACAGGACAGCAATTTCTGGAACAGTAACCATCATGAGTTCTTGCCTATAAGGATCTTTTACTTTGCATCAAACCTGACACAGTTTAATTATTCATTTACAGGTAAACTTGACAGGGGAGTACAAGTGGGTGTGGCCTACTAGGACCTGACCAAGGTTTTTATCTCAGTGCCACATAAGAGGTTAACAGGAAAACTGGTGGGTGTGGTGCAGAACCAAGACTAAGTAACTGGATTGCTGCATGACTGGATGGTAGGACACAAAGAATTAGACTGATAGTGATGATGTCAAGAATCAGAAAAGTGACTAATTCAGAGCTCTTCCATATATTTGTCTCAGACATATCTGAGAGATTGGAGAACAAGGTCAGCCTTTTCACTGATGACACAAAGATATGTACAGTCTGGTGGATACAGGAAGAATCTAAGGAAAGATATGGAAAAGCTGATAAAATTGGGCTGAAAAGTGATGGCTGGGTTTCGGTGCAAACAGAAGCAAAGTAGTGCACATGGGCGACAATAACCCTCATGTGAAGTACCAGCGGCAGGAGAGTGGAAACAATGACAGAAGGGATGGAAAAGTATCTGGAAGTACTGGTCATGCCTAGACTGGCAAAGAGAGAGGGCAGTGGCAGCAACAAACAGAATACTGGGGTTCATCTTCACTGGAATAGATTTCAGAAGCAAAGGGGCAATGTTTTCATTCTACAGGGCCCTGCACAGACCCCCTGGAGATACATTGAGTAGCTACTCCCTAAAAATCTGCTGCCTATATGCCTTCCTTTTGATGGGTCTATATTAGAACATCAAATATTTAACAGTTCGAATCACTAAAGGTCAACCTTTAGTGATCGAACTGTTAAAACATCGAATGTTCAGAAAAAAAAAAACTAAATGGTGTAGGGGGACATGCCCCCCTGCACCCCCCCCCCGCTACTTAAATATACCAAATCTGAGACCGCACTACATTGAAGTAAATGGAAATCTCCCCTTATGGAGATTTCTTTACTTGTTCGATGTTCGGCAATTTCACTATTCTCGTGTCGACAATGTCAGATTCGACATTGTCAGCTTTCAAGAATCTAATATAGACCCCCGTTTGACTTGTCCTTCCTGTATAGAATGACCCCTATCACACTTCTATGATAAGTTATGCACAAAAATCACATCACCCTGTTTCTTAGATCTCAAATAAGAAGATAATTTCTGGACCAAGGGATGGCATCGGTGCTGATCCCTATTTGGGGTAGGTAGTCTACAAGAGTTGAGTGATTGACAAGATCGAAGGTGTTGGTAAGGTCAATGAAGTTGTTTACGATAAGTATTCATCTGTCCCTTCAAAGTAGAATGTTGTCAGTGAGAGTTCAGACTGCAGTGGATGTGCTCTGCCCTGACCAGTAACCATGTTTATTTAAAAGAAAGGTGGTGATTAGCTGATGTATTGTGAGGGTTGGGAGTAAACAATCACTTCTATGACTTAATATAAGATGGGAAAATGTTAATGGCATGGTGTTGTGAGGTTAAAGTGGGTATTTTTGTTTGTGCAGAGGTTTAACAATGTCTGTTTTCTGTATGACAGATATAATATTATGCCAGGACTGTGTACTTGTATTTTATTACAGAAGTGGTTTAATGTCCTTAGTTGCAATGCATTTAAAGTAAAATACAGGGATAAATGCAGGAGGAGATAGTGATTGGGGGAGGTCACTGGACTCTCGTTTGACTACCATTTTTGAATATTGTCATTAAACCTTTCAACCTTAACCAGATAATTACTGAAAGCATTTTTTCCAGATCACAGAAGTCATTGTTCTTTCTTACACCTTCCTCATTAGGTCCAAACTTGAATATATTGGTCAGATTTGTATGTGCCTTTCTAGACATCACTCAACTAGAAAAACACACACTTCCTTACAAAGAAATATGAGATATGACCTCCTTAGACTACAGAAAATAACTAAAAGCATTATCTGTTTAACATGTTACAATACTACTCTTATGGATATCTCTGTAGTCGCCATACAGTTGTCTGTGTGGCAATTTTTGTCTGGCTTACACAGTAGCAAGCAGCCTTATCCTGCTTGATCTCTTACTCATTTTTAAAAGTGATAGCAGCATAAATGCCTGTTATTGTGACCTGTTGAAAGGATTGGTATCTTGCTCAGAGAGTCCTATACTTATGGAAGAGGATTCTTCTCGAGGTCAAACAAAGCTGTTCCATAACTATTCAAACATAACCTCATTTGAGTGGATGGAGGAGTATAAATTCACCCCTGGTCTCCCCCATTACTTATCAAAATGGGGGAGTAATGGGAATTGCAGTAGCTAGGCTGTCAGTGGTCTTCTTTCAATCTACTTATGAACCTATTAACCTATAAGACATATCTCTCAACTGTCCAAATGTTTGCATAATGTCTAGATTTTTGCCTCATGTTTTGATTTATTACTCATAAAATTTGTGGTTTTCTAGCAAGTCACTGAGAATTTAAATCACTAAATAATGTTTTTGTTGTATCTTTCGGCTTTTCCCGGTTACGGGTCGGAACAGCGGAACTCCGGGCCGCTAATGATTGGCAGTAGATTTTTACGTACTGAGTTGCCAGCCCTGGTGCACAACCTTCAACGAAGGTTTATTTATTTTATTTTTATTTTATTTAACATTTGTTGAGAAATGCTCCAGGTACGCCCATTCATGCCTGTCTCCACACAGAAGACGCTTTAGCTGAGAATCGAACAGGACAACGTCTTACTGTGAGGCGACAATGCTAGCGCAGCACCATGATGTAACATTTTGAGTTTCAGACTTCATATTATTCAGAAGCTGCATGCTAACACAAATCCTGTTATTCTAGCAAAGTTTATAAGAGCAGTATTTACAATCTGTCCCTATTTTTGGGCCTTTGTCCCACCATTATTTTAGGCTTTGTTAAGATTTCCTGTGTTAAGAGATTGAGAGGTTTGCTATAAGATCATTCCATTGAATTATTTGTGTGCAGAATTAAGAATGTTTGAAGGGAAGTGGTGTCAGTGGGCTGAAGGAGTGATTTGTGTCAGCTACATATTTGGTGAGCCAGATACGGGAGTAAGATTTTACATCTGAGACAAAAAGATACCAAAAAGAAATGACCCCAGGACAGATCCCTGAGGAACCCTACTGGTGATGGGGAATGGTGAGTGTAGGAGTCTTATTACTTCTGTTGTACATGACAGTTTAGCTGTGTCTATATTACATAATCAAACTTTTAAAAGTTCTAACGTCATATGGTTGACACCATATAATCAAACTTTCAAAAGTTTGAAAATGTAATAAAAAAATAAACCAAAGAAAAAACCTACCTGATCAGTTTAAGCAGGGGGGCAAGCCCCATTGCACCCCCATGTGGGGGGCTGTGCCCACCATACCCCCCGCTCTTTAAATATACCTACTCCGAGATCGCACTACAGTGCAGAAAAGCAAAATCTTCCCATTCCGCACTGTATGGAGATCTCCGTTGAAAAGTTCGAACTTTTAAAAGTTCGATCATATGGTGTCGACCATATGAGGTTTGAACTTTTAAGAGTTCGACAATGTGATATAGACCTGTTTAGGCAGTCATGGACCCAGATTATAATGGCGCTAAGTGCGTTCAAATTCCTGAGTTTATGTATGACTCCATCATGTGGTATAGAGTCAGATACCCTGTTCAGATCAAGGTAAGATGCACATGGTCACACAATCTTAAAAAAAGTTATGAGATTCAGCATTCAAGATCTACCTTTGACAGAATCATACTAGGTTAAGGTTTCATGTGGAGATGGTGCTTCCTGTCTGAATAAGTACCTTAATGATTCTTTCTATCACCAATATACTCCTGAGATTGATCAGTCCATAATTACCGGGGCCTGTGAAAGGGCTATCCATGTGGATTGGGACCATAACAGCATATTTCAGGTATCAGGAAAATAGAAATATTTTATTGCTCTGTTAAGAATGTGTGCAAGTGGCTATAATTGGCTGTTTTTTTGATGGCGCACATTAAGTTTACTGCTAACTCATTCAGTCCTAAGGTCAGAGGTGAACATTTATGTAATTTTGGGTGGGATTAATTTCTAGAAAGGAAGACTAGATTGTGTTTCTTTTGGCTTGAAATTTGCTCCAGATCTCTGTGCTACTATGTTAGCTGTATCTGCCTGTTATTTTATTATGATACCACTTTGTTCAAACACAGTATATCCTTGCTTTTTTTTTTTTTTTTTGATGCTGTTGTAGAAGGCCTTATTATTGTTCCACATCTTGATGATAGATTTTATTTCTAATGAAACTTTACTTCTTCTGATTATTTTAGTAAGTTCTTTTCTTTTTGGAAGAAAAAATCTATACCTTGTGTTGCTAAACATGGGAAAGTTTGAAGGCAACATATGATCTGTATCTCTTTTTTCCTTACCTTTAATAATTTGTTGATTTTGTAATTCTATCATTTACTCACAGGATTCATTTATAGGGTTTTCAAAGCAACTGAGTCTCATGACCATTTACACCTTGCCTGTACCCACAATTAGCCTGTAACTACTTTTTCAATGATAGCTATGCCAGTCATGGATGGAGAGAATTTGAGTACCTGTCCAATGATCTACATCTTGTTTGAAGGATGATAAGTGTATTATACTGCCTAATCTGCAGGGACAGAATATTTCAGAAGTATGGAAGTTTTGCAGGATGAATCTGTATTTTCATCATGTTTTATTCATCTTCTGGTGAAGATTCAGGTCCCTGGTTCTTGTATTTATGGAGTTATTAGATTTGTCTAGATATAAGAGATCTAGGCCAACTGTTTTTTTAATGGCATAGAATGCAAGCCATATACTTTCATTCAAGAGTCTATAAGATGCTGAATAAGGGGACAGTGCTTCCAAACTCTCTCTTGGTATCTCAGGATGTTTAAGCCCATGATCTTCTTGGGAGAACTCTGGAGTTTTTCTAGTTGATTGATGCATCTAGTGAGGTATATGCCAAAGGGGGAGTTATGTCCAATAACTGGCCTAATCAATGCAGAACTAAAGAGAATACTGAACTCATTAGAGCTGTATGATATTCCATAGGCAATTAGCTACACAATGAGTGGAAGAATTTTCTGACCACTGTTGTTACATGATGATAATAGAAAGAGAGGGAATTATAAATCTAAAATCAAAGGTTCCTAACAGCATTTTTATTTTGAAGTGGGGTGTTGTCTAAGCTGTATTGTGAGAGGAGGGATTGTCTATCAAATGTGACAATATTGCCCTTTTTTGCATTTAATTTAATCCTATTTTCAGTACACCAGTTACTGTGTAAGTTCTTGCTGAAGGGTTAGGGTATTAGAGACTTGATAATAACTCCTAGTTTGTAGTCATCTGCAAATTTAGTTAGCCAGAGGTCTTGTTTTCAGGTGTGGAGATCAGAAAAGTAAATGCCAAAAAGGAGGGGGTTCCAACACTGAGCCCTGGGGGAAACCACTGGTCACCTTCATGCTTTCTGATGAGGCACCTGCCAGCTACACTGTGTGGGTTTGCTCTTTTAGCCAGTTTGCCAGCCATCTTACCACACAGTGATCTACATTTAAAGCATTAAGCTTACTTATGATGCCAGAATGAGGTATGGAATCAAATGCTTTGGCCAGGTCAAGATATACCATGTCAATAGCATAACCACTCTCAACATAGGTTCATACTAGGCTATCTGCCCTAGGGCATTTATAAGCCTAGCCAGAGTGTGTTTGGCTTTCGCCACCCATTTTAAATTAATTTTACTATGCCCTTTTTTGAGGTTAGTATACTGTGCCTCTGTCTAACAGTGACACAGAAGTGATACCCGGGGTAAACCTACGATCTCCCATCCACTCATCAAGATTCCTCTTGAAGAGAGTCAATGAGGGACTCTGCCTAACCTGGACTGGGATTTTATTCCAGAGTGAAGGGAGCCTCTGGGTTATGAATCTGTCCCTCCAGCATGTCCTATTTATTTCAGTGCTGAGGTTCAAGTCTCTCGAGCGCATAGCTCAATGGGATTTGGATTTTCTGAGGTGCAGCATGTCCATTAATTCTGGGTTGGACATGGCTTTATACGTCAGGCACAGATCGCCTCTGAGCAGGCGGTATGCCACTGAGTAGAGCTGGAGTTTCTTTAACCGGGCAGCATATGGCATCTGTTTGAGCCCTTTGATCCTCTTGGTGAGGTAATTTTGGGGTCTTTCCAGTTGCTGCAGGTGTCTGGTAAGGTACATCCCAAAAGGGGCATTGTACTCAATTATGGGCCTGATGAGGGATGAGTAAAGAGGCACAATGACCTCCCTGATCTAGATGTGAATCCCTTCATGATTAGGTGGGCTATATAAAATGTTTTTCTAACCACTTTGGCCACGTGGTTGTCAAATGAGAGATTGCTATCAACTTGGGTCCCCAGGTCCCTATTTACTTCTTCCGTACTTAATGGATTACCACTTATGTGGTAATTTGTGGGCACTTTGTTTTTGCCAAAGGGGATGACTATACACTTTTTGGCGTTTAGCTTGAGGCCATGGCTCTGACTTCAGTTGTCTGTTTCTATGAGGCCCTTTTGGAGGATGCTTGTGTCGGCTGGAGAGTCGATTATGGCGCCCAGTTTGCAGTCATCTGCGAACTTGGTCAGCCATAGTCCTTCCATGTTGGCTTTTACCTCTGAGAAATATATACCAAACAAGAGAGGTCCCAGGACTGAGCCTTCTGGGATGCCACTTGTAACTGGTTTGGAGTCTGACATGGCTCCAGCAATTCTAACCATGTGGGTTCTGTCCTTGAGCCAGCTTGCAACCCATCTACTGACATAGGGGTTTATATTTAAGCTTGTGAGCTTATCTATAATGCCAGAGTGGGGTATTGTATCGAAGGCTTTTGCGAGGTCCAGTTAGGCTGTGTGAACCACCTTCCCCTCGTCAATGGCCTTGGTGACTGTTTCAAAGAAATTGACCAGGTTTAAGAGGCAGGATCTGCCCTTAACAAAGCCGAACTGGGTAGAATCCAGTGTCTTTAGGTCACCAATATCTTTATTTATAAGGTCCATGATGATCCTTTCCATAGCTTTGCAGACCAAGCTAGTCAGGCTTATGGGGCGATAGTTTCCAGGATCCGTTGAGGCACCACCTTTGTGGAGAGGGACCACCGTTGCTGTATGCCACTCTTTGGGTACATATCCTGTAGTAAGGCTGAGACTGAACAGTAGTTTTATGTTTGGGTTTAGCTCTTCTTGGAGTTCATGTAGGATGCAGCCCGGGACACCGTCTGGTCCCATTGATACTGTGTTTTTTGCTTTGGAGAGGGCGGCTCTTACCTGAGCATCTGAGATGTCAGGGGGGCAGCACTCTGCTGGGATAGATATTTGCCCTTTGGTGGGGGGGGGAGTTTGCGCTGAACCTGTCAGCTAGGATGTTGGCAATGTCTGTGGGTTCGGTGTATTTTTTGTCATTTTGGACTAATTCTGAGCATATCTGAGAATTCCCACCCAGGTTCCTAACATAACTAAAGAAAGCCTTGTGATTATCCTTAGTGTCCTGTGCAATTGTTCACTCGAAGCTGGCCTTAGATGATTTTATGAGTGCTCGTAGTTTTTTGCAAATACTGATCAGAGATGCCTTCCCTTTTTGGGATTTTGCTCTATCATGTAGTAGCTTCCTCCTTCTATTGTATAGTTTGTTTATGGCTGGGGTCCACCAGACAGGACGTCTGCCTTTGGAGGATTGGGTCTTGGTTTTATTTGGGATTGCATGATCCATGCATTTCTGAAGGTGTTCATAGAATGCGTTTATAAAGGATTCTGTGGTCTGGGCCGTATTTTCCCCAGGCCCGGGGGCTTTGAAGGATTCCACCTCAGTTTTGAGGAGTGTGAAATTTGCTTTAGAGAAGTTTTTCACTGTGGTTTTCTGGGCAGGGGGTGGGGTCAGGATGTGAATATCCAGTGAGATTAGTTTATGTTCTGATCTTACCAGTGAGGGATACACTTCTGGTCTGGAGCATAGAGTCCCCATGTTGGTGATGATCAGGTCCAGTATGTTTTCCCCTCTTGTGGGAGTGGTAACAAGTTGTTCCATAGCATTTGAGTTTATAAATTCTAGGAACCTTTGGGCTAGGGTGTTGGAGCTAGAGTAATGCTCCCAGTCTATGTTTGGGTAGTTGAAGTCACCTAATATAATGGTGTTTGGAGAGACCTTCATATTTTCCAGTGTTCTCAGGAAGGCCAAGTGGAGTTCCTGGGTTTGGGAGGGTGGTCTGTGGCAGGCTATAAACTGGAAGGCAGTTTTACCCACTGTTAGTTGCACATGGATAGTCTCTGATGCTTCGTGCTGTGCCACCAACCTGGAGGTGTGGGTATCTTTGACGAATATTGATACTCCCCCTCCTTTTGTGGTTCGGTCCAAGTTTTGTGGCCGAAAAGCATGGTATGAGGTATAACCTGGTAGTGCTGGGGTGATCTCGGGAGCCTTGAACCAGGTTTCTGTTACTGCACAGATATCAATGTTCTCCATGCTAAGGAGAGTTTCGAGTGCATGCATCTTGAGGTTTAGACTTCTGGCGTTGAGTAGCATTACTCTTAGTTTCTTATCCCTTGTGATACCTATGGAGGTGGGTTTGTCTTTTGAGCCTTGCCTAAAAAGGCACTATGGGGATAGCAAGAGCCTTTGCCAATATCCAAAAGCCCAGGGGCGATAGGTGCAAGCCATCCCTAGTGAAGCATCGTGGCTTGTCGAGCATGTCATCCCAGGCTGACAGGCATTGGATCCCCTTTGAATGACACCAATACTTAAGCCAATTGTTGAAATTGATCATCTTGTCTTCATATTATGGCATAATTCTTGGTGAGGGTAAGATGCTACTCAAGATCAGGGTCATGCCGGCCTGGGCTACATGCTCAGAGAGCTCCTCTATGTCTCTTTTCATGTAGACCAGGGTGGTACGTCTCAGGTCATTCACACCAGCATGGACAATGACTGAGTCATATTTGTACTTGCCTTGGAGTGTCCTGAGTGCTTGTGTTATGTGGTGGATCCTAGCGCCCGACAGGCAGTTCACCGTAACCTTCTCCTTGTTCAGCCTGGTGAGTGGGACGTCAGTGTGCCTGACAATAGAGTCACCTATTACAAGTCTATCAGGTGTGTTGTTTAGCCTTAAGGGCTGTGACCGTTCGGCTTTGTGAGCTATGTGTTGCACGTGTTTTGTTTTGGGGTAGCGGTTGCTTGGGTGTCTGCTTTGGAGGTCTCTGCTGCTTAGGCAGATTTTTATTTAGAGCCTCCGAGTATGTTTTTGTGTGTCTATGTGTTTGGTTTGCTGTTGTGGTAGGTCTATGTGAGAATGGAATTGTAGTGAGTGTGGTTTCCTTTTCCTCCTGACTGGTTACGCCAGTACTGAGTTGAGAGAGCTTAGCCTCCAGTTTGGCTATATGGTTACATCTCTCACATGTGTTGGAATTTGTTGGGAGGAGGAGAGGGTTGTCTGTGTACATGAGGCAGTTGTAACATTGCCTCAAGATTCCCAGATTCACCAGCTGGACCGGAGAGGAGACTGACAACTGACTTTTGGACATGCTAGAATAGTATTGGGAATTCCTTTATAATTGAAAAAAAGGGCCAATGGGGAACAAGGTACTCAAGGGGAGTTTGTGAGGGTGTAGTGCTTTTAATTTTTTAGTGCTGACTTATATAATTGCTTTAGTGAGCAAGTGCCAGGTAACAGGTGTACCAAATTCCCAGCTTAGAAGGGCAGAGTCCAGCCTCTCCTCCCACAAGAGTGCAGACCACGAACCTTCTTAATGTAAAATAACTGGCTGAAGCCCAAGTGCTTAAACCAGAAGTAATACACTTTTAGAATAACAGACACTCAGCCCTCAATCAGCAGTTCCCAACCTAGAAGGATGTAAGCTACCTGTCCTGCCACCACAGTGCAGGCCACAAACCTTCCTAATGTAAAACAACTGGTCTGAAGCCCAAGTGCTTAATCCAAAAGACTTAGAATGATAGCTACACTTTAATCAAGTTACTACCAAGCAGTAATAAATACAATTGAATACTTTAAAGAATGCCTGGATTAGTGCTCAAGTTATACAAACAAAGCCAGATTCAGCAGGCCTGGATCTAGTCTATTCTACAGCAAACAAAGTGTACCAGCCTGTGTAATCCTCTCAAAGAAGTTAATCAGATTAATTGGGCAGGATCTTCCCTCGACAAAGCCAGATTGCTGTGAGTCAAGTCCAATGAGATACTTTGATATCATAGTTTATAAGATCAGTTATAATATGCTGCATAGCTTTACAGATAAGACTCTTCAGGCAGATTTATTTATTTATTTGTTTGTTTCTTTGGCTTTACTTGGATAGTCAGACTAGGAAAGAACCCATTTTCAGTAGAAGCCAGGGGAGAAAAGATCCAGACAAAAGTTACAATTTAGTTTCACAGTAATCAAGACATTGGAACGTACACATATATTTATCTAACATTTGTTGACCGGAAAAGTCCAACTAGGACAGAGGCTATTTTCAGCGGAGGCCCAGGGAGAAACACTCCAGATGCATGTCTTTGGAATGTGGCAGGAAACCAGAGTACCTGAAGGAAACCCACATTTATTTATTTTATTTATTTATTTTACATTTGATAACCGGGATGGTCTGACTGGACACAGGTCCATTTTCAGTGGAGGCCTGGGGAGAAAAGCTCCACAGTAAGTAAAATTTTACACAATATGTTAAAATACAGTATACAGAGAATTTTCAAACAATATGTTAAAATACAGTATACAGCAGAAGACATAACAAGATCTATATATACAGGAAAAAATAGTTAAACATGGTTAATAACAGAATAAGTATACAAATCCAATCAGCATTAGGAGAAGACCTAGACTGCAATATATACTAAAGTAAGTATATTAGGAAGTGAGGTATATAAGTGGAATAATTTGAGGACTTATGAAATACATGGGCATAGCCACTTATTCTTTAAGTGTGTTCGAAGTGAATTTTTAAAGTGAATAGAGGTAGGGGCAGAAATCAGAGCAGGAAGGACATTATTCCAGGTTCTAGCTATGGAGTGGGAGAACAGTGCTTTTCCTGCAGTATTGTTAACCCTAGAGATAAAGAGGAGGGGTTTGTTGGAAGATCGGAGAGGACGATTTGTATTATAGTGGGATAGAAGTTGGCCTAGTGCAGGGTTTTTTTCTGGATGTGTTGCCTCATTGTAGGCAATGACTAATTGGTGACAGGTTAATAGATGGGGATGTTCCAGCCATTGCAGTTCCCTTAGAGCCTGGCAATGGTGGGTTCTAAAGGTGGAGTTGTTTGCAAAATTGGCAATTTTATTATAACATGATTCGAGTCTGGCAAGGTCAAGTTTTCTAAGCTAGGTAAGAATTGGAGCAGCATACATTAGGGTAAACAAGAGGTGAGTTTGGGCTAGGGTAATCCATGCTTGTTTTAAGAGGGATTTCCTGTGTCTATATAGTGTTCCCATTTCTTTATGGACTTTTTTGATAGTTTGTGAAATGTGGACATCAAAGTGTAGATGTTTATCAATTTCAATGCATAGGAGTTTGGTTTGGTCAGAGGGAGAGATAATAGTGCCATTTTTGGAAGAGATAGTGAGGAATAGAGGGGTGGAAATGGTTTTGTTGGGGGTGAAAAATGGTAATTTGGTTTTATTAGGGTTTAGGATAAGTTGGATCTGAGTGATCCAACTTTCCACAAAGCTAAAGGATTCCTGGGTGAGTTGTTGTAGAGTGGGAAGTGATGGAGCTGAACAGATAAGAGCTGAATCGTCAGCATATTGTATAAGTGAAGCATGCTGTGTGATGATATGGAGGTTATTGGTAAATATGGAGAAAAGAAGTGGGCCTAATATGGAGCCTTGTGGTACACCTATGGTAGTTTGGAGGAAGGTGGATAGTACACTTTGCCACTGGACAGATTGTTGCCTTTTTGACAGATAGCTTTTAAACCAGGCTATAGCGGAAGGGGCAAAGGATAGGGATGTCAGGGTGTCTAGTAGTAAGGAATGTGAAACCATGACAAATGCTTTGGAGAGGTCTAGAAATACTGCGAATAGAAAGTTATTATTATTTCTATGTTGTTTGATCAGATTGGTGAAAGACAGCAGTGCGTTGGTTGCGCTATGGTGTTGTTGGAAGCTATGCTGTGTGGGGGAGAGGAGATGATGTGAGTTTAGGAATTGTGTTACCGGAGAATGTATACATTTCTCTAGTATTTTAGATAAGGGGATAGAATGGCAATGGGGTGATAATTTGAGTACTCTTAAGAGTTTCCACCTTTATGTAGTGGAATAATGTATGATACCTTCCATAGCTGTGGGACATATGCTTCTTGTATGGAGTGATTGATAAGAATAAAAATAGGGTAGGGTAAGGATTCAGCAGCTATTTTTAGGAAGTTGGCTGGTAGATTGTCAGTGGCAAGGGTGGTAGTTTTCAGTTTTAGGAGGTGTTTTTTAATTGGTGAGGTGGGAATTGGTGAGAGCGTAAAGGAAGGGATGTTGTCAGGGAATTTGGTTGGGTTATATGTAGGGCTGTTTTTGGATATTTGGGAGGATAGTGTTAAGATGGATTCTGTGAAGTAGTGATTGAATTGGGAGGCAATGTCCTTGTTGTCATTCATGGAGTTAGGAGTGGGAGTTGTAGTTTTGCCTGGTTTCAGGAGAGAGTTAATGGCATGCCAAAACTGTTTTGGATCTTTTGAATGTTTGTTTTGGATATTGAGGAAGTAATTTTGTCTATCGAGTTTAGTTTGTCTCTTGGCCTGATTTCTAAGTTGTAGGTAACTTTGTTTGGCTAGCTAGTATTGTCTTTCTTCCAAATTTTCCAAGCCTTATCCCTTGACTTTAGAAGGGCTCTAGTTTCCCTAGTTAGCCATGGTGCATAGTTTGACTTGGCTCTTATTTTCCTAATTGGTGTTAGTCTATCAAGGATATTGATGAGAATATTGTTGAAGTAATCAATGGCTTGGTCTAGATTTAGGGTTTGTAGTGGTTTCCAGTTACTATGTTTTAGAATACTGTTTAGTTTTTGTATATTTAGTTTACAATCATCTCTGACCTGTCTAAAAACAATGGGTTTGGCTATGCTGGTACGTTTCTGCAGGAGGAAGCTAAGGAGATGGTCACTAAGACCATCAGGAAGGCATCCTGTCTGATAGTTTTGTTTGGGGCAGTTAACTAGTTTCTGGTCTAGAATAGACTGTTTGTAGGTTTTTTGTTGATTCTAGTGGGTTCTTGGATAAGTTGGGTAAATCTGTAAAGATTAATATGGTTAGAATGGTTGTTAGAGGTACAGGCTGACCAATCAGTGTTCAGGTCACCTAGTAAGATGGTTCCTTGGGGAAGATTATCTGTGGCCTATTGTAACATTTCTTCAATGATGGGAGAGTTATTACCTTGGGGAATATAACACGAGAAAACAATGATAATTTTTGTGTCATTTATGCTTAGGGTTGAACCTAAGGTTTTGGTATTTTGAAATTTAGGTATGGAGGTTTGTAGAGGTTTGATGTTGATTGTATTTTTGTAGAGGATAGCAACTCCACCTCCCTTTTTGCCCACTCTGTCCAGTCCTAGGATATTATATCCTGGTGGGAGAATTTCTTCATTTTGGGTACTAGGTTTTAGCCACGTCTCGGTAATGGTTAGTATGTCAGGGGAGTAGTGAGCTATCAATGCATGTAGAAAGTTTGTTAGAGATACTTATGATGTTGACATTCAGAATCAGTAGGTTAGAGATTTGCCTAGCAGAGAGTAGGGAGTTTTGTGGTCCAGGGTTTGGGTGCATGTCTCCAGATATAAGTAGATTTTTAGTGATAAACAGTATATGTTTAATTGTGTGCACCATGTCTATGTTGGATCTAAATGATGTTTTTCTAGTGTAATATAATGTTATGTGAGACTTATGTAAGTGTAGGATTAAGCTGTCTTTAAATACTGTAGAGGAGATAGGAAAGAAAATATGTGAGTGTATATTTGTTTGAGAAAGTGTTATGTGGAATGATGTGTTTAATAGTGATGTGTTTGTATATAATGATGTGATATTTGTTAGGTATGTGATGGTTAGGATGAGAAATCCTAGGATTAATGGTATTTTATGAGGAAGTAGTGGTTGGGTCTTAGTGGTTTTGGGGTTCAGGTATGGGTTTGAGTGTGAATGCATGGCAAGTAGATACTATGCACCTTTTTATGGCAGAATTTTGATAGGGGTGTGTATGAGAGGTATTTGATTGCAGGAGGGTGTGGTCAGGTGATCTGGGGTTAGAATTAATGTAGAAGTAGTGAGGGTGGGTGGGAATGGGGGCAGGGTAGGGGAGCAGAGTGAGCCGAGCATAGCAAGGTGAATGGAGCGGCTCTACACCAGTCCTCGAGACTGCAGAACCTATCTATAGGGCTGGTCAGGACAGAACAGTAAAAATAAGATACATCTGTAATTAAGCAAGAGTGGGAGGGAGTTGTGCAGGTTCAAGGTGGGGGTAGACACAAAGTAATACAAGGCTGTGAGTCAGAAAAACTGGACTAGGCCAGCTGCTAAAAAGAAAACAGGAAAATCAAACTAAGTCAATTCCAGGTCAGTGGAGTGCAGTATCTTCCTAATAACTACAAATCTTTTGCTACTAATCTAGTACACTGTGGTGAAAAGGACCACCACTTCTATAGGGAAAAACAATTGAAGTATGGGCTATAGGTACATATGTAAACTTTTTCCAAGAGAAAGTAGTTTTAAGTAACTGATCTAGGAGTACAATAGGAAGAGAAAAATGGGGGGACCAGTAGTGTGCATGTGTACAGTGAAAGGCGAAAGAGTCTCTAGTTTAGAGGACAGATTAAATACAACTCTAACATGGCCAAGACACAGGATGAAACTTTTGTTGAGGGTGAACTAGTGTAGATGAAAGCACTTTAGTGTTCCACTGACACAGGGTCTCACAGTGCAGGGCAATGAGACAGCCTTGGGTTGATTGGAGGATGGCCAAGAGACACAGGATGAAACTTTTGCTGAGGGGAACTAGTATAGCTGAAAGCACTTTAGTGTTCCACTGACACAGGGTCTCATGAACATGAATGCAGGGAGGACATGCAGACTCCGCACAAAAGGCACCCCAGCTGAGAATTGAACCAGATAACCTTTTGCTGTGAGGTGACAATGCTAACTGCTTCACCACTGCACTGCCCAATATATGTAGGTAAGCAGTACATAGATAACTTATATTTTGCTTAAGATTAATGACATTGGAAACATACAGAATATACACAGGAACAACTAGTAATTAGCATAGAAATTACACTATTGACTGAAAATTCCTAAGCTTTTTACATCTGTTTGAGGTATAGGAGTACATTTACAGGTGAATTTAGTAGTGGTTTTACATTGCAGTATAGCAGAAGACTGTTGTTAGTTATCACTGACAGTAATCTCTAAGGGCTACTAATAGGCAAGTTGGAAGACAAAATAATTAATAGGTAAAAGAGCAAGAATGTTGTAAGAGTAGTGGGATGAAAGTGTGTGTAGAGAAGGACTAGGGGTTGTGTATACTGAGAAATGGTGTAGGCTGAGGTAAGCGTATATGTAGAAGTAAGTAAATATATTTATTGTTTAAGAAAAAGTAAGAAAACAGTGGATGTATGCAGAGAAATTAGGACTGCAGGTATGATGTATGTATGAGTAGATTTTTTTCAGGAGTGAAAGGAGTACAAAGATCCAGTTATTGTATTTTTGGGTAGACCTAACCAGGGGCAGTACAAGAGCAAAGCCAATTTTTATTTAGATGCTGTTTAAGTTGGGCTTTGAAAGATGCTAATTTGTCTATCAATTTGATATAGTAAGGAATGGAGTTCCAAATCTTAGAGGCATAGTTTGAGTATAGTGAGTTATCTGCGTTATAATTGGATTTAATTATAAGTAAGATAAATTGTTGATGGATTTTAGGTCTGCATTGCATTAGTAGAGCTGAAGTGTGTTTTGAAGGATGGGTTTTTTTATGGTGTGCAAATAATTTTATAAGCCGTGACTATCTGTGTGTATGATAAGTGATTTGGAAGCTCTAGCCAGTTCATAGGATCATAGGAAGTTACTAGGCTAATGACCTTGGGGCCCTTACAAGCCCAGCCAAGAGTTTATCCCCGGAAAGAAACCTCAGTCAGCACCTGTTGCACCTATCAATGACAGACACAGGTGGAACCCCTGGGATGAATTTGTGGTTTCCCATCTACTCATTAAGGCTGTGCTTGAAGAGGGTCAGCGAGGTGCTCTGTTTGACGTGTATGGGAGGTCTATTCCAGAGACGGGGCAGCATCTGGGAGACAAACCTGCCTCTCCAGCAGGTTTTGTTAATGTCACATATTTGGTTCAGGCCTTTTGAGTAGTTAGTGCATGAGGAGCTGGACTTATGGATATGGAGCATCTGTAGTAGGGCAGGGTCCGAGATTGCCTTGTAGACGAGACACAGATCACCCGTGAGAAATCTGTACAATACCAAGTAGAGTGATAGTGATTTGATCCTGTCTGTATAGGACTGGTGTTGGAGGCCATGGTTTCTCTTTATGAGGTATTTCAGTGGCCTTTCCAGTTGGTGCAGATGTTTGGAGAGGTACATACCAAATGGGGCATTATACTCAATTATTGGTCTAATGAGGGAGGAGTATAGAGAGGTAATAACCTCCTTTTTTCTGGATGCAATCCCTTTACTTATGAGATGAACCAAGTTAAAGGCTCTTCTGACCACCACCGCCACATGATGGTCAAATGTGAGACTGTTGTCAACCTGAGTGCCCAGGTCTCTCACCACAGGTTGTGTGTGCTTAGGGGGTTGCTGTTGATGTGGTAATCAGTAGGGGTTGTGTTTTTGCCAAATGGTATGATGATACATTTTTTTGCATTTAGCTTCAGGCCATGACTTTGGCACTAGTCATTAGCTACTGTGAGACCCTCTTGCAGTATGTTAACATCATTTAGAGAGTCAATGACAGCACCCAATTTACAGTCATTGGCAAACTTGGTCAGCCAGAGGCTTTTTGTCTTTGCATGTACCTTCGAGAAATAGATGCCAAACAGTAGGGGTCCCCGGACAGATCTCTGGGGAACTCCACTAGTGACAGGTCTGCTATTGGAGGTAGAGGTGCCTATTTTGACTTTGAGGGTCCTGTCAGTGAGCCATTTGGCCACCCACCTGATGAGATAGAGATTTACGCCAAGTAGTATTAGCTTTTTGTTGATGCCTGAGTGGGGATTGTGTCAAAGGCCTTGGCCAAGTTAAGGTAAGCTGTATGTACTGTCTTTCCTCATCCAGGCCTTCATGACAGTCTCACAGAAGTCAACCAGGTTCAACAGGCAAGATCTGCTCTTGACGAATGCAAACTGCATGGGGTCAAGTGCTTGGAGATTGCCTATGTCCTTGTTTATGAGATCCATAATAGCATGCTCCATGACTTTATAGCTCAGACTTGTCAAGCTAATGGGGTGATAGTTTACAGGGTCAATAGTGGCACCACCTTTGTGCAAGGGGATGACAATGGTGGTTCTCCACTCTGCTGGAATGAAGCCAGTACTTAGGCTGTGGTTGAATAGGGTGCTCAATGGCGAAGCCAGTTTTTGCTGGAGATAGTACAGAATACATCCTGGGATACTATCAGGTCCCATGAAAGATGTTTTTTTGCCTTGGATAGGGCCTGTAACACTTGATCTACAGAGATGTGAGGTTCGGGACAAGTATTGGGGATGTTGAAAGGGTCTTTGGGGGGACGGGGGGGTGAGGTTTGCACTGAACCTATCTGCTAACAAGTTGGCTAGTCAACAGGATCAGTGTAAGTGATGCTGTTAATTACTAATTCAGAACAAACCTAGGCTTTGCCATGGAGGTTCCTAACATAACTAAAGAAGACTTTATGGTTCCCTTTGTTATGGAGGCTAGTTTTGATTCATAATTTGCCTTGGATGTTTTCACTAGTGATCTAATTTGATTGTTGAGGCTAAGAATGGAAAGTTTTTTCCAATTTGGCATTTGTTCCCTTTTACCCTTGGACAACAGTCTCTTCCTTTTGTTGTAAAGTCTGTTGATAGAGGATGTCCACCAAACAGGTTTGTGTTTCCTTGAGGAGCAGGTTTTAGTTCTATTGGGTATGGCTGAGTCCATGCAGTTGTACAGGTGCTTGTAAACTGCATTGGCGTACTGTTCAACATAGTTGTCTGCATCCTCTGGGGGGACCGGTGGTGTGAAGCTACAGATACTCTCCCTTAGGAGGCTGTAGTCAGCTTTTGAGTAGTTTTTTGGCTTAATTTCGGCTGGGGGGTAGGTTGGGTGGGAGAGAAACTTTGCATGAGACAGTCCAATGATCTGATCTAATCAGGAAAGGACATACTATGGGAGTGGTGCAGCAGTTACCCATGTTGGTGAAAACCAAGTCCAGAATGTTATCTCCCCTTGTGGAAGATGAGACAAGCTGGTCTAGTGCATTAGAATTGATGAAATCAAGGAATCATTGAGACAGTGCATTAGTGCAAGAATAGTTCACCCAGTCTATGGTGGGGTAGTTGACGTCACCAAGGATCAGGTTGTTAGAGGGTACCTTGATGGGGTCTAGTAGATCCAGGTAAGAGGAGTGGGTGTCCTGCATCATGGGGGGGGATCTATAGCTAGCTATAACTTGGATGGGTGTCTTGCCAGCTATCAGTTGTACCAGGAGTAGTTCCAGTGCATCATGCTGGCAAACCAGTCTGGAAGTGTGCTTGTCCTTAATGAAGAAAGAGACTCCACCACCCTTAGTCTTCCTGACCTCATTTTGCAGTCAGAATGTGTGGTTTGAGGTATAGCCTGGTAAGGCAGGGGTGCTCTCTGCAGCCCTGAACCAAATTTCCATGACCGCACAGACATCAGCGTCCTCCAGTGTAAGGAAGGCTTCCACTGAGTCAAACTGTTTCTGCTTGGTTTAATTCTTTTAAGGCATTGCAGTGATGGGTTTTGAAGGGGGTGGCTGTTTGTGTCAAATATTGCTATTTTATTGTAGCATATTTCAAATCCGCGGTGGTGCTGTGGTAGCGTTGTCGCCTCATAGCAAGACATTGTCCCGTTCAATTCTCAGCTAGAGTGTCTTCTGTGTGGAGGCATGCGTGAATGGGTGTGCCTTCATTGAAGGTTGTGCATCAGGGCTGGTAACTCAGCACGTAAAAATCCAGTACCAAACATTAGCGGACCGGAGTTCTGCTGTGGTGACCCCTAACCAGGATAAGCCGAAAGACACACACACATTGTAGTGTATTTCAAGTTTAGTCTTATCTGTTTCATTTAAGTTTGTAAGTATTGGTGAGGCATTCAGAAGACCTGGGCAAAGGTAGGTTCTACATCTGGTTTGGCTGCTGGACTCTGTAAAACAGTATTTAGCTGTTTAGAAGGAACCTAGTTTAATGACTTGTAGTAAGTGCTGGTTGAATTTTAGTTTATCATCAATTACAACACTTAATAAATTTATTTTGAGAGACTGCTTTTATCTTGGTTTTGTTGGCTGAGTAGATGTGAAATTAGAATTTGTTTCAGGGTATTTCCTGTGGGTAAAATGCATTAATTTTAATGTATTTGGGTTTAGGAGTAGGTCGGAGTTGGATAGCCAGGATTCTATTGCAGAGAATGAGAGTTGGATAATTTTCTGGAATGGGGGAAGATAAAGGCAGAGCAGATGAGGGTAGAATCATCTGTGTATTGTACAATGGAGGTAAAGTTTGTAGTGGTATTTAGTTTATTTATGAACATGATGAAGTGGAGGAGTTCCCTAGGACTGAGCCCTGTGGGACCCCTTCAGCGACAGGCAAAAGTGATGAAAGTGGCTACTGACATTTAACAGCTTGTTGTCTATAGGATAGGTAGCTGTGGAATTAGGTCAGGAATGACTGAGGCTAAGGGGTGGATAGTTCAGAGGGGAGTTGTTATGAAATGGTACCAAAGGATTTTGAGAGAGCTATGAAAATGGAAAAGACTAAGTTACCTTCATTTCTTTTTTGGTTAATATCTGAGAAAGTAAGGAGGGCAGTTGCTGTGCTGTGACTGGGATGTAAACCATGTGTTTTGGATAGTAGGTTATTCTTGGTGATGTGGTTAATGAGTTGGATGTGGATACATTTTTCTAGTATGTTGATGGGGGGATAGGATTGCTATCAATCTATAATTTGAGAATTCAGTTGATCTGCCACCTTTGTGTAAAGGAATGATGTGTGACATTTTCCATATAGCAGGGATATGGTTTTCTGTTAAAGCAGTTAATTAGTATGAAGACAGGTAAAGCCAGAATATCTGCTGCAAGTTTTAGATAGGTAATCAGTAATTATCAGGCTAGTTGGTCTTGTGGGCCATTTAAGCCTAGCCAATTTCTATTTCCTAGATGAGACTCAAACCCTTCAGCTTGTGTCTGTGAAGTAAACACCTTAATCATTATATCAATCCCAAGCATGGAAATTCTCAGCTGCTAAGGTAGTTGGTTTTAGCTTGCATAATTTAGCTAGTATTGCTGATGTTTGGACTGTCCTAACTGTAAAGCCTTCAGTACTACCACTTTGAGGGGGTTAGATGTTTTGCCCTTGGGATAGTGATAGGCTAGAACTAGTAAAATAATAGTTGAATTGCATGTTATACTGTCATCATTGTTTCTGGATATAGGATTAGGGGTGAGGGAATTAACCTGGGCTGAGAAGTTTTTTAATAGAGGACCAGAATAATATGGGGTTATTTCTGTTGGAGTTTAGCATAGCGGCATTGTTTACCTGTTTTATTTGCCTTTATTGAGAAGTTTCTAAGATGACTAAAAGTTTGGAAAGATTCCTGGGCTTTATTTATGTACCATGGTTGCCATGCCTTGTCCCTCTCTTTTAGTAGCTGCTTGGTTTCCTTTGTTAGCTAGGTTGTAGGGGATGATTTTACTCTCTTTGACCAGAGTGACATTTCATTTAGTACATTACAGAAGGTATTGTTAAAATGAAAAACAGTATCTTCTAGAGGTAGTGTTTTGAGTAAATTCCAGAGATGAAGGAGATGAAGGAGCCATTGTTAAAGTTTGTTAGGTTACGTGTTTGGCTATACGTTATTGTCCTATTTGGCTATATGTTATTGTCCCTGTGATGCCCCTGCACTGGCCCAGTAATCAAGGAGCCTCAGTCCTCACCACTAACACCAGTGAGGGATGTGCACATTGGGAGGATGACAAGTACACACACAGTAAAGTACAATTTCCCTTAAGAGCACGAGCACACAGAGATCACAGTCAGTCTGGGGCTGGTCCCCCCCTCTCTGTCTCTCTCTCTCTCTCTCCAGATCCCCAATAAGACTCTCCATTGTCACAGCTATAGGGTTAAGATCTCAGCTGAGTGGTCAAGCAAAAACCTCCAGCACCCGTTCTGCCCAACCAGTGCTTTGTGCCCCTGCCCAAGTAGCTGACACACACACACACACACACACACACACACACACACACACACACACACACACACACACACACACACACACACTTTGAGATTTGATTTATATACAAACACACACAAACTCCTGGGGAAGGCTGGCACAGCTATGCCCCCTTCTGCCCAGACTATAAGGTAGTACCAGCTGACACCAACCACCCTTTATCAGCTATTTTAAGGCCCTTCCCAAAGGGTGACCAATTCTACTGTGTAATGTTACTGTTATCCAAATGGTAAGTGTGACCAAGACTTTAAGGCTATTGGAGTGGCCTATACAGTGTCACCAAATACATATGCAAGTACACTAAGAGCTTAAATATCGCTAAACAAACCAGCCACAATTAAACGGTTTAAATATATTTAATAATAAATAATAGAAACATAAGACGATACTCAGTAACTCAACATAGTGACAACAGGGTTCAGAATCACAGGAAATATTTTAAAACAACATTGCAGGACAGTCTCACATAAATAAAGAAAACATCTAAACTAATCTTGCTGTATTCCTATTTCTAAGAGAAATCTCTGTAATCTAGTACTTACTATTAGCAAGCCAGAAGTGCTGGCGAGAGGATGTTTCTAGATACAAGACAAGAAACAAAATGCCCAGACTTTCTTTGAGAGATAGTTCTTAAATTAATAATGCACATTACTGCTGGGTTAGCTGGATGACATCACTATTTGACACCTCCTCTGTGTCAAAAATACTTACCTCTTAGATGCTTTGCCTGGAACTGGAAGTCATAAAACAGTTAAATGCCTTTATCTTTGAAACCTGTAATTATTTCTGTTTCTAGACAATAGAAAAAATCCTCTAGCTGTAGACATCCTGTCATCTAGCTGAAACTGAGATATACCACAGCTGTAAACAATTTCAGCTTATTTTCTTAGAGTTTTGCAAGTTAACTCTGTATATTCCAGCTACTTAGGAGTACATCACCCCCATCCCCTCAAAGGAGGCACTGTGATATCTGCACTCCAGGTACATGGTGTGGGAGTAGAACCCACAGCCTTTTGCACTAAAAGTGAGAGTGCTACCTGTTGTGCTACTAACACTATTTTTAAAATATATAGCACGAACACTGATGATAGCCATTTGTTAAACAAAACAGTTACACATTGAAAACAGACTTAGCATGAGCAACAGTAAACATTTCTTCCCTTACAAGCCAGTATTCCTTGAACATGTACAGAAACTCAAACTTCCTTGAAAATGTATAGAAGCTCAGCAGTCCTTGAAAATGCACAGGTGCTCAACATTCTTTGAAAATGCATTGAAATTCAACAGTCCTTGAAATATCTGGCAGTTGGTTTAGAGGATTCAGGCTGTTGAGTCCTGTATTGAAGGTAGAGGGTTTGTGCCTGAAAGAGTTATCCAACATGCCATTCCTAAATGTGGCATTACACACACACACACACACACACACACACACACACACACACACACACACACACACGTTCTCCACTAACTTCCTGTTTTCTTCACAAATGCTGCATTTGTCTGGAATGACAACAGCGTCTCCAAAAACTTGCTATTTCCTTCATGAATACTGTGTTTGTCTGAAATGGCAACAGCATAAATCCAAAACTTGTACACTCTATTTCAGTTTAAATTTGGGTATGTCATGCTAAAGATGCACATAAAGAACATTGCTAAAGATGCACTCTGTGTGTGTGTGTGTCCCTTAAGGAAGAAATGTTACACATGCAGTGTGTGTTCTTAAAGAAGAAATTTAGGATTTTGTGTCAGACCTACGGCCAATGGACCTCCCCAAGCCAGTGGGCCCTAGGCGACTGCCTAGGTTGCCTAGTGCTGAATCCAACTCCAGTAGTAGGAGATTTAAGGGATGCAGGAATATGTAGACCTTGGAAAGAAGTTGCAGATGAAAAAGGATTCATAGTTGTCCATACTTTCATATGCTAACCTGTGTTCACTGGTTGCTTTAGTAGACAGAATAATTTCAAATACCTGCCATGATGATCAGCCTCCACTAGATGTCAGTAAAGATACTGACCTGACAAGCTCCCTCTTCCCTGGATGTAAGAGCTAGAGCTGGTTAGTCACTGTCACCCTACTCAGCTGGTTCCCCAACTTCTTGGATTAGTAATCGATCATCAGTTGTGTGGATCACAGGACAGACTTCATCCCTATGCCACACAGTCAGCATAATACCAATGTATATTCTGTGTTATGCTCTGGTAGGCACATAAACGCTGAAATGGTTTAAATTTTCTAGATATTTCGAATGTAACTTTTCCATTATGAATTTCACAATCAATATTAGAACTATGTGATAGCAGAAAAGACCAGGCGGGAGCAAAGTGAGGACATATTTACTTATTCCTGTAGATCAAAGCTTGTGGCAGTAGAAGTGCCTCTACAAGTGAGCATTTGGGTTTTTCTTGTATTCTTACTTATTTATTATTTATTTTATTTTAATTTGTTTACTGGGGTAGTGCACTGACCAAGAGTTACCATTTGCAGACACTGACCAGCAGAATTAAGATGAATTGAGGATATTCACAGGTACAGGTTTTAGAGAAATGAAGACACACTAAAGGATGCCATAGAGGATAACCTTTTTATAGATCCATCAAGATATGCCTTTGATACCAGATCTGTGTTTATTGTACTGCATACCTCTGTCAGATTATCAGTTGATCTACTTATGCTTTTTAATTTACATGTGAATATATAAATGAGCCACTTCAGCTCTTAACTTCAAAGTACCTGTTGGAGAGACCTGGTAATGTGAGAAACTTGCTCTCTTATTTTGCTTATTTAGCCAATAAAGTTTTCTTATGATCACTCCGCTCTTTTTTTCTGCTTTTGTTTTCACCAATGGCTAACATAATACAGCTCCCTGGTTCTAGCTTCCAAAGTTAAAGTAAATAACTGGTGGGATTTATAAATCTTGTTAACGAAAGTCAAGAGAAAACAGATGAACCAAAAAAATGGAAGTAGGTTAAAAGAGAGAAAAAAGTACAAAAATCTGTGTTATATAATAATCATGTTAACAGAGAAAAATGTATAAATTTAGGTCCTTTGAAACAAGTTTACACCTTTTTTAATTTACTCCAGTTAGTTCTAATTCTTCTTAACTCCTCCTCTTCTCCCCTTATTAAAAGAAAATATGTAGCAAAACTCAGAAAAGCCAGTGGCAAAACAAATATCACTGCTAAAAACTTCACTTTATCTTACTGGACAATGGAAAGTACCTGCCCATCACTGACTGTGAGATGTACCTTCTGCTTGCCCATCACTGACTGTGAGATGTACCTTCTGCTTGCCCATCACTGACTGTGAGATGTACCTTCTGCTTGCCCATCACTGACTGTGAGATGTACCTTCTGCTTGCCCATCACTGACTGTGAGATGTACCTTCTGCTTGCCCATCACTGACTGTGAGATGTACCTTCTGCTTGCCCATCACTGACTGTGAGATGTACCTTCTACCTGCCCATCACTGACTGTAAGATATATTGTCTAGGCACGCAGACCCAGTAGCTACTCTACTATTGTACCAGGCATTTTGGAACTATTTGGTAATCACTATGACAAACATTCTTGACTTCAGATCATTTAAAAAGGCTCCTAACATCTACCTGTCTACAGTATCACAATGCAATGGCTTCTAAATGTGCATCTCAGACACATTTAAGTGTGAAATATTGTATTTGGTTACACTGTCACTTTTGCCAATTCCTTACCTCTTAGGTACTCCCAGAATGGATATCTTTTCCATACCTGTTATTTACAGTCTCAGACTGACCATCTCAGGGCATTCACCACCACTACCTGGTCCCTTTCCTCTGCTGATCACTGTAGCCTACTTCTCCAGTTTCACTGAAATGTTCTATAGACCATCCAGCACAAATTTGTCGGCATTACCCATAATACTGTACACCAAAGTCATAAATTACAATGCTATTCCTCTACTTATGTGTTTTGCTTTTTAACCAGAAAAATTAACTTAATTCTGTTGTACTTCCTCAGTCTCACACATGTTCCCAGCTTCTACCAGTGTGGCACGGCCTTGTGCTGGAGGAATTCTGTCTTTGCTCTGCTCTCTCTCTTTCTATCTGTCTTTCCCTCCCTCCCTCCATCTCTCTCTCTATTTCTCATGGCTTGTAGAGTTACCTGATACAGTAGCATTCCATCTCACCAGGCATGATATGTACTGTGAACAGGCAGTTTTTCCAGTTATATGTGTTTATATAAATATTATCATTAATTCAAGTTGTGCAATTAGACAGTACTTTCTGTACCTGTCCTCAGCTGACTCTATTGTTCTGTTGTTTTTCATGCTGTGTTTGGCATTGCTTTCATCAGTGTTTTCGATACAGCTTTGTTTATACATCCTGAATGTGTAATTATATCTGAGGTGTTTATGTGCTGTTCTGTGAATCTAATCTCTTTGTGACAGAAATGCAGATACCAAGACTAAATTTAGATATAATACAGATTTATTTGTTTGCCCAAATTATTGCCTTTTTCAATCATAAGACTACATGAGACATAAATTGCATGATCAGTCAGTCCTGGAACTAAAGGCAGACAGAGACACACATGGCTTACAAAGAGGTAGTGGTTAACCACTATGGTAGCTAAGCAGAACTGCCTGATAATGTGACACAAATGCGTTATGAAATCCTTCATGTTTATGAAGGCATAAACAAGTGAATAATTTGTGGGGGTGAAGAAACAACTATATGGTACTGTGAAGTTTTCCCCTTGATAATAAACTGGCTTTTTAATAAAACATGTTTATTATTTATCTGAATCTGTTTACAAGGGTAGAGCACTGATTGAATCTGACCAATTTCAATCTCAGCCAGAGAGAGCTGTAGATTTTAAAATACTTCCTTTAATAAATCCCACAAATCATTTCTTTATGTTTGGAAGCAAGAATCAGGGAGCTGTACTTTGTTAGCCATTGGGGTATGGTTACAAATGCAAATGTGGCAAATGCATATTCTCTCTGAAAGGAGGGAAAAGATAGAGTCTCCTGATATGCAATTAGAACCAGCTTTTGTTTTTTGTCCCTAGGCTTTAACTAATTGCTAATACCCATAATACTATGAAGAAAAGAATGGAGGGATGTCAGTGGCGCAACAGGTAGCACACTCACCTTTGGTGCTGGAAAATAAGAGGGCTGTAGGTTATACTCCCACTCCAGGTGATTGGATTGCTGTCCCCACATAGCAGCATTACAGGGGTGCCACACCCCTGAGTGTGCATCCCTTGGATGAGATGTTAAACAAAGGTCCTATGTGCTTCAGTTGGTGGTAGCTCAAGTGGATATAAAAGACCCCTATGGCACCTATCGAAAAGTGTAGGGTAAGTTTCCTGATGCTCTACGCAAATTTCCCCAGTAGTAGAAATACCACCTTCCATCTCCACAGAAAAGAGACTACTAGCATAGTGGGGACTAATCTGGTCAACAATGGGTGAATGAAAATAAAATAATAAGTAAAGTGTGAAGCTAAAGACAGGGCCGTATAAGGAAACAAGTTAGCTTCAGCAAATTGTGGTTGCTGTCTGAATCCAAGGAATGAGGAGCCAAAGAACATATAAATAAAATATTACCATGCTGGGTGCATGGCACAGAGTGACAAAGCCTTTACTATAACCTATAGGATCCAAGTTTGATTGGTGTAACCTGTATGATCCAAGTTTGATTGGTGTGACAGGCACTGCTGGTGCCAGCTGGGGATGGGTGGAACTCAGCAGATGATCTGAGCTACCTCATAGCAAGGCGAGACTGTTGATTTTGTCCTGCTTCAGGAGTGTCCTCTGTGAGAAGACCCATAGTTGTATCCATATGTACTGGGACTTGGAAAAGTGAGCTCATCAATGAATTATGTACACTAGTTGGGCAAATAATATGTATACAGGCCTGCACTGGGCTTGATACTGCTGGCATTGCACTGTGCTTGATGGACAATTGCAGGAGGGCTGTAGGGTCATTAAAAACAAAATCTAAATTCCCACAGGTTATGGCTGTTTCCCAGCTATCACCTTCCCCTTCCTCATGCACTATGACACTGTGGGCTAGATCAACAAATTGACCTAATAAGGGAAAGTTGGACCTGATGGTAGTAAGAGGGGATAAGGATCGAGACATTGAAAAATAGTAATACACGAAAGTAAAGGACATAAATGGAAAGGCTTGAAGGGGTGTAGCCAGCACACTACTCCCAGAGGGAAAGTGGGGTTTGCACACATTTTAAGGCACACTGGTTGTGCAGTCTGTCTTGTAGAGGCCAGAGAGATCACCACTCATACTTGGGGGGTGCCGAACATATTAAAGGCAATATCCCTTATAGAAATGAGGGAATGTTTTTCACAGACAGCCCATTGCACACCCCTCCCTGGCATCTTGCAGGGTACACGCATAATAAGGATGGGGAGAAAAAACAGAAAACAATCAAACCTTTCCTGATGGCTGCCTGAATGATGACCCATCATGGTTGGCTGTCATAATGTGAAGTGAATGATTTCTACAATTGACTGAAAGAGGATCTGATGGTCAGCAGATAGTAGGGGCAAAATATAGAAAAAGTAAAAGATAGAAATAACTATAGAAAGATAAATAGAAGTACAAAAATAATAAATTACATAAAAGGACCCTTTATTATACACCTTGAATCTGGCTTACACGTTTGCAATCCTGGAACAGGTAAGGGTTGAAGGAGCCAAGTGAATTACAGGTGAGTATAGCATAAGGTAATGATGTAAAGTAAAGAATGACTGAGCATAGAAGATAAAGCAGACTGGCAGAGTTAGAGGAGAAATGTAGGAAGGAGTAAGGGAGTGAGGAAATGAGTTTAATAAACATGGAAATGTGTAAATAAAGAGAGGTAGATGGCAGAGCCCAGACAGTAAACATATGCAAGTTATCAGATGCGACCTGGAAGTCACAAGGACAGGAGAGGCATGTAATCCAGGAAACTGTCGAGTGATATACTGGCGTCAGATTTCATGGACAATCTTTACAACTGATGAGTTAGAAAAAACAGGAATCTCCAAGAAAGGAAATGCTTCAATGTATTTGTTGAAAACGAAGAATGGGAGAACTGAAAAGTATAATGCCTAAATAAACACTGCTGCCATGACTGATGGTGTTTCCAAGTCTTTTTACTGGCTGAAATGATGTGAGACAGCAAGAGGAGTTCTACTGACCATGCACTGACCATGCATTGACCGTACAGTTTATCTGAAAAGAAACAATTAGGATGGATTCATTACTTATGGTACCAACTATCACCAAGACTCTTCCTGTAGAAGAAAACTATAAATTGGCAATGTTAGTTTTTTACTCAGCACTCTGATGTAGAGGAGATAAAGCCCCGACTGCAACCCAGATGACCCGTGTTCCACTAGTTACACTGGTGCTGGAGGAACTGGGCTGGGGTGGATGGGAATGAGAGGCTGATCCCAGCCTTCCATCCTGGGGGATGGAAGGCAGTTTGACTCATTGCAGTAGCAACAGTAAGAGCCTGGTTAGTCCCATGTTGCAAGCGATATATCTTAGTCAGAGGTTAGGCATGAGTTGAAGTGAAAGTCTATGTACCTCCCAAGGGCAGCCACTGCAGAGCTCACAGGGCAGATGATTGCCAGCTGCAGGGAGATAGGGGAGGAAACAAATGTGTGAGTGTCAATTTTTGAAGACAGAGAAGTGTAATTGTCAGTGTATTTGAAATGGTAGTTACTTGTAGAACATTTATATTCTTATATAACATTAAATAAGAATAATATGAAGAGAGCTTGGTTAAAAAAGAACCGCGTTAGACCAATTATGTTACATTGTTTTACATCATTACAATGACAGAAAAACAAAAGTTATCTATTTGTTCTACTTGCATAGCTAGTAGCTTTCAATTTCCCCTCCTGTACAGCTTAGTTGTTTATGTAACCCATGCCTCCTTGAGGAACTCTGTGATCTTACTGTCTACTAATTGCTCAGGTAGCCTGTTCTAATTATCAACTATGATTTACATGAAGAAGTACTTTATAATGTCTGTTGAACTTTGCACCTTCAGTTTGGTAGGCATTCATTTTCCTTCTCCATTAGTGTTTTTTTTTTCTGATGAGCTGTATGTCATCAAACTGATCCCCTAAGTATTTTGTGGATCCATTTTTCCCCTTCTTATTTCTCCAGTAGTAAGGACAGATACAGCTCTTGTAACCTCTTCTTCTACCTCTTGTCCACCATTATGTTTATCACAGTGGTAGTGTTTCGTTGTACGTTCCTAAATACCTTGCTGTCCTTATCCTTGTATTGGCACCAGAGTTGAATGCAGCAATATAGCTGTTGCCTGACCAGGGATTTATAGGGGTAATATAACCTCTCTGTTTTTGGAGTCCATTCTCCTCACTATAAATTCCAGCATCTTACTGGCTTTGTCTGCAGCTTTCCTACTTCGTAGCTGACAGCTGGTTTCTGCCGTTACCACCACACAAAACTCTTTTCCCCAAGCTTTATTTTTGAAGGTTACTCCTGTCATCTGGTACTCCACTTGAGAAAGATCAGAGACCATTCTCTGTAGTACACCTTAGCTGCCATTTCTCTGTCTGCTCTGCCAGCCTCCTCATGTTCCATTGAAGTCTTTCTCTACCATCTTTGGTCTTAGTGTCAGCCAGAAATAGACTGAATGTGTTCTCAATGCCTCATTTGATATCTGCTAAAAAGATGCCTAACAACCCTGACCTTAGAACTAACCCCTATGTACCCCACTGACCATATCTTTCTTTTGAGAGAGCTCCCCTAATTACTTCTCCTTGCTTCCTTCTTCCAGCTATCCTTTTGCCCATTTAGTCAATTTCTGTCATATCCTAAGTCCATTTGATTTGTCTCACAGTCTTCACTAGGAGACTGACTCAAAGGCTGTACTGAAGTCAAGGTACGCAACACTGAATGAGTTTCCTTTGTAAAGTTCCAGTGTAACCCAGTCATAGGTTCATAGGTACGTATATACTAGGCTAACAGCTATCAGGACCTTTATAAGCCTAGCAGTGCAATACAGCCTAGTTGTGTACCTTTGTATCATGGGCGTTTATTAGTTGGGGGAATTAGTTAGGAAGGTTCTAAAGTTTATGTGGGGGAGGATGTTAGTGGACATTATTGTCTGCCTCTGTCTCTCAGAGACATGGGGACCAGACCTGGCATAAATTTCCAATTTCTCATCCATTGGTCAGGGTTACTCTTATATAGGGTTAATGATGGACTCTGCTGCACATGGATGAGGAACTTTCTCCAGAGCATGGGGATCCTCTGAAACAAATATCTGTCGTACCAATGTCTTATTTATGTCACAAGCAATATTTAAATCCTTGGACCTACTGGTTCTGATGTTGTTTGCTTTGTGGATTTGCAAAATGTCCATCATAAAAAAAAAAAATTAATGTGATGTAATCAGTTCTCCAGAAATCCACATTGGTACTTTTCCTGTAAATTGTTTCCATTTGTCCTTTCCTTCAGTATCTTTACAACTTTCCTTGTACTGGTGTCAAGCTAATGGGTCTGTAGTTTCCTGAATCAATTTCATATCCCTTTTTGGAGAGAAACCACCACGACCTCTGCTCCCTCCACCTTTCTAAAACTTCATTGTTTCTCAGTGATAAGCTGAAGAGGCATATTTATTTTTTATTATTTATTTATTTATTTATTTATTTATTAGTCAATTGAATTTGTTAACTGAGCAGGTTAAAAGGACCCTTTTTAATCACAACCCAGGCCAAAGTGGAACACTATATGATAAATAAAGCAGAAATAAACAAAGGAAGAAATAAAAAGCACACCAAGAGTGTGTGTGTGTGTGTATATATATATATATATATATATATATATATATACACACACACACACACACACACATATATATATATATATATATATATATATATATATATATATATGTTTATAGGTTCATAGGTTAGTACTAGGCTAACTGCCCTTTTGGGCCATTTGAAGCCTAGCCAATTACCTCATGTGAGAATCAAACCTTGCACCTTGTGTCTGTAAGTTAAACACCTTAACTATTATGTCTATATTTATGGTATACATTAATTTCTTTAAATGTCGAATCACAACCCTCTGAACATACCGAGATTTCAAAAATGGTAATCTCGAAAACAAGATTCAACCATTTTCGAAATCAAAATATTTGCATACAGTCTTATACAAAGGGGCAAGCCCCCCTGCACCCCCCATGTGAGCGGATGCACCCCCCACCCCCTACTTTAATATACAAACTCTGAGATCGCACTACAGTGAGGGAAAGGAATAATTTCCAAATCCCCGCTATAGTGCGATCTGCACCCAAAATACCGACTTCAAATGAGTGAATGCCAATGTGCATTCACTCATTTGAAATTTGCACCTTTTTTTCGGCATTTAGGAAATCTGGAGGTTGTACTTTTGCACTTTTGCGACTCGTACAACCTCTGTTCGAGGAAATGAATGTATACAATACATTGATATATATATATATATATATATATATATATATATATATATATATATATATATATACACACACACACACACACACACACACACACACACACACACACACACACACACATACATGCGAGTGTGTCTGTGTCATGATGAAATATTAAGTATTTTAGTACAGAGGGGTAATGATTCAATTTACATAGTAATCTATGGAAATTAACAATAAGAAGTCAGGTGAAAACAAAACATAAGAAATTATGCTCAGCACGTCTGATAAAAATAAATGCTGGTGTGTTTGAGTTTTGAAAATAGATGAATAAAGACTAAGAAATATAAGAAAGTTTAGAGTAATAGAAATGGGTTATGTAGCCGTGGGCTCAACCTGTAAACTGAAAACAACTGGTGTAGAAAGAATGAAATCTGGCCAAGAGAGATGAGCAGATGAATTATCCCTTAGGTTAGTAAACAAGGTGGCTCTGACTGCGACAAGTAGCAAATGAGTTTTTCTAAAGTTTGGCCGTGATGTTTGTTTAAAAAAGAACGATTTATAAATCGTAATATTTTTTATTTTTAGCTACTTGAATTAACTTGGTGTTTTTGGGAAACGAGAAATTAATGGTAACCCATATTAATTTCTTGGGAGTAATAAATTTATAGCAATTGCTTCCCTGACATTTAACGACAGGACATTTAAGAATTAGTATACTATTTTCAGTTGATGTCATAGTTTGTTCAATTGGGTCTCAGAGTTAGATTTGAAAGTTAAATATCCATCTAGCAGCATATCAAAATGTTTTGTTAGTTTGTGTAATGTAAAGGGTTTCCATTAGGGTCAAATATAAGAAGACTGTTGCAGTCTTCATTTTCTGTTGTTTACTGAGCATCATTATTGTGGTTTTAACAGTGATTACAGTAAGTTTGTTGTTAGAAAATGAATTCTAGATACATTGGAAGTCTTGTTAGAGAATGTATTGCAACATTTGCTGAGATGTGTTTGCCTTGGAGATCACTAAGTCATCAGCATATATGGCAACATTTAGGTATGGAAGCTCCTAAGGCAGATTATTGATAGATAAGGAGAAAAGGAACAGTCTAGTACTGCGTCTTGTGGAACACTTGTAATGTATAACATTACTGACATGCCCAGGTTGCTTGTTTGATCAGTGGTCTACACCAACAAACAAATTTAAATAAGTAAATAAATGGAACCTGTATCAGATGCGCAGTTATTGCCAATAATCCCAAAAGTATGGTTGGCTACATATGATTGGAACCAGAGTGTTACTCCATTAGATTATCCACAGTGTCTTAATTTTAGTAGCAGGAGGTCATCATTCACAGAATCATATACAGTTTTTATCTAAAGAAAGATACAACCATTTATTTTTATTCTATTGTCTACATCTGTGAAATTTCTCTGTTAATGTATAGAGAGCTGTAATCGTACTATTGTCAGTGAGCATGTCATATGTATGCATGTATATATTCCACGTCTATATCATATTATCGTATGATGTAAATAGCGAACGCTATTTCATCGTACCGATAATATCGAAACAACAAAATATCGAACAAGTGGAACAGCAAATTTTATGCCAGGGAAAAAATTTGCTGCTCCATAAAAAAAAATAAATAAACTTAAACACAAATTTAACTGGGGGGGCTTCGCCCCCACACCCCCCATGTGGGGAGCTGTGCTCCCCACATCCCCCTACTTAAATCTAGCAACTCTGAGATCACACCATAGTGGAGGAAATGGCAAAGTCCCGAAGATGACCCACTGAATTTTTTTCCCTGGGAAAAAATTTGATGTTCCGTGACTTTGCTATTTTGCCATTTTGACAGTATTGGATCGACTAAATAGCATTCGCTATTTAGTCCTTTCGATAGCGTCATATAGACCCATGTATTCCAGTATTTATAGAGTATTTTTTCTGATATTTGTGTAAGAGGACAGATGGTAGCTATAAGTTGGAAGTCACTTGTTGTGATAAGGGTATTTGGTTATCCATAAACAAAACCTACCAAGTTCATTAGGATCCTTTGGGAATGCTGTCAGGATTCTTTGCCTTTACTTCTCTTAAACTATTGAGTTTCTTTTCTACAACTTCTCCTGTTTATGTGAATATCTGTCAGATACCCACCCTATTTGCCCTCTTCCCACTTTCAAGCTGGCACTCTTCCTTCATTCTCTTTTGTGAAAGCTGAAGCAAAGAATTAATTTAGAATATCAACCTTTTCCACATCCTGACTGTAACTCCTTCTCTTCTATAACCAATATCTTTAGTTCTTTTTGACATTCTTTCCTTCCTCTGTGTATATAAAAAATCCTATTTCCTTTTTGTCATCCCTTCTGATAAATCTTTCTCTAGAATGGCCATTTGCCATTATTAATACCGTTGCAGCCCCTTTTCTAATTTCCTCATGTGTCTGTCTACATGCTTCTCCTCACTTGTTTAACTCATGAAATGCTATTTCCTTTCCATTATCTGCCTCCTTAATCTTCCTTTTGAACCGCATTGTCCTCTTTCCTTTCCATGTCTTGCTCTTTTTTTGTATTATATTTTTCATATTTGTTTTATACTCTTCTTTAACTATAGGCTGTTTGTTTCCTGTAAGTGACTCCAGTCTCCCATTTTGCTCTTTAAAAGTTCCCGTAGCTTAATGCTGTGTTCGTCTCTGTAGACTTATGTTTTGCTTTTACTTCTTTGCCTGTTGTTCTGCTCACCCTTTATGAACCAAACCATAAAGTGGTCACAGTTAGCTACAAACACTTTTACTTCTACCCATAGATTGTCATATCCAGTATTTTACTCTTCCTTTTACGCTCTTGTACTAGCTTAACAAGTTCATCCATGTCTAGTCCATCCACCATCTTATTGTCTCTATCTCATTTAGATGCTGGGATTCATAATGGCTTTCTTTTTTTCTGCCCCCAAAATTTATTAATTTCTTTAACTCTTCATCACCCTCTGTTTCCCCTCTCCAGTTTTGCTGCTAATTTTTGATGGTCTTTGCAGTTTTTCACCTCTTGTTCTGTACCGCTCTACTCAAATACCTCAGAGCTAACACTGCCTAATGTAGACTGCTGCCCCTTCGCATGTCTTAACCTTTTCAGTACTACCTGAATAACTGATATCATAGGCTATCCATATATGAGTCTCTTTGGCTATGTTACTGTCATACCTCTTATGTCTGCTTCTCCATGTTGTAACACTCTCTGAAGCTCCCCCAGTTTATTTTTACCTAAACATGTGACATAACTCATCATAACCTTATAACCTGCTTACCACTTTTCTCCATCCTGTTTTCTGCATTTCCCCCATATTTGCTTTTACAATTTTGGCCTGCACTCTGTAATATAGTCCTTCTTACATTTGCTCCTGCCCTCATTGCAGTACCTCCTATTTACCCTGATGATTCCTTTAACTTTTTGCCTCTTGATGTCTTTGCTTGTTTACCTGACTTCTCCTTCTACCATTCTTTTTTCATCCTGTCAGTTTGTTTCCCACTCTCTTTTCACCTTAACTTTATGGCATAAGTTTCCTCATACACCTTATCAACTTCAGCAATGCTGGCCAACCTGGAAGTAAGCAAAGCTTATTAGTGGCATAGAGGATCTCCCTTTGCCATGTATCGTCCGGGTCTATATCCATGCTCATCATTCTAGGAAGCCCTGCGGTAAAGAACCAGGTATTATTGCCCTGTATCCCACCCTTTTGTTATTATAGAACCTGCACCAACAGCACCTCCAGAAAGGTCACTGCACACCTCAGCTCTTTGCATATACTGGACATCCCCATGCACTTCGCTATGCGTCTTCTATAGCTTCACATGCCAAGTCATTGCTGTGTATATACATCATGGCATATGCTCACCTTCTGCCAGTCATGAAAAGCTTTCTCACTTCTTGGCTTGTCCTACATAATCTCAGGCCTTGGACAGTTCTCACTGCCACTTGTCTACTTCATCTGTACATGCCTTTCTACCTGACTTCCTCTTAATCCAGTATCTGATCACTAGACTTCCTCCATTTCCCTTCTCACCTTCCATCTCTGCTGCAGTACTTTCTAGACTTCATGTGCTAGTTCTCTGACCTACTTCTCCTGACCTCATCCACCAGCTGCACCACTTATGAAGCTCTGCCTTTCTTCATCCGTAGTCATCCTCTCTAATCTTGTTTGAAAGTCTAGTACTACCCATACCTCTCAACCTGGAAACATCAAAATTCTGGACAAGGCCCATGAAAACTAGGTACAAATCTGCATGCTGATTAACATAAAATTTGCATACATAATTACATAACCCCACCCACTCCAATGGGATTGTGGAATACCAACTTTCAAATGCAAATTGAAGAACAGACAACCAAAATATAGAGTCTCTGGGACAGGATTCTATCCCTCCAGCACATCCTATTTATCATTGTGGTGAGGTTTAGATCCCTAGAGCATGTGGCTCTGTGAGATTTGTTTTTTTTTAGGTGGAGCATGTCCATCAATTCTGGGTTGGACATGGCCATGTATGTCAGGCAGAGATCACCTCTGAGTAAGCCGCATGCAACAGAGTACAGCTGGAGTTTCTTCAGTCAGGCTGCATAAGGCATCTGTCTGAGGCCAGTGATCCTCTTGGTGAGGTACTTCTGTGGTCTTTCCAACTGTTGCAGGTGTCTTGTAAGGTACATCCCAAATGGGGCATTGTACTCTATGATGGGTCTGATGAGTGATGAGTAGAGGGGCACGATAACTTCTTTTGTTGTAGATGCGAACCCTTTTGTGATTAGGTGGGCCACATAGAAGGATTTTCTAACCACCTTGGCAATATGATTATCAAAGGAGAGATTACTATCTACTTGGGTCCCAGATCCCTTATTACATTTTCTGTATCTAGGGGACTACCACGTATGTGGTAGTTCACAGGTACTTTGTTTTTTCCAAAGGGGATGACTATTTTTGGCATATAGTTTGAGGCCATGATTTTGACACCAGGTGTCCGTCTCAGTGAGACCCTTCTGGAGGATGTCTGTATCAGCCGGAGAGTCAATTATGGCCCTCAGTTTGCAGTCATCTCTGAACTTGGTCAGCCAAAGTCCTCCTGTGCTTGCCTGTACCTCTGAAAAGTATATATCAAACAGGAGGGGTCCCAGGACTGAGCACTCGGGAACACCACTTGTAACCTGTTTAGAAATGGACCTAGACCCTGCAACTCTCACCGTGTAGGTTCTATCCGTGATACAATTGGCAACCCATCTTGTGACATAGGGGTTTATGTTCAGGCTGGTGAGCTTGTCTATAATACCAGAATGGGGAATGGTGTCGAAAGCCTTTGCAAGGTTTAGATAGGCTGTGTGGACCTCCTTTCCCTCATCTAAAGCCTTGGTAACTGTCTCAAAGAAGTCCACTAGTTTTAGAAGGCATGATCTGCCCTTAACAAAGTCAAACTGGGAAGGGTCCAATGTTTGGAGGTTCCCAGTGTCTCTGTTAATGAGTTCCATGATGATGTGCTCCATAGCCTTACAGACCAGGCTAGTCAGGCTTATAGGGCGATAGTTCCTGGGGTCCATTGTGGCTCCACCTTTGTGGAGTAGGATAACTGTTGCTGTGTGCCACTCTATGGGTACATAGCCTGTAGAGAGGTTGAGTTTGAACAGTGTGTTTAGGTGAGGGGTTAGTTCATTTTGGAGCTCATGTAAGACACAGCATGGGACACTGTCCGGTCCCATTGAAGCTGTGTTTTTGGCTTTGGATCAGAGAGCTCTTCCATGTCTCTTTTCATGTAGTCCAGGGAGGTACGTCTCAGGTCATTCACACCAACATGGACAATGACAGAGTCATATTTGTACTTGCTCTGGAGTGACCTGAGTGCTTGTGTTATGTGGCAGATCCTGGCTCCTGACAGGCAGCTAACTGTAACCTTCTCCTAGTCTAGCCTAGTTAGTGGGACATCAGTGCACCTGACTATAGAGTCGCCTATTACTAGTTTGTTTCTCATTCTATGGCATGGATGCCATAAAGGAGAGGAGTGCAAAATGTAAAACTACTTTTTGGGTAGACAGTAATGATAGTCCAGCACATGCATGCTTAGGCTTTAAACATTGGTATAAACAAAACTGCAGCACATGTAGTACTTTACTAGGTAAAGTTGATGTCAATGCTTTATGTAATGGATTTTTACTTACGATTGGTACATGTCTAGTGTCAAAACCTATAAGTATCAACCAGGGTGTGTGTTTTGTGACAGTGATGATAACGCTATTTGTCTAGTGTGCCACAGAAAGGTTGTTACACAGGTAACATCCAGGGATACATCCACTGACAAACAGCCCTTCTCTTTCTCTCTATATCCTGATTTACAAACCCTCCTTACTTCACCTGTATGTACTGTTGAAAGCCTTTGAGAAATACATTTCAGATTTTAAAGATAAGCTGTTACAAGACTCAGATATTGATTTGATGACTCCTTTTGTTACTTATTGTTCTGATTGGAGTTTGGCTTTATCGCCTCAAAGGGATAGACAAATGGAGTCGAATACATTATGTCAGTCTATGGCAACACTATTGTCTAAATGTTTAGGGAATTTATTGGCTCAGTTAGAGACACTTAACCGTAAAGATGAATATCTTCAGAATTGGGAAGTAAAGTATGAATTGCTTCAACAGAAATTACAGGCCGAGCATGACAAAAATGGACAATATCAAACAATGGAACAGGAATTACAGCAGTGTAAACAGCAGCTAGAGGGATTACAGCAGCAAACAGAGGAAGGGCTAGAAAAGAATGAAAAATATAAACAAATGCAGTATGATCTAGACAGATGTACACAACAGCTTAGGGCACTAGATGAAGAATTGGAAACCATAGCATGGGAACATGCTGGGCAGGCTGTAGACATTATAGGGGCAGCAACCCCTGCTGATTGATATCAGAAATCGAGAGTGCTGCAAACCTTTCCCAAATGGAATGATAAAAAAGGTATATTTTACAATATGTTAGCTTATGAGGAATGGGTTAGTTACACGGCAGGTGCAGATGCATAGAATGATTCTCTGAGCAAGTGTTTTTGGACATTTATTCCTAAATGTTTCAAAACATTTATTCAGCTAAAGAACTATCCTCTTAACACTCAGCTGCAAAGTATGGCAGCAGCGTTATAGGCATGCACATAAGGACAACCATTAACCACTCGGATGTTAGATCATTTCAGTATTACTATCTTAGACAAAATGCTAGAACAGGCAGATCACTTTCAGCTGGCTTATCAAGTCATGTTCAATAAATCTGACAGAGATATGCAGGATGAAGACACCCAAAAACAGCTTATTCACTGTTTCTTGGAGCAAGTGAAGGGAGTTGCAGGTGATGTTAAGTGCATTTATCAGGAAACCTCAAAGAACTTGAATAATTTAGTGCAAAAAGTAATGAGAGGAAAGACAATGTGTGATGATGGCAATCTTTTTTATCACCATGTCTTCACAGTAGATGAGGACATGGGACCTTTTGCAGTTGTAGAAATTCATTCAAAAGGGCTGGGTAGAAGCCGTTGGATAGGATCATAATGGAGCTCATAAACAAAGATATAGGGGACATGCAGACATTGGACCCGACCCAGTTTGGCTTCGTCAAGGGCAGATCATGCCTTTTGAACTTGGTCGACTTCTTCGAAACAGTCACCAAGGCCATTGATGAGGGAAAGGCAGTCCATACAGCCTACCTTGACCTTGCAAAGGCTTTCGACACAATACCCCACTTGGGTATTGTAGAAAAACTTACCAGCTTAAATGTAAACCCATATGTCACAAGATGGGTTGCAAACTGGCTTAAGGACAGAACCCACAGGGTTAGAGTTGCTGGCGCTATGTCAGACTCCAAGCCGGTCACAAGTGGTGTCCCACAGGGCTCGGTCCTTGGCCCCCTATTGTTCGGCATCTACTTCTCAGAAGTACAGGCCAACACGGGAGGACTTTGGCTGACAAAGTTTGCAGACGACTGCAAACTGGGCGCCATAGTGGAAAGTGCATCGGACACGGATATCCTTCAGAAGGGACTCACGGAAACAGACAGCTGGTGCCAGAGCCATGGCCCGAAGTTAAACGCCAAAAAATGTATAGTCATACCCTTCAGGAAAAACAAGGTAACCCCAAGCTACCATATAGGTGGCAATCCACTAAGCACAGAAGAGGTTATCAGGGACCTGGGGACCCAGGTTGACAGTGGCCTTTCTTTTGACACTCACGTTGCTAAAGTGGTTAGAAAGACCTTCTACATTGCCCACCTGATCATGAAGAATTCACATCCAGATCTAGTGAGGTCATTGTTCCCCTGTACTCTTCACTTATCAGACCAATGATCGAGTACAATGCCCCATTCGGGATGTATCTCACCCGACATCTGCAGCAATTGGAGAGACGCCAAAAGTTCCTCACCAAAAGGATAAAGGGACTCCAAAATCTGTCATATGCTGCCAGATTGAAGAAACTCCAGCTCTATTCAGTCGCATACCGTCTGCTCAGACGTGACATGTGCCTGACATACAAGGCCATGTCCAACCCGGAATTAATGGACATGCTCCATCTCAAAAAATCCAAATCCACCAAAACCACTAGAGCAAGCGACTTAAACCTTAGCACGGATATAAATATAACGTTCTGGAGGGATAGATTTATCACTCAGAGACTCCCTATGCTGTGGAATAAAATCCCGGTCCATGTGAGGCAGAGCACCTCGCTGGCTCTGTTCAAGAGAAATCTTGACCTGTGGATGGGAGATCGTAGGTTTACCCCGGGAATCATCTCTGTGTCACTGCTGGACAGAGGCAAAACAAACTAATGGGCACAGTATTTTTTCATATAAGGGGTGGCGTAAGCCACAAAACTTTGGGCTAGGCTTATAAATGCCTTAGGGCAGATAGCCTAGTATAAACCTATGAACCTATGAACCTATAGACCAAGGACAATAACAGCAACAGAGAGTGGCTTCCACACCTCCAGCTCCAAAGGGAGCCGAAGGACGAGGGAAGAAATGAGAGTTCGACAGTGTTTCTGCTGTAAGCAAAATGGTCGTGTTAAAAAGGGTTGTCCATATTACAGGAAATGGAGGGAAGCACAGGAAAGAAAGGGTAGGTTTACTAAGCAAGTTACGGATGAAAACACGGGAAAACAAGTAAACGTGCAAAGGCCCTATAACCAGGGAAAGGATAATGATAAGGCATAACAAATTACACCGCAGGGTGACATGTTTCTGGTAGATTTTCAGGCTCAAACACCTGTTAATCCACAATATGAGGAAAGTTATAAGCAGAAGTCACAAGGTTTAAGTAGGTAGATGATAGGGAGGTCTTTGGCTAACGAAGTTTGCAGATGACTGAAAACTAGTAGCCATAATCAAAACTTCTAATGATGTGGACATCCTACAAAAGGGCCTCACTGAGACAGATGCCTGGTGTCAAAGCCATGACCTGAAGCTCAATGCCAAAATGTGCATTGTCATCCCCTTTGGTAAAAACTGTGTACCCATGAGCTACCACATAGGTGGTAGTCTACTTTACACCAAAAGTGTGATAAGAGACCTTGGAACACAGGTGGACAGTAGTCTATCCTTTGATAATCACATTGCCACAGTAGTCAGGAAATCCTTTTACATGGCACACCTCATCACAAAAGAGTTCTCATCCAGGAAAAAAGAGGTCTACTCGCCACTCATTAGACTCATTATAGAGTACAACACCCCTTTTGGTATGTACCTCACAAGACATCTACAACAACTGGAAAGGCCACAGAAATACCTCACAAAGAGAATTACCAGCCTCAAACAGATGCCCTATGAAGGCTGTCTCAAAAAACTCCAGCTTTACTCCATTGCATATCGCCTACTCAGAGGCGATCTCTGCTTAACATACAAAGCTATGTCAAACCCAAAGCTGTTGGACATGCTCCACTTAAAAGAAATCCCAGTCCCTCTGAGCTACACGCCCTAGGGACCTAAACCTTGTCACCACAATAAACAGAACATGCTGGAGGGATAGATTCTTGCCCCAGAGACTTCCCATACTCTGGCACAAACTACATATCTATATCAAACAAAGCTCCTCATTAGCACTCTTCAAGAAAAATCTTGATGATTGGATGGAAAATAGGAAATTCACCCCGAGGAGCACCTCTGTGGCTCTGCTCAACAGGGGCACATGAAAATAATTTTCTTGGGTGGCGAAAGCCAAGGTGCCTTTTTGGCTAGGCTTATATAGGCCCTAGGGCCAATAGCCTAGTACCTACCTATGAACCTATGAGGGGGGTGACAATGAGGGTGAAGAGAAGATAGTACAGTTACAGTTGTGTGAAGTTGCAAAATCATCAAATACAGATGATTGGTAAAATATACAATGGGGTATGCCCCCCCCCACCCAAGGAGTTTCTTTTTTGACATCTTTTACAAAGGGGCAGGATGGAAGGCCCCTAACTGATATTTGGGTAGAGAGGTCCCTATGGAAAAATGTATTATTAGATATGGGAGCAGCTGTTTCAGTTACTAGCCAATCACTCCCACCAGATCCTAAAAAGAGAACATGTATTTCAGGTTTTAATGGCACTAGCTGTATAGCAGTGGGTAGTAAAAATGTGTCCATATGGTTTACACCAAATGATGAAGACATACAGGGATCTTTTTTAATGCACACTTCGTGTGCATCAACCATTATAGGTATGGATAGTATGAATAAAATTGGATTGGTAATTGATGTGCCAAATGGCATAATATGGAAGGGCGCAGAAGGATTTTCATGCTGCGCCATACAAATAGACAAGACACTGAGGAAACTGCAAGGGGCGGTACACACAGACACACAGGATGCATAGCAATCCTTGCAAGCACAGTTTCCACTTCTGTGGTTACAGGCACCGACAGATTGTGAAAAACTGGAAATTCCAGTAGGAATAGGAAATGAGCAGGATTTTATACCACCTTTCCAAAAGCAATACCCAATACCAAAAGAAGCAGAGGAAGATATGCAAAAGTACATAGCAGATTGGGAAATGGCAGGTATAATAGTAAAAGGTGGCAGTCCAACAAACTCACCCAGCTGGCCAGTTAAGAAAAAAGATGGTAGTTACAGGTTAGTCATAGATCTGTGAAAAGTAAATCAATACACTACCCCTAGGGCACATCTAATTCTGAGAGTGCCTGAATTAGCAGCTAATATAAAACCACAAAGCCAGTGGTTCACAGTTGTTGATTTGGCAAATGGATTTTTTTGTCGCACAACTGAGAAAAAGGGATTGGCCAAAATTTGCCTTTACCTTTAATAATTAGCAGTATCTTATGACATGGTTACCGCAAGGGTTTCAGAATAGTCTAATAATCAGATGGTAGGCAAAATCTTGAAAGGACTAGAAATAGATGGATCAGTGCTCCATTACATATATGACATTCTGGTACAGATGGAAACTGTAGGGCAGCGTTTGAAAAAATTAAAAGAGGTTTCACAACACTGCAGGAGGCAGGATTTAAGGTAAAGAGTGAAAAAATACAGTTACTTTCACAAGAAGTCAAATTCATAGGAACCATTATTAAGCCAACGGGGAGATCTCCATGCACACAGAGAGTACAAAGTATTTTACAAATGCAAAAACCAATGAATATTTTGGATTTCCATAAATTCATGGGTATCATGAACTACAACAGAGAATTCATTGAGGACTATGCACACGCAGTAGGACCCTTGTATAACATGTTATCCATGCAAAAAAAATAATAGCACTTTGGAATGGGGTGTGGTAGAGGAACAATCCTTTGCAGCTATGAAGGAGAAATTGGTAAGGGCTACAGAACTGATAGTGCTAACTTCAAAGTTACCATTTGTTTTACAAGCAGCAGCAGGGAAAAACACACTATCAGTGGTGTTATTACAAGAATGGCCACACGGGGAGATAAAAGATCACAAAAGACTTTGAGACCAGTTACCTTTTGTAGTCGCAAAATGACTGGTAGAGAAGGGATATCAACCCTGTATTCAGCAATTATTGGCTATATATTGGGAAATCAAACAAACCAAATATCTAACAGTCTTTTCATCCATAACAGTGCAGACACTGCATCATGCAGTGCAGGTAGTAGTAGACAGTTTCAAAATAAACAAGATTATTGATGGTATCAGCCAGGCAGTATTTGCTAGGTGGATGACTACTTTCAGTACAAAAAAAAGATAATCTTCCAAGCAGGACAAAAATATTATTTGTCCAACTTGCTGGGATATGAGGGAAAGCAGCATAACTGCATCGACAATATGACCAAGCCAGACAAATCCCCCATATCACCAGACTACAATCATTTTTTCCCTCTGTCTTTATGGATGGATCCAGGTACTGGGAAAATGGATGGTATGTCACAGGATCTGCAGTAATACCAGAAAAAGAAGACTTGGGAGTTCCAGAGCTGGTATAGCTCCCAGGTCACATGTCAGCCCAAAGGGCTGAATTGGAAGCAGTACTGTACGTACTACAGCACTCTAATCCTGCCAATATTTACTCTGATAGTGCATATGTGGTATACTCATTACATTTACACATGACTGTTTGGGTTCGTAGAGTTTTTTTAGACAGTGCAGGAAAACCACTGAAACATGCAGAAGTTTTGCAAAATATATGGAAAACCATATGGCAAAAGAATGTACAAAGACAATTCAGTATCTTAAAGGTAAAAGCCCATCAAAAACCAACCTTAGAAGTGTTCAAATTAAATGCAAAAGAAGATGCTTTAGTCAAACAGGCAGCAAAGACAGGATGGCAGTTGTATCTGGATTTAAAATCAGTTGAAGCAGTACAACAAGTTAGCGTATTAAACCAGACCAGGGATATCACTGGGGATCTAGTTTGGATACAAAAGCAGCAAGGTTTGGAAGAAAAAAAATAGTCAATGCATGATAGAAGGGGTCCCACCTAAAGAATTCTGGGTTTATCTCACTACAAAAGGATTAAGATTACCTTATGTGCCATATCAGCTAGCAAAACAGTTGGTAAAATACAATCATCAGGTGCTAGGACATGTATGTAGTGAAAAGTTATGGCCAGTGGTCAAAGAAAAGTACTGGAATCCAGCTTTAAAAAAGTTGTGTAATCTAGTTTCAGAAGAGTGCTTAATCTGTTTACAGGTTAATGCCAAAAGTAAAAAGCCTCGATTACACAGGGTCATGCCAGAAGATGGACCATGATATGCTGTTCAAATATATTACGCAAGACCATTACCACCAGCAAAAGGACAGTATTGCTACTTGTTAGTAGTGGTAGATGTGTTTTCAAAGTAGGTGGAAGCAATTCCTACCAAAAAGACAACCGCTGAGGCAACAGCAGAATCATTATGGAAAAATATTTTTTGCCATTGGGGATGGCCATGGGTTATCAAGTCTGATAATAGGCCACAATTTGTCAGTCAGCTAATCAAACAAATGTGTAATTTGTTAGGAATACAACAACAATTTCATGTACCCTACCATCCACAGTCCAACGGAATAGTTGGCAGAATGAACAGAACCATTAAGAAAAGACTAAAAAAGGCATGCTTGGAAAAGGGACAGGACTGGGTACAACACTTGCCAGGAATTTTGCTAGGGCTAAGAGCTACCCCAAATAGCAAAACAGGGATTTCACCATTTGAAATCATGACAGTCAGAAAAATGCCACACAGCTACCTTTTCTGATCTGGATGTTGGGCATAATAGACCTTTGTTAGAGGTAATATAACATCAAAAATGGTTAAAAGACATCACAGAATAATGTGATTACTTGGCAAGGGAGCAAGCATTCCATTTATGGAAAAAGGTCCCAATAATGCCACAGAAACAACACCTTTCCTCTGGAACAAAGATATTAGTTAAAAAGTTTCAGACGGATGGTCCATGGGATAGTAATTGGCAAGGACCTTTCAAAGTAATGGAACAAATAGGACCTTTAGTCTATAAGGTCAAACAAAGGAAGAAAAACAAAACATTGCTAGTTCACGGGGATCAAATGAGAGTCACTGTTTATAGTGATCAGCAGCAAAATGCATCACCTTTTAAAGAAGGGAGAGCAGATGCTCAATAAAGTTTATGTTTCTATTTTTTTAGAAACAATGTACAAGACTGAATGCCAAGCATTGTGCAAAGTTTGTTCAAAGTACTCCCAAAGAGTTTGTTAGGACAAACCAGTTTTAATAAAAATGAAAAATGTGATTGTTATTGTAAGTATTGTGCTCAGTGGACTCCTTTTGGTAGAATACCAAACAGAGGGAATCAAGGTTGGTTATTACAACATTTCACGAATAACACTTAGTTGGGAAATGCACAAAATAGAACACAAGACAATTTTAGTTGTAAAATGCAAACAAAGTGTATCTTTGGAAGCATAAAATTTAACACAAATATAATGGCATGGTTAGCTGAACAAGGACAGGTATACATAAAAGTAGAAGAAGAATCAAAGAGTGACATAAACATTTCAATAAACAGCTCAGTCTCTACTAGATACTGTACATTACCCCCTGTAAATGTAACAATTCTGACAAGGGAAGACATCATGGGAAAAATGTCACAATGTGTTGATAATAGCACAAAAATAAAAATAAATTCAACAGGGGAAGAAACAGGTATAATTTCTACCAATACTCTGCTTATTTGTATAAACAACACAAAAATACAAGGGAAAGGACCATGGGTCAGAATACTTACCATTCTGTGTAACAAGCCAGTACTTCATACAGATCAAGTGGTAAAACTACCATCTACTTGTATCATGATAGGACAGCAATACCAAAAAACAAAATATTGCACTTCAACATCATGTTTCCAGGTTTTAAACAAATGGAATGAAGATTTAAAAGAGCCTGGTATGACACACTTTTGGGGGGAGCAGGAGTAGGAACCCTAAATGCTGTGGATAGTGAAATTTTACAAAATAAACTAAAATTACTAGGACAAGGCATATCACAATCATACATTTGCAAGCACAATGGAATCCTACTATTTGGCATGCACATAAACAAAATGTACAGTATCAAAATGCTTTTTTAAGGCATTACAATGTATCCGTAATAGACAGATAGCAGTTTGAGTATCTATATTGGTAGATGGGACAAAATGTACTTTACTGTCATTGTGTGTTAAAATGTAACAATCCATTACAGACAAAGTTAATTTAAAAAAATGAGTACATGTTGTGACAACTATTCAGCAGGAGGAGTACATGTGGAGACAATTATTCAGCAGGATGAGTACATGTGGTGACAACTATTCAGCAGGTAGATCCTGTCCACTAGCTGGACAAAACTGTTCACAGAACAGACAGCATGAGCGTAATTATTGCACTGGAAAATTTATGCATTATAATGTAACAAAATAAACAGTGATGTGTCAATTTATGGTATTACCCATGATATTCTGGTCTACATATAACAATACTGAACTTTGGTTACCTCAACTTGAAAGAAATTAAATAGATATGGATAAAAAAAATGCACATGTTAAAACACTATACAGAAACTATGAATGGTTTACTATGTGGACAACATTCTCCTATTTCTGAACCATGTTTTTTACAACATTCTGTAAATATGTGCAAATGGACAATATTGCCTTCAAATTTTAAAATGTTTGTCGAAGTGGCACCACAATTTGTATGTGTGGTTTCAAATAAACCAGTGTTAAAATATAAGCAAACACCCTTTGTGGGATGTATCAGCAATATCACGCATTTAACCTGGGAAAATGAAACCTATGTGTTCTCTACCAGTACTAAAAAAAATGGTAAAATTTCATTGGAAATATGAAATGATTCAGTTTCCTAACATTACCTTGTCACTAGACAAGTTAAGAAAAATAATACAAAACACAGACGATCTTAAAGCTTACTTGGATCATCATAACTGCAGCATATTGCAGCATGAAATAAATAGTATAATAGTAAAAGATAAATTAGTAAAATTGGCTGAAAAATTGGAAGCTGACACTGCCCATAATTAGTGGGACATATTCACAGGGTGGTCATCATCTGGAACCAAATTGTTAAATTGGTTAATACATCCAGTATTGGTAGTTTTAGGGGTCATAATAATAATGACAGCTTGGAATTGTATATGCTGCAGGTTGCAAAGAGTTGCAATAACTCAGCAAGTCATGATTGTAAACATGAATAAAGTAGTAAATGCTGTAAATAGTGATGCTGAAAAAATAAATGCAGTCTTTTCTTTAACAGATGTTTAGTCTGTTCCCTAAAATATAATAAGAGGGAACTGTAAGAGTAATATTACTCTGTTTCATTTAGTATATTTACTGTCTCTTCAAAACTGTTGCTAGCATGATTATTAATATAGAGCAAAATGAAATATAAAGGGTTAACTTAGAAGTAGTACAAATTCTGGAAATTAGAAGTAGTACAAATGCTAAAAAATGTTTAATTGGATATTGGCATCCATGCATAAAGGAGTATGTTACTGAGAAACAGAGTTTGTAAAATTAGCTGTGTGCAGTTGGTGGTTGGAAAATGATTAAACAGAATGTCACATAGATAAAAATATGTAAAATCAAAGATGGAATTATCAGCAAGATAATGCAAATAACACCAAGTTTCCAGATAATGCAAAAACACAGAGTTTCCAGATAATGCAAAAACACCAAGTTTCCAGATAATGCAAAAACACCAAGTTTCCAGATAATGCAAATAACACCAAGTTTCCAGATAATGCAAAAACACAGAGTTTCCAGATAATGCAAAAACACCAAGTTTCCAGATAATGCAAAAACACAGAGTTTCCAGATAATGCAAAAACACCAAGTTTCCAGATAATGCAAAAACACCAAGTTTCCAGATAATGCAAATAACACCAAGTTTCCAGATAATGCAAAAACACAGAGTTTCCAGATAATGCAAAAACACCAGGTTTCCAGATAATGCAAAAACACAGAGTTTCCAGATAATGCAAAAACCCCAAGTTTCCAGATAATGCAAAAACACAGAGTTTCCAGATAATGCAAAAACACCAAGTTTCCAGATAATGCAAAAACACCAAGTTTCCAGATAATGCAAAAACACAGAGTTTCCAGATAATGCAAAAACACAGAGTTTCCAGATAATGCAAGAAAACAGAGTTTCCAAGAAAAACTAAGTTTCCAAGGACCAAAGACAATCATAAATTAGAAGAAACAAATAAATGCTGTTATACGTCAGACTTTGGAAAAAAACATCAGACTCTGTATAAATATGAGTGTGTAAAAATAAGCTTTGGGAATTTGCCATAGAGAGCTGCAAGCATTATTTTTCATGTTGTAGAACTAAAAGTACAATTCTAAACAGTAAGGTTGCTAACTGAAGCAGCTGGTCTCTGTATATTTAGTGTACCTAGTACAATACTAGAACTAAGTAGTTGGTCACAGTAAATAGCTAAATAATGTGGTATGAATGTGTGCAAATTCAAGTAACAGCAAAAAAAAAAACAACAAAAGGACAATATAATTTTTCACCAAGTACTGACAGACCCTCTTCTACATTCATCCTGAAGCATCAAAACTATCATTGTAATCCAGGTGCTATTAACTGGCCACTCTTGCTTCTTCACTGTCTGTAGTGGAAAAAAATGTGTTTTATCTTGAATGCTGGAGAATGTACTGTACTTGTTTAAAATATGTTTCTTATAATGCAGCACAGAACATAATAATTCTGATTTTCTGTTCCTGAATTTGGGTTAATGATATTTTTTGCTCTTTCCACAGAGGCACAAATGCCCTTATGCATGACATGTTCTCACTTCTGTCGTATCTGTAGCTATACCCTTGAATTGTTACACTCATCCCCTTTAAAAGTACAACAACACAGTACAGTATCAGCAATGCATCTACGTACAGTGGGAGTAGAACCCATAGCCTTCTGCATTAAAAGCAAGTTATTTAACCTGTTATGCTATTAACAATGCAAGCAGACTCAGCATAAGTAACACTAAACTTCTCTTCCCATGAAGCTCTCAGCTCCTTGTAAAATACACTCAACACTCAACTGTATCTCTCAACTTTGTAGCACAAGAAATCTGGAAAAAGCCAACATTTATTGGGGGCAGGACAAAAGCCCCAAACCAGGGACAGGTTTTAAACACTGCTTGTATAATTTTGGAAAGTTGCTAGAATAAAATGTATTACCACCATGTGTTTCACTGCCAAGTCTTGAACCCAGGACCCTGTGCACTACAGTCCGAGCAACATACCAGTATGCCAAATCAGCAGTTTCTTGAAAGATAGGAAGACTGAAACTTAAATGGCTATCATTTAGTGAATTCAGTTCTTACTTCTCACCACAGCTATCAACCTCTTAGCAAAAAAAAAAAAAAAAAAAAACTGGACAAAGCCAATAATGGGGGAATACAGAATTCAGTTCTCACTAATCACCATAGCTCTCAACCTCTTATCACAGAAAAAACCTGGACAAAGCCAATAATGGGGGAATACAGCCCAAAAATGGGGACACATTTTAAATATTGATCTTATAAACTTAGAAAATTGCTAAAATAAAAGGTTTTGTGTTACCATTTATTTTTCTGAAGAATATGAAGTCTAAAATTCAAATGCCTTGTCATTATTTAGTGAATTCAGTCCTTCACTGATTTGCCACAAAAATCCAGAAAACCAAAGATTTTATGAGGAACAGAACAAAAATATGAGGCATAAATCTGGAAAGTTTTCACAAGTGGTGGTGCGTAGGGGCTTTAGGCTCTTGTTACCTGTACCCAAGGTACAGGATTTGAGTCTGAGTACCTCTAGCCACCAGGTATATTCACCTGGGGCATTTCTCTCACACATACACACACACACACACACACACACACACACACACACACACACACACACACACACACACACTTTTCTCATCATAAAAACTAATTAACTCTGCAGCTTTGTTCTGTTGATTCTGCTCGTGGCTGGAAATGCATGCACGTTATTGAGCTCAATTCTGACAGGCTGGTAGACTGTTTCACAGAGCTCATGTCACCATGCACATGATGGCATCAGCTCAAAAAGCCAAAAAAAAAATTCAAATAGAAAAGCTGGGCAATTTGGAAATTAAGGGATGCCATTTGGGAATCATGGCACCCCATTATTTGGACCCCAAAACATGGTAAAAAAAGAGTAATTCTGTATGGGAGGTATACCTCCTATCTGCCTGGTGCCCCTCCTTCTTTGTCCTGTACTGCCCATTAAAACATATTCCTCTTGTTTCTCATCCTTGCTTCTCACCCCTCTTTCATCCCCCTCTGTCACCAAAGTATGTCTCTCCATTCCCTTACATATTTGGCACATTACCTATCTTCTGGCCTTTTCTGCCTACCTCCTCTACATCAATCTTAGGCTGTTCCTCTCTAGTCACCCCCTCACATTTTTATTCCTCTTGCCTACCTCTGTCACATCTCTGCTGTTCTGCCTAGTATCCATTTCCTCCTTGTGTCTCCTTCCTTTGACTTATCTCCCTCTCTTGCCTACCTGTAGCTGACTAACAGAGACTCTGAGTTCCCCAGTTACCCTCTTTAGCTGAACTACCTAAGCTTCTAGTACCCTCACCCTTCAGAAGGTTGTGCTCTCACCTCCACCCCACACATCCCTAAGCTATACATTGCGATACCACACCTATCCCACTTATTCTCCAGGCTCTTTACCCCCTCCATCTCAGAGGTTCATAAATCACACTGCCATATCACACCCAGAGTACCTGACCTATCTTCACTCCTCATATCTACTCCAACCCAGTCTTTTTCCTTGAACATTTTTCTTCCCCTTTAGTTTATTATTATATTTTATTTTATTCACTTGTTAACCAAGTAAGCCCACTAGAAAAAAGTATCCTCCTTTGCAGCTTATAATTACATAATAAACAAATGGAAATGGAAGTAAGAAAACTATTAGCTGTTTAATAATTCTATACTGCATGCCTTCTTCTAATTGCTTCTTAATTTACTCTTGCTTCTGCATGCTTGGAAACTGCTTATGGCTGCCTTCAGTGTAATAAGCCCTTCTTCTTCTTCTTTGAATAACTATCACTTTTGGTACAGTCCTACATGTGCCGCTTTGTCATTCTGTCTCATTTTGAGCCTATACCCTCTGTCCTCTTTCATACAGTCGGGTGCAAGAACCTAAACTTCATATTTTAGTGCCTCTGGCCCAGGTTGTGGCTGAAAAGGGTACCCTGGACCAGACCACTCACCCAGTTATCAAATGTACAGATAAAAATAAGTTGGAAGAAACTGTTCATGCTAAAACAATGCTTAACTCAAGCACAGACTAGAAACACTACTCTGTAATCAGCCTTGCATAAAATTGTTTGTGTATAGAAATAGTCTGGCTGGTATCTTGTGGGACTATACTGTACAGTCAAGTTGGTGCCAAGTGCTTAGCACCTCAGGTGAACACACCTGTATTCTGTGTAATGTAGCCAAAGATTAGTTACAGAAAAACAACATAACCGAGCCAACTACTACTGCTTCTACTACAACTGAGGTGATCTCTGCCTAACATATAAAGCTATGTCAATCCCAGAGCTATTGGGCATGCTACACCTAAAGAAATCCCAATCCCTCCGAGCTACACGTGCTAGGAACCTAAACCTTGTCACCACAATAAACAGGACATGCTGGAGAGATAGATTCCTGTCCCAGAGACTTCTCATACTCTAGAATAGGCTACCTATCTATGTCAAGCAAAGTTCTTCATTAGTACTCTTCAAGAAAAATCTTGATGAGTGGATGGGAAATAGGAAATACACCCCGGGGATCACTTCTGTGTCTCTGCTCGACAGTGGCACAGGAAAATAACTTTCTTGGGTGGCGTAAGCCAGGGATCCTTGCTGGCTAGGCTTATGTAGGCCCTTGGGCCGATAGCCTAGTACCTACCTATGAACCTATGAACCTATAAAACATTATGCAATTTTGAAAATAAGAGTCAGAAAAGGAATGCCTGACTATGCTATCAAGATTCAAATGAAAATTAGTAGACAAAGGCAGAAAACATTCTTGAAGCATAAAAAAGTCATCTGTAAAGTAATTTGCAGCTTTGTTCTTCACTTAGTATGTACAGGTAATTTGAAAGACCGTGTTAATGGTCCTGCCAGAGACTGGATACCCATAAGCACCAATGTAGTGCAATACCAAGGCAAGGAATGTACATGCTTTCATATGCCAGGATCCATGTTTATTAGTACTTCTTACTCATCAGTCTGGACTTTCCAAGAGGCCATTTACCCATGCATTTCTGAATTTACTTTTGTACAATGCTATCCTTACCCTTTTGCAGGTTTATCTCAGCTTCCATTTCCTGAATTAAACGTGTTTTTTTTTTTTTTTTTTTTTTTTTTTTAGAATCTTCCATTTAGGAAATGCAGCAAAGTATTGCATTCTCTTTTTAAGCAGACAGTCCTGGTCAGCTTTATGTTTTTCTGCTTGTGCTTGTGGGAAGGTTTTGACATGTTATAACTGAAGAACACAGACTGCAAGTATTTCCAGATATCTTTGTTATACAGTCGACTATCATCTTGCTGAGGGCATGTGGATCTCATGTTTCCGTATTCTTCAGGGGGGTTCTCTGTGCTGGCCTTAGCCTTGCCCTTCACAAAGGAAAAACAGAAGCATATCAGATAATGAACTGTCCTCCTCCAGTCATCTGTCTTTGACTCAACTTGATGACTACATACCTTTGAATCCTATTTCTGTGTCAGAGAGGGGCATCCTTTCAGTATGTACATTTGTTAAAGATGACTCTTAGAGAGTTTAAAGCATTCCATTGGCTGAGTAGTGTTGGGGACGATCTTTTTTGGCTTTTTGTTGTCTTTTTGCATTTCAAGGACATATTTATGTATGTATGTAATGTGTGTGTACGTAGATATATATGTATGTGAGTATATAAGTATGTATGTATGTATGCATATATGTATCTAAGCATGTATGGTTTAGTGACTGGGATGTCCATCTGTGCTGCGTTCCATTTTCATGGAGCCTGGGGTAGAAAAGCTCCAATATACAAAAATGGTGACACTTTGTAAACAAACATTGAGATTATAGCAGTTTTTACACATACGGTATACTGTGCAAGATCACAACAGCATGATAAATGTATTAAAATCAGGGATATATAAAATTAAGAGGGTAATATACATGTATATATATATATATATATATATATATATATATATATATATATATATATATATCTATACACACACACACACACACACACACACACACACACACACACACACACACACACCATCTCTATTTTTATTATTGTAGCACAGAGAGTTAAAGCTACGAACAGTTGATAGTCATCATGGGTTTGATTCCTACAGTTTCTACTTGTAGGCTGTTACTATAGAGCATGACAGCTTTACAGTAAGATATGTGACTCACAGCTCCTGGATCCAGAGTTTAGTGCTGACACTCTAGCTTGTGGCACTGTCTCTGGGGAGTCTGTATGCTTTCTTCATGTTTGTAGGGGGTTTCTTTATGTACTCTAGTTGCTTGTAGCTACCCAACACATGGTGGATAATTATTACAGTAAAGTATCCATGTTTATTGTTTTTATCCTTGGCCTTGTGGCTAAGGTTGTGGGTAAAAGTTGTCTTGTCTGAGGTGGTCTACTTCTCTTACCTCATTAATGAGGACAGGTTTGAATTGCTGATTTGTGTGTGTGTGTGTGTGTGTGTGTGTGTGTGTGTGTGTGTGTGTGTTGTGTCTGCGTGTGTGTTTGTCTGTGTGTCTATGCTTGTGTGTGTGTATGTACACATTTATATTAGCCACTAGATTTTATATATGACTGATGTTAATACTTTTAAAATACTGCTGTGATCTTTCTCAGTATACATGTATGTGTAAAAACTGCTAAGCATGTTAATTAACAAGAATACTCCTGGAAAGAGGGAAGTGTATTTAGCCAGATTACTTGGTAAACTAATGAAATAAAAAGGCAATTTAAAATATCTCATACCTCTGCAGGTCAAATGTGATTGTAATATGACCATTTGTACAGCACAAATTTCAGAGGATCTAATTAGCTTACTATGATCTTTTTACTTCCCAGAAGAAAGCACTATTAGCTACTCAGCTCAAGGCTAAACACTTACAGATTTCATTCAGTTTTGCTATATTCACCAGTACTGCAAAAACATCACTTGTTTACACAGAAAGAAGAACAAAGAGAAATTCAAGGTTTGAAAAAATATTTTTTTCATAACAAAGTTGGCATACCATTTGGAATGGCTCTTCTGGCATAATACGTTTAAGAAATAATGAAAGCAAAGGTTGGTGGTACTGTTTATATATACATACATTTGTTAGCCTGATTGGTGGGCAGTTCCAAAGTCCCTTTTCAGTCAGCCCCTGGGATAGGGCAGTGTACAATACTAAGTAAAGGCACTACGGTGGTGGTGCTGCGGTAACGTTGTCGCCTCACAGTAAGACGCTGTCCGGTTTGATTCTCTGCTTGAGCGTCTTCTATGTTGAGACATACATGAATGGGCGTTCCTTCATTGAAGGTTGTGCGTTAGGGCTGGCAACTCGACAGGTAAAAATCTACTGCCAATCATTAGCGGACCGGAGTTCCGCTGTGGCGACCCCTAACCAGGAAAAGCCGAAAAGACTCAACAACAACAACAATACTAAGTAAAGGCAATTGAACTTTCCAGAATGTATGCAACAAAGATTAATCCAGACAAATGCATACAGAGTATACATGTTATAACTAGTTGTTTTTGTCTTCGTACATAGTTAATATAGTGCATAAAAAAAGAATAGCATTAAATGTGTTATAAATAAGTCATTGGATTCATATGTAGCTCAGCTTTATTATGCATAAACTGGGAAAAATGTATTTATTACCTCCCTATTATCCTGTGACCATCAGCCCCCACTCCCAAAGTTAAACCATTCATTCATTCCAACCTGACTTCAGAAGAAACTGTGGAAGAGGGTTGGGGTTTGACAGCTAAACAGTACAGCATTCACTTTGAAGTTAATGGATTTTTTTATATTTGCCTAACTCCTTCTAAGAAACTTTGGTAAAATTCCTGCCTTATCTAGCCAGAGAGATAATCCATAGTTTTGCAACTCACACACCATTATGTGGGCTCACACTCCTGCCTGTGTTTAATGGAGATGCACTAAATGGCTTTCCCTCTTGGTGGCATTTATATGGTGACACCCCATCAGCACCTTCCATGGGATGAGTGATTCAACATCAGAGATTCATACCTGCCCATCACTGGTCAGCTCTCCCAGCTCATGGATTCACTGATCAAAGTCTGTTTATCTGGGGTAGTCTTTGCCAAATATCAGAGATGAGCTGTCAGCATTTGTAGGCTTTAATTCTGACTTCATTAGAGAGACACTTATTCCTACAGTGGTCTATTAGTTTAATAAATGTGAAGTTTACAATGACCTGAGATAGATTTAAGTTTAATGAGTTCTTTTATGATATTACATAAGTTCAAAACACATAAAAGATGTGCTTTACAAAATATCCCTAAGGCTGTTAGCTAGATAAAGGTGTGTGTGTGTGTGTGTGTGTGTGTGTGTGTGTGTGTGTGTGTGTGTGTGTGTCTGTGTGTGTGTGTGTGTGTGTGTGTGTCTGTGTGTGTGTGTGTGTGTGTGTCTGTGTCTGTGTGTGTGTGTGTGTGTGTGTGTGTCTGTGTGTGTCTGTGTGTGTGTGTGTGTGTGTGTGTGTCTGTGTGTGTCTGTGTGTGTGTGTGTGTGTGTGTGTGTGTGTGTCTGTGTGTGTCTGTGTGTGTGTGTGTGTGTGTGTGTCTGTGTGTGTGTGTGTGTGTGTGTGTGTGTGTGTGTGTGTGTGTGTGTGTGTGTGTGTGTGTGTGTGTGTGTGTGTGTGTGTGTGTGTCTAGTGCTCATTGCTATCTAGCTGGATGCTGAGTACGGAGAGCTCACCAATAGCTCGCTGGGTGACAATAGACTGTGTATTGCTAGCTGGGCTGGTGATAGTAAGTTGTTCACTGTTAGCTAGACACGGGGAGAAAAGAGTATTTATTGTTAGCTGGGTGGGTGACAGCAGAATGTTTACTGTTAGCTAGCAAAGATCATGCACTGTTATCTAAGTGACTATGAGTAGTGTTCACTATTTCCCAGCTATGCAAGAGTAAAGTATTTACTGTTAACTAGATGAAGTATTGTAGAGAATTCACTGTTAGCTAATAGGGTGAGAATATTATCTTTACTGTTATCTAGGTAAGTTAGAGAAAAAGTATTCTCTACAAGGTGTCTGAGAGGAAAATGTTCACTGTTAGTTAACTAGCCAATTCCCTGATAGCTAGCGGTGTGATAGAATAATGTTATTTAAGTGTGTGAGATAAAATACCTCACTAGGAGTATCTACAGTGAGCCTCCCACATAAGAAAAAAATGCATTGATTTTTTTTCCCAAATTTTTTTTATTGAGTTTTAAATAATCGTAAATTGTACAATATATAGAAGCACAACAATAATAGGAACCAATAAAATTATGATACAACAAAACAAAACATAACTATATACAAGGTCCATACCTACAAACATTTCCTTATCAAAACTAATATTTATCTAAGATATATTTTAATTTCAACCATTACCATTTTTATGCATAATATTTGGTGTTCTGAACTAGTCAGTTTGTAATTCCCTATTACAGCTCATTTTTGCTAAAGAAATAAAATCTGAGAATGAGAAGAGTTTCTGACATTTCCAGTTTATTGTAACAATTTTCCTTGCAACTGCAAGAAGTAACCAAAGAAAATATGTTTGCATTTTTGGAATTGAGCATGGTATAGGTGCATTAAACAACATTAGTGAATCTGTTATTTCACAATTGTCTGACCACAATGCTTTAATAAAATCTTTGAATTCAGACCAAAATGGTATTACCATTGAGTATTTTAGGAACGTGTATTCATTCGGCATCTAATGTTTCTTCACATCTCCAGTATTTAACTATTTCTTTATTACACATTAATGCAGTTTTGTGCAGGGTTAAAAAACTTCTATGAAGGAACTTCCATGTAACGATTTTTCAATAAGTGGAAGATGTATTATTTATGGATTTATATACTAAAGATTTATTGGTTTCAGAAAAGGGTTCTTTATTGACTTTAGTTGAATAGCTCCAAAAGGTTTCTTCTGAGGAGTGCACTTCAGCTCTCAAAATTTTATATATCACGGATAGAGATGTAATCTTAGAACAAGTCTGTGAGTTTACTTCCAAAAAATAAGGATAATATTTTAGGAATTGTTATTGAATTTGTACTTTGACTAGATTTTAATACATTTACAAGAAATTCTCTAAATGTTTGTATGTTTAGCCAATTATCATGTTTAAGATTATATCTTGCTAAAAGATGATTTGAGTCATAAATCTTATTATCATTCAAAAAGTGGTACCAATAATTTAGGCTATTATTTTTCATTTATTTTAGTTTATTTAGATTAAAGGAGTCTACACAGCCTTTAGTGAATGCTATTGGGAACATTAGAAACAGTGTATTTTTCAATAAATAATTATTATACATTACTTTTTTTAAATTATGTAGCAGATAATTAAAAAGGGGGCAAGATTATTTTTTGTTATTAAATACTGTGTCTTTTAGAAATAGAAATGTTTTGTCTGCATCAAAGAAATATAAATTCTCTTCTTCTATTGCAAATCTGGAGATTAATAAAGATTTATAAATAGTTTTCCATCTTGATGAATATCCAGTATTTAACCAAATACTTATTAAATGAAGGATGATTGATTCAGCATATAATTCAATATTTGGGAATATAATCCTTCCTTGCTCCCAACTTTTATAATGCCAGAAAAAACTGATTCTTGGTTTTTGTGGGTGCTATACAATTTTAATAGCTGTGAATTTATTTGTTTAATTAACATTTATGTATGGGCAGCAATTAGTGTTTGCATATAAAATAAAAATGTTGGTAAAATACTCATTTTAATCAGCATTAATCTTTCATCCATTGTAAAGAATACTTTGTTCAATTCTTGTAATTGTTTTTTAATCATCATTCATCATCATCATCATCATCTTCTTTTGGCTGTTCCCGTTAGGGGTCGCCACAGTGGATCAGCTGTTTCCATTTTTTCCTGTCCTCTGCATCATGCTCTTTTACATCAACCGCCTGCATGTCCTCTCTCACCACATCCATAAACCTCATTTTAGGCCTTCCTCTTTTCCTCTTACCTGGCAGCTCCATCCTTAGCATCCTTTTCCCAATATACCCAGCATCCCTCCTCAGCACATGTCCAAACCAATGCAATCTCGCCTCTCTTGCTTTGTCTCCAAACTGTCCAACCTGAGCTGACCCTCTAATATACTGATGCCTAATCCTGTCCATCCTAGTCATACCGGCACAGTATCCTAGTTGGGCAGCACAGTGGTGCAGTGGTTAACATTGTCACCTCACAGCAAGAGGTTCTCCGGTTCGATTCTCGGCTGGGGTGCCTTCTGTGTGGAGTTTGCATGTTCTCCCTGTGTTCGCGTGGGTTTTCTCCAGGTACTCCGGTTTCCTCCCACTTTCCAAAGACATGCAATTGGAGCATTTCTCCCCGGGCCTCCACTGAAAACAGGTTCTGTGGAACCTAGTCGGACATTCCCGGTCAACAAATGTTAAATAAATAAAAAAATAAAAAATAAAATACCCAGTGCAAATCTTAATGTCTTTAACTCTGCCACATCCAGCTCTGACTCCTGCCTTTTCGACAATGCTACCATCTCCAACCCATATAACATAGCTGGTCTCACTACCCTCTTGTAGACCTTCCCTTTCACTCTTATTGGTACCCGTCTGTCACAAATCACTCCTGACACTCTTCTCCACCCATTCCATCCTGCCTGTACTCTCTTCTTCACTTCTCTTCCAAACTCACCATTACTCTGAACTGTTGATCCCAAGTACTTAAACTCGTCCACCTTTACTAACTCTACTCCCTGCATCCTCACCATTCCTCTACCCTCCCTCTCATTTACACACATATATTCTGTTTTAGCCCTGCTGACCTTCATTCCTTTCCTCTCTAAAGCATAGCTCCACCTCTCCAGGGTCTCCTCAACCTGGTCCCTACTCTCACTACATATCACAATGTCATCTGCAAACATCATAGTCCACGGGGCCTCCTGTCTAATCGCATCTGTCAACCTGTCCATCACCACTGCAAATAAGAAAGGGCACAGAGCTGATCCTTGATGTAAACCCATCTCCACCTTAAATGTATCTGTCACTCCCACCGCAGTCCTCACCACACTACCCTTGTACATATCCTGTATCACTCTTACATACTTCTCTGCCACTCCCGACTTCCTCATACAATACCACAACTCCTCTCTAGGCACCCTGTCATATGCTTTCTCTAAGTCCACAAAGACACAACGCAACTCCTTCTGACCTTCTCTGTATTTCTCCAACAACACTCTCAGAGCAAATATTGCATCTGTAGTGCTCTTTCCTGGCATGAAACCATACTGCTGATCACTAATCATCACCTTCCTTCTTAACCTAGCTTCCACTACTCTTTCCCATAACTTCAAGCTGTGACTGATCAGTTTTATCCCTCTGTAGTTACTGCAGCTCTGCACATCACCCTTATTCTTAAAGACAGGTACCAAAACACTTTTTCTCCACTCCTCAGGCATCCTCTGACTTTCCAAAATTTCATTAAACAATCTGGTTAAAAATTCCACTGCCATTTCTCCTAAGCACCTCCATGCTTCCACTGGTATGTCATCTGGGCCAACAGCCTTTCCATTCTTCATCCTCTTCATAGCTGTCCTTACTTCCTCCTTGCTAATCCACTTCACTTCCTGATTCACTATCCCCACATCATCCAACCTTCACTCTCTCTCATTCTCTTCATTCATCAGCCCTTCAAAGTACTCTTTCCATCTACTCAACACACTCTCCTCACTTGTGAGTACATTTCCCTCACTGTCCTTTATCACCCTTACCTGCTGCACATCTTTCCCAGCTCTGTCCCTCTGTCTAGCCAATCGGTACAGATCCTTTTCTCCCTCTTTAGGTTTTTTAATAATATATTATAATTTTCTTTAAGTGATTCATTCCAGTTAGATTTTATAATCAGCCCTAAGTATTTGAATTGCTCATTTTCCCAATTAAAATCATTGTTTTGCTTTAACAAGAAGGTTGGCTTTTTATTTATCAGAAGGGTCTCTGTTTTATTTTGGTTAAATTTTAAATTTGAGACTGTTTCAAAAAGATTTAAGGAATGTATGATATGTCGTAAGGATTAATCTATATCTCCGATGGTCAATAAAATATCCACAAAGAGTTGTAACTTAGAACAATAGTTTTTATTTACTGAAAATCATTTTATTTTAGAATTTGTTCTTATTAGATTAGCTAATGGCTCAACTGACAAAACAAATAAAAGAGGAGAAATTGGACATCCCTGTTTTGTACCTTTCAATACTTTTAAAGGTCCTGACAAATAAGAGGCAACTTTAAAATATGAGATTGAGTTTTTGTAAATTCTAGCTATTAAGTTAATGAAGTCAGAAGAAAAATTATATTCTTTAAGAACTGCAAAAAGATAAGACCAATTAACAGAATCAAATGCTTTGTCTATATCCAAACTAATGATCGAAAGTTCTTTTTTTTTCTTATTTGTCAAATCTATTAATGAGAACAGTCTAATAACATTATCCTGAATGTTTCTATGCAGAATAAAACCTGTTTGGTCTTCATCTATTAAATGTGTTAGGAATTGGTTTAATCTTTTTGCAAAAATGGACATAAAGATTTTATAATCTACATTTAAGAGGGATATGGGGTGATATGAAGAACAAAGTTTTGGATTTTTAACTTGTTTTATTACGGGAGAAATCATAGCATATTTCCATGAAGGGAAGCTACTTGAATTATTTCTAATGTCCTCAAAGACTTGTAATAAGATTTTCCATGTACTGTCTGCTAGTTGCTTATATATATTTCTGGTATTATTCCATCCAATCCTCGCAATTTATTGTTTTTGAGATTTTTAATTTGGTCATTAATCTCTTTAAAAGATATTGGTTTGTTTAATTTGATGTTTTGTTCTATTGTTAATTTCTTTTTCACATTCTCTTTAAGAAATTTATCTCTTAGATCAAAGTTAATTGGATTGGAGTTAGTTCTATTTATTTCTTCATAATATTTTTTTAAAAAATTCTAAAATATCTTCTAATTCCATAGCAATCTTGGTCTTATTTTTAACTTTTTAGGAAAGCTCATTAATATAATTCATATTTCTGATCCCTTTAGGTTTCACAGCTAATCTACGAAGGCTTTTTGAGTTTATGGAATATGGCTGTATCTTTAGTGTCTCCAAGTTTATTGCTACTTTACAATTTAGTATTTCAACATATTTTAAGTTTAGTTGTTTTAATTCAATGTTTGTGTTTATGTCATTTGTCTTGAGATGGTGTTTCAAGTTATTTATTTTTGTCTGTAGATCTAGCAGTTCTTTATCCCATTGTTTTTCTCTTATTTAAGTACCAGCTTTTGATTCTTCCATAAAGATATGCTTTCAATGCATCCCATATAATGGCTTTTGCGGTTGCACTTGACCTATTATCATTATTTTCTAAAAACAAATTTAGTTCTTTTAATAACCACTCTTTAAAACCATTTATTTTAATTATGTATGTTGGAATTCTTTGCCAGAATACCAGGTTATTTGGTTTAATATTGATATTAAAATCAATCACATTATGGTCAGACAATGGACATGCAATGATTGAGACAGCTTGTATTTTGGAGGATATTTTATCAGAAGTCAATACTTTATCAATAGTGGTTTGTGTCCCGAACGTATATGAGTAGTGTGTATAGCTTAGAGAATTCAACACTTTTAAGTCATAAATATCTCTCAAATTTGTAGTATCAAGATAGTTATTTAATTTCTTAGCAGCAGCTATAGCACAATATTTCCCATTTTTAGTAGTATCCTTTTCCAATAAAATACAATGAAAACCAACCGCTAATATTCTATCTCCCTTTGACAATATAGTAATTAATTCTAAGTATTTTCTTGCTACTTTAGCACCAATACCAGGAATCCAATAAACATTCACCAGTGTAATATATTTTGTATTACTTTCTAATACAGCAAGACTCAATATTCCACTCTTGTCTGAATATGTGTCTATTTTTTTAGGAGGTGTCAGAGATTTACTTTCCACAATATCATATTACCTCTTCTTTTAGCATGAAAGTGTGACTCTGCAAGAGTAAAATAGTCTTTAAAACATGTTTTCTTTACATCTTTCTCTATTGAATGAGTTTCTTGCAAAAAGGCTATGTGAACTTTATTTATTTTTAGATATTTATCCTCTTTTTATAGTGTTATTAAGTCTATTTACATTTAAAGACATACATTTATATGTATTAATTTTGATAAAATGTCACAAAACCAAATGTTGTGTTATGGACCCATTCTAAAACTATTTTCAAACTATTTACAAAACCTAACATGAAATTTTAAATTCCTGTTTTGATGATATTATCATCAAAACTAACTTTTACCAACCTCCAATCCATACTTCAATTCTTGCTAATGCTCCTGCCATTTAATACATTGCTTATTAGTTTGAGTTAATGAAAAGGAAATTTATTAATGTGATAAGCAAATTATTATTCTAAGTTTCCTGCAAAAGATCAAAATTTTAAATTAAATCTCTAGGTTTTATTAAAACATTTATAATAAATATTGAACTTTATCTATGTCTTTTAGTTACTACAAAACTAAACTAAGTCAAATGTTCAACAGTATTATTTATATTTATTTTATAATAATATAACTTTTAATAACAGCTCATAAGTATCTGTCTAAAACAAATTAACAAATTAACTACATTTATGACTATAATCTATTTATATTTTAATAAAATGAAATCGTAGGCAAAAATATCTAAATATCTAAAATCAGATGTAAATAATTATGATATAAAATCAGTTGTTACAATAATATTAGAACTTTTATAAGATAAGCTGCAGACTCTCTTCCTTTCACTGATTCTCCTCCCATTTCAATTCCCCCCATCTGCCTCTTCCAATTCCCCTACCTTTCCTTCCTAATTTTGTTTATTAGAACAGCAATCTGTAGAGTGTTTCTATGATAAAACTCCTAGACTTGAATATGATCAGTAATGAGGGGTACTGCAAGAATAAACAAGACTACGTCTCACTAAACAATTATTTGAATATAAGCATGCAACTATATATATATATATATATATATATATATATATATACATATATATATATATATATATATATATATATATATATATATAGATTTACTTCACAAAAATGAAACCCCATAACACCGAAATCTACAACACCGAGACCACATGCACGAAACCCCATAACACCGAAAACACACAACCACGTTAAAACACATACATAACACACACATACACAACTGCCCCAAACTACCTAACACAACATCCTATAATACAGATAGGCAGGGGCAAGCCCCCCTGCACCCCCCACACCCCCTTCTTTAATATTCTAACTCCAAGATCGTAGAAACACACACACAAGGCAAACTCACACCCACACATTACAGTCCCTCAGACACACACACACACCACAGTCACAATACACATGTACACATACCACTAACCCTCAGACATACACTTACACATACATAATTACCTGCACTGCAACACCAGAAGCGCAAAATTCAAAATCCGGTAATACCGGGATTTTGAATTTCGCGCTTCTGGGCTTTCAGTGTAATGGGGTTTTGTTCATGTCATTTCGGTGATGTCAGTTTCGTTGTTGTGAAGTAGACCTATGTATATATATATATATATATATATATATATATATATATATATATATATCAAATTACCTCAAGATCAGACTCATTGGAGGTTTTCACAAAATGACATTTAAATATTCAATATATATTTGCTTACTGACTGGGGTCTCATGATGTATATAATACAGATCTTTAAAATATTTTGCTTGATTACTAAGATATAACTAGAGTAAAAGTATGTAATATTTCACTCTTAATTTTACCAATATCTCTAATCTAGTTCATTGAGATCACACAACCCCATTTAGTTGCTAACTGTTCATTTTATACATATGATATATCTTCTCTGCCTCACAAATATATAAGTTATTACAATAACAAATCATATATGCACTTTTCGGATTATATTCAGTGCTTAAATTAATTAATTCAGAGAAATTTGCATTATCCACTCAACATCCATTCTTAACAAAAGGTACAATTAGGTAAGAACAATGGATTAGGATTTATCACATTAAACTATAAAAACAACGATTTTAATTATTACTTCTTGTAATTCGAAAAGTAAATTTGGGAATACTCCCCCCTTTTATATATATATAATCAATAGAAGTAAGTGTGAATCTAAGTGGACCTAGTATCATTCCAATGGAATATTCACTTAATATATAAACTAGTACAACATCAAATTGTAAATGTAATAGTTATTAGAATATGTGAAGAATTTGTGAATATAACTTAAAATAACAAAGAACTATCTCAGAGTTAATGTATCCATAACAATAGTTAAATATCTAACTTCATTTTCAAAAAATATATATATGCTTCCAACTACGTGGTATTTCTCTAGCTAAATGTCTTTTTCTATCCTTAGGTTACTAATGTGATAAGTGCTATGCATATCTTTGGATATCTTATTTAGTGTATGTAATCATACTTGCCTTGTATGATATATCACAAATTATTTATAAGAATGCCCAAGCATAGTTTTATGTATACTCACCCTTTCTGATCATAACTGATCATTAAACTATATGCTTTTATCTTTAAGACATGCATGCAACACAATCTTTTAATGAAAAATATAGTTGCAATTCATTTCTCAAGCTATTTAACTATATTTATTCTCTCGTGTCGGTCTTCTATTCTGACCAACCCAGAACAAGCATTTCTATCTATACTTTTTATTTGGGTCCTAAATATATTCTATAAATGCGTGCAAACACTTTCTACCATAAATAACATAATAACATTTTATAATCTCATGTCGTGTCATGTCTAACAACTCCTTTTCGATCTGAACAGGTCTTTTCTAACATTCAATAAATTAACATAATCCACAAAAGCTGACATATTGTCTTGCAAAGTCATTACAACAAATCAAAATCATATTTATATATGCATAACAGTAAGACTGGCTTACTCACGTCAAACCATATCTACATAAAACACTATATACAGTCCAACATAGAGAACAGGAAATCAGGAGAACCATTTAACCCATTATAATCTATTAAAACTCTAAAGGAATGTTGGATCAATAACATTTTTTTTTTATGTTTGGGAACAGTAAGAAAAACAAAGTAGCCCCTGTTATAATTGCAGTAAAAATAAACAGGTACAAGGCAAAACTATTAAGAAGTAGAGACTGAGGGTAGAGAATCTACTATATGCATATTTAAAAAGAATTAGCAAACTCATATTTAACACACTACCCAAAATAAATGTATTTACATACAAAAAGACCCCTAACAGTAATTAATTTATGTCAAAACATCACCATGTACTAGATGTTTGTGCCACAACTCATCTCTTCTACTAAGTATTTACCCTATACTTCTAATATGCATTAGTTAGAAAATCAACAGCTTTATATCAGTAGTTCTGTTAGGTCCTATATAATAATTTAATTTACATTCTATTCAGTTATATTTTCAATCTTTTTTTGTAACTTTTCTTATACCCAAAACATGGTTTTGCACTTGCCATCTTAACCAAAGTGAAGAGGTGTTCAGTCTTCGTGATTTAGTGACAAGATTTCTTGCAGGATGACTGTAATGATCTTTGCAGAAAAGCATTGCTTTATTAACAATGCTATTCAACACTTCGAGTGTACTAGTCTCAACACCACAGCCATACTAGAGTTGACAAAAGTTAATTCTACTTTTATATAACACTTCAGTATAAATAATAACCAAGATTTCCAGAGGGTTCAGGCAAAATAATGCAGTGTTGAGATATTAATAATTTATAGCCTGCATTAATTCTTGTGATCATTTCACTACTACATTCATTTCTAATTAAAGCATCTTTCCACAGCTTTATTTCTATCCTTGGAAAGGATTTACTACAGATTTAGACATGTTCTATTTAGTCCCAGAAATAACTTTGCATTTTAAATACAAACTGCATTTGTTGCGAGTTAGAAGATCTGCACTCATCAGGAAGTGCTGCAGGTTCAAAGGTCACAGCAGCTGGACCTAGGAGATCAACAGCAATCACTTTTTTTTCCTTTGTGAGCATTGAGAAGGCTCAATGAGACATTCTAGTGAAGCTTTTTGAAGCTTTTTAGTCCTTCCAGCAGGAAATTTAAATAGAATATGAAACTAAAATGTTTGCCTTGCATAATGCGAGCGATGACTTGAACAAAATTAACAACAAAAAAAGAAAGAAGAGCAGAAACAGGTTAATGTACAGTAATACAATATAAGCTTTCAAATGTGTCTTCTACAATCCACTCCCCCCAGGGCAGACCACCCCTCCACACATTCAAACAACAGGGACACTTTCTCAGTGTAATATGGCATCTGATCTTTTTTTCTTTGCACTAAACTGATCAAGTCCACCACAAAGAACAGGAGGGATACCCCCAGAGAACCAGTGCTACCTCCCCCACATTTCTACATATCCCAATCAGGTAGAGCATCTGAATCATTTACAATCTACATCTAGCCCCCCCCCCCCCACAAAACCCACCATTACACTTTTCTTCCCAGTAAGACTATCACAAAAAGAAAGGATATTTTCATTATATTTCAGATGTCTCAGATCTTACAAAAGCAAATGAAGAGGCAATAATTTACAAGTTAAAGCAATCTAGTGACTAAAATTAAATGTTTTATGAAGTGTATGTTTTAGATATATTAATTATTAGCACGCTATAGGTTATTATTATAAATCTTTCCTAAAAAGGAATGTCCCCAACTACTATGTGTATTTTGTTATTAGTCAAGATTCAAATTTAACACTAGTAATCAAATTGTTTGGTGTTAGTTTATGTATAATACATAAAGAGTATACCAAGTATCTCCCCATCAATTCAACACAATTAGAACACATCAATTAATCCTAAAAGAAAAATAATAATAATTATGGGAGAGAGAAAAAGGTGAAAAAGGAAGTAAGAAAAAGGAGAGCAGCTTACCTTAAAGTTCATATTTGAAGTTCTAAAATTATTTAATATAAGGCATTCCAAAGCTTATTGGTACATTACTTGTCTCTAGATTTCTTGTTACTTTTTTCCTTAGTACTTGAAGTGTTTCCTATAGCTTCCCTCTTCAGACTGGGGAGAGAGATTTCCATGTCTTCCACTTTATCCAGCAGATTTTTGTTTTTAACAAAGTCCACAGCTTCTTCTAGGGTGTTAAAGATTCCTTGACCTTCTGTTAGGATAATTTTAATTCTAGCTGGAAAGATAATGTGTGCTTTGATACCCATCTTTTTTAAGATTCCTAAAGAGGGGAACACATGCTTTCCTTTTTGTTATCACTGAGGTGGTATTATCATTATAAAACCGGATACTTTTTCTATTTATCTGGACTGGAGTCCCTGACCAGGAAGCTCTGAGTATCAAATCTTTGCCTTGGGAAGGATTATTTTGAGAAGGAAATATTTGACAAGGACCTGTGGGCTCTTTCTATTCCAAATGATAAAGATTCAGGTAAATTCAGAGGTCTTGGAAACCAGTCATTCAAAAACAGAACTAGATTATTACCTTCCATCTTTTCTGGTATGCCATAAATCCTTATATTATTTCTTCTTTGTCGACTTTCCAAATCTTCCACCTTTTCAAGTAGCATATTATTTTGCTTTAAAAGGAATTCAATCTGATGTTCATTTCCTGTTTGTCTTTCATCAAGTTCATTTAGAGATTCTTCTATTGCTGTTACTTGATCTGAATGTTTTATTATGATTTCCCCTAACAGTTCTATTTGTTTTTTACTTTCTTTCTTCATATTATCCATAATTTGTTCTAGGTTATCCATTTGTGTAGAGAAATCTTGAATACTAGAGATGATTGTTTGTAATTCCTTCTTCCTTGAATTATCTTGAAGAGAAGTCTTCGAGTGACTCATAGTTGATGTAGCTTTTATAACTTCTGACAGGAAAAAGCTGTAAAGTGAACTGTTATAGTTCAAATTTTCACTTCTGGATACAGATGGTAGAGTAATCCAGAATAACTTAGTTCATCTGAGTATTAAATGATAAAGTGAAAAAAATCCTGCCAAAAAAAGTATTTAAAGCACAGCAAGAGTTTTGTGCTGCTATCTGCTCAGCATGCTGGCCACCCTCCCCCCCCAAGTATCAATGCATTGATTTCCTGAAGGCTGTGTGATAATGTGTCTTAATCCATTAAAATGTAGATTCCAGGTTGTGGTTACAAAGTTGGACAAGATAGTTGCAGCTTGTGTAAGGATGTCTTTAGTCTGTGTAGGATTGTGGCATTGTTTATTTTGCTTGCGAGCTGTTGGAGCATAATAAGGTGATTAGGCTGACATGTTTGTCTGTAAGGCAGCAAATTATACGAGTAGCTCAAAGGATAGTGAGCAGCTAGATGGACTTTGCAAATGAGATTCAGTAACATTGTCCACAGGAGATGGTAAAATAAAGTAACATCTAGTCCACGATGATTTGAATATGTGTGATACTGGTTGTAGGCCTAAAGTAAATAAATCAAGACATCTCTGTGAGAATATGGTTTTAGCTATAAACAATTGTGCTTATGGAGAATGAAATATAATAATTTTATATCAGAGTTTCAATTTTGACTTGTTTTAGATATTATTTAGTTAATATGTGTAATGAAGCAGAGCAGAGACTTGCATGATTAATAAGGAATTTTGCATTGCATTACTTATGTGCTCTTGTGCATCACTTATTCCAAAAGGTATTGCTTTCTGAGTCGTTGTGCAGTATAGAATAACAACTAACTTAATTTTTTGTGTGATAAGATGTTTTGGGATAACCACATTACTAGCTGTGACATTCTTTACTTCAGTTTGCATTCTACTCCAAGCTGACAATCTCTGAGAATAATG
>NC_056750.1:248320051-248327551 GCF_019279795.1 Protopterus annectens
GCAAGAGGCTGAGGGTGGTGAGGCTGTGAATCCTGCTGACCAACCCACAATGAGGAGACGGAGAAGAGTGTACAGACCCTGGGTAACCTACCAAGGGCTACACGAGCTGGAGATAGTGGAGTACTATACGGTGGACAGGGACCTCCTACAGCAAATTGTTGAGCTGTGCCAGCCACGCCTCACACACAGAACTAACAGAGGGGAACCCATCCCAGTGGATACCAAGATATGTGTAGGCCTAAGAATACTAGCCTCAGGTACCTTCCAAATGCCAACTGGGGATATGACGGGGATTTCACAGGCATCAGCATCCAGGGTACTCCATCAGTTCCTGGATACCATGTCAGCACATGTCAGTGAGCATGTATATATCCCCAACACCCATGAGACATTGGCCAGCAATATGCTTCTCTTCCACCAAATAGCAGAATACCCTGTGGTAGTGGGTGCAATAGACTGCATGCACATATGCATCAAAGCACCACCCGGTGAGCAGGGTAGGGTCTACACCAACTGCAAGGGCTTGCCCTCCATCACCTGCCAGTTCATGTGCAATGCTCAGGACATAATAATGAATGTGTATGCTGGCTGACCTGGAAGCTATCATGATTCCCACATCTGGCATCTAATGCAACTGTACCAGAGATTTGCCAATGGGGACATCCCACACGGTCACCTAGTAGGCGAGGCTGGATATGCACTGGAGCCATGGCTGATGACACCCATCAGAAATGCACACACACCTGAACAAGAACTCCATAATGGGGCACACGCACAAACAAGAATCATACTAGAGCATGAGTTTGGGATGCTCAAGTCATGGTTCCAGTGCCTCGACACTTCTGGTGAAGCCTTGCAGTACTCACCAACTACATGTATCCAAATTGTCCTTGTATGTGCCATGCAACAGAATATGATCCTGCGGAAACAGCTGCAGCAGGAACAGCATGGGGAAGGGCCACATAGCCCCCCACCATTGCCAAGGCCTGCACAGGCACAGAGTGACTCAGAGAAGGAACAACCTGAGCCTGCCCCAGTAGGCAGAAGGAGGTGTGCCCAGTATGTCCAGGCCTTGGCAAAGAGGCAACACATAGCACATGCACTGACATGGTAGGGACCTAGGGAATGACACCTCTCTCTGACTCGCACATACAGTAAAAGGGATGCCAAACATGACACTACCTGTGCTCAACCATGTATAGGGAGGGTATATTTGCATCTGACATAGGCAGCTCTGCAGCACCACCCTCAATACAGGGGCACCCACAAGGTAAGTGACTCACACATGCCAGTCGGGGGGGGGTCACATACCCAACAACAGTCACAGCCAGCAGGACAGGTGTAGACAAACACAATTAAATGCTGTACTATGGCCTCTGAATGAGGCCTATGGGTACCCCCCCCCCCCCAGGCCTACACAGACAGACTACAGCAGGCCAGGCAGTTGGATGTCAGTTGTGAAGGCTAGGAAGTCAGAAACTAATATGTAGGCAATTAAAAGCTAAGATCTGTAGTACACTGGTATGCCTCTAGCCAGCACAAAAGGTCAGACTGCAGACTGAAATGGAGTACCCGACATACCAGTACAGGCCTAGCAAATGTATACAAGTGTCAGATGTGTTCCCCATCCTACATAGACTTATAGTAACAGTCAGGTGTGCCCCCCACTCCTGTGTAGAAATGTAGAAATAGTCAAGTGTGCCCCCCCATCCTACATACAAATATTGTAACAGTCAGATGTGGCCCCCCAAACCTGTGTGGAAATAGGTTCATAGGTTCATAGGTTCATAGGTTCATTCTAGGCTATCTGCCCTGAGGCAATTATAAGCCTAGCCCGATTCTGTATGGCTTACGCCACCCCTTGATTTGAGTATACTGTGCCCTTTAAGGTTTAGTTTACTGTGCCTCTGTCTAATAGTGACACAGGAGTAATCCCTGGGACAAAGCTATGATTCCCCATCCACCTATCAAGATTCTTCTTGAAGAGATTCAGTGAGGTGCTCTGCCTCATATGAACTGGAATTCTATTCCAGAGCGAAGGGAGCCTCTGGGTTATGAACCTGTCCCTCCAGCAAGTTCTATTTATTTCTGTGCTGAGGTTCAAGTCCCTCGAGCGTGTGGCTCTAAGGGATTTAGATTTACTGAGGTGGAGCATGTCCATTAATTCTGGATTTGACATAGCTTTGTATGTCAGGCATAGATCGCCTCAAAGTAGGCAGTATGCAACTGAGTAGAGCTGGAGTTTTTTTAACCGAGCAGTATATGGTATCTGCTTGAGACCCTTGATCCTCTTGGTGAGATACTTTTGGGGTCTTTCTAATTGCTGCAGGTGTCGGGTAAGGTACATCTCAAAAGGGGCATTGTATTCTATGATGGGCCTGATGAGGGATGAATAAAGGGGCACGATTACCTCTCTTGATCTAGATGTGAAACCCTTCGTGATGAGGTGGGCTATGTAGAAGGTCTTTCTAACCACTTTGGCAATGTGGTTTTCAAAGGAGAGATTGCTATCAACTTGGGTCCCCAGGTCCCTAATAACTTTCTCTGTACTTAATGGGTTTCCGCCTATGTGGTAATTTGTGGGCACATTGCTTTTGCCAAACGGTATGACTATACATTTTTTGGCATTTAACTTTAGACCATGGCGCTGGCACCAGTTATCTGTCTCTGTGAGACCTTTTTGAAGGATGTTTGTGTCAGCTGGAGAGTTGATTATGATGCCCAGTTTGCAGTCGTCTGCGAACTTGGTGAGCCATAGTCCTCCCACGTTTGCCTGTACCTCGGAAAAGTATGTACCGAACAAAAGTGGTCCCAGGACAGAACCCTGTGGGATGCCACTTGTGACTGGTTTCGGTTTTGTCTTTGAGCCAGTTTGCGACCCATCTTGTGACATAGGGGTTTATATTTAAGCTGGCTAGCTTATCTATGATGCCCAAGTGGGGTATTGTGTCAAATGCCTTTTCAAGGTCCAGATAGGCTGTGTGGACTACCTTCCCTTCATCTATGGCTTTGGTGACTGTTTTGAAGAAGTCATCCAGGTTCAAAAGGCAGGATCTGCCCTTGACAAAGCCGAACTGGGTAGGATCTAGTGTCTGTAGGTCCCCAATGTCTTTGTTTATGAGCTCCATGATGATCCTCTCCATAGCCTTGTAGACTAAGCTAGTCAGGCTTATGGGGCGATAGTTTCCAGGGTCCGTAGAGGCTCCACCTTTGTGGAGTGGGACTACTGTTGCTGTACGCCATTCTGTGGGCACACATGTAGAAACAGTCAGGTGCCCCCCCCCCCCACGCTATGCAGAAATGTAGCAACAGTTAATGCCAACTGACCGATGGATACCCTGCAGACACATAATGCTAATCGGTGTACAATACAAAAGTTAGCACAGCAGTACAAACTACCTAGACTTGATCCACTAATGCAGTACAGATGGCCATACTGAGCATGCTCACACACACACAGAAATGAAGGCAATGTCAGTCAACAACATACTGAAAGGTCATACTGGGCATGCTCACACTCTTAAACACATGAAGGCCATGTCTGCAAACACCAGTGGACCAGACATATCTGGCATTCGCAGTTCTTAGTGCAGACACATGTCAGTAAGCACCATTCCTGCCTTGCACACACAGTGGATAGGAATACAGACATATATGTAAGGACAACACACTATAATAAGCCAAAGGCAGATGGACATAGATGTGTGGAAGAGGGTGACTGTGACAAGGAGCCATCCAGCCCTCTCCCACCCAGCAGACAGCCAAAGGGCCCCAAACACATGAGGTGCAGATGTCACCCACTGCAGATAGCCAACAGTATCTGTTAGCATTACAGACTATGTGGTGCACATGCCAGCTGTGCAACATGACTATACAAGGAAGTAGTCATGTAGTAGCTGTATACACGTACCTGTGACATATGACCCCGTGTGTCCCCACATGTAGCATGTCTATCCCTAGATGAATGGGTTCTGGCCCATGTACACATCCCCCTCCCCATAGCCCTACTATGACAAGCCTGCTGAGGTTATCCAATGTGAAATACACCCTTAGGAGAGCTGTAGCCCAGTAATCTCCGTGGCGAGTCCCATAACTGCATACTGCTGTAGTGTGATAAACTAGTTAGGTAAGAGTTCAAACCCCAGAATTGGCAACTGTGTGTGTGAGTGTGTGTTTGTGTGCATGTCTTGACTGTGTAGACAGAAATGCTTTTAAGGCTACTCACACTCCTTACAATTCATATACTCAACTTTGCCAAGGCTGCTAATGTCACCAACCTAGAAATACACCTCTGGGAAGGTTGTAGTCCGGTAATCTCTGTAGCGTGTTATATAACTGTGTACTATTGTAGCGTGATAAAGTAGTTTGGTAGGTGTTCTAACTCCAGACATGACACATGTGTGTGTCTGTCTGTTTCTAACTGTGTAGAGAACAATGCTTTTTAGGCTATTCACACTCCTTACAATTGATATACTCCACTTTGCCAAGGTAGCTGATGTCACCAACCTAGAAATCCACCTCTGGGAAGATCGTAGCTCAGTAATCTCCATAGCACGTCCTGTAACTGCATACTGCTGTAGTGTGATAAAGTAGTTCGGTAGGTGTTCTAATCCCAGACATGGCAATTGTGTGTGTGTGTCTGTCTGTTTTGACTGTGTAGAGAGCAATGCTTTTTAGGCTACTCACACTCCTCACAATTCATATACTCAACTTTGCCAAGGCTGCTAATGTCACCAACCTAGAAATACACCTATGGGAAGGTTGTAGCCCAGTAATCTCTGTATCATGTCTGGTAACTGTGTACAGCTGGAGTGTGGCAGTTCTGGATGTTTTGTGTGTGCTCCAATGTCTGTGTACAGAGCAATGCGTTATAGGCTAGTCACACGGAATACATTCCAAATGCCCTACTTTGGTAATCCTGCTCATGTCATCCATTGTGAAATACACCTTTGGGGAATGAGTCCTCTAGTAATCCCCGTTGTGTGTCCTATAATAACTCCATGCTGTAGTGTGATATAGACCTCAGACAGGAGTTCTATACCCACACATGTCAGTTGTGGATGTTTTGTGTGTGTCTCACTGTTTGTGTAGGGAGTAATGAATTTTAGACTACTCACTCGGAGTACATTTGAAATGCCCTGCTTTGGTAATCCTGCTGATGTCATCCATTGTGAAATACACTTTTATTCATAGATTCATAGATTAGTACTAGGCTAACTGCCCTTGCAAGACATTTTAAGCCTAGCCAATTATCCCCTGTGAAATTCAAACCCTGTACCTTGTGTTTGTAAGACAAGCACCATAACCATTAGGCCACCCTCCCAACCCTTTTGAGGAAGGAGTACTCTAGTAATCCCCATGGTGTGTCCTATAACAGTTCCATGCTGTAGTCTGATATAGACCTCAGTCAGGGGTTCTTTACCCACACATGTCAGTTGTGGATGTTTTGTGTGTGTCTCACTGTCTGTGTAGGGAGTAATGCATTTTAATCTACTTACTTGCAGTACATTTGAAATGCCCTACTTTGGTAATCCTGCTGATGTCATCCATTGTGAAATACACCTTTGGGGAAGGAATACTCTAGTAATATCCATGGCATGTTCTATAACTGTGTAGTGCTGTACTATAATAAGTTAGACATGACAGGTGTGTGTGTATTTGTGTGTGTGTTTGCAGCTCATATCCTGTGTAGAGATGGTTGTGAGTGTGTGATACCTGTGGCCAATGTGGAGTGGGTTTTGCATATTTCTTATATGGTGGCCCTACTATACATCACAATGCCAACTGTACTGGGATAACAGATGTAAAATAGCTGAGAGGCTGGGGTGCAAAGCCATACCCATACATGTGACACCAAGGCCAGGCAATGATAGCAACCCCAGTATTACCCAGACCACACTCTCGACCCATGTGTCATACACACACATGCCTAGGCAACAGCCAATATGTGGGTAGTACACTGCATATTGGCCACCGACAGTGACTATGGAGTGATATCAGTGGGCTACAGAGGGCATGTCACCCTGCCCATCTGTCCAATATGCAGGTACATGCAGACAGTGCACCTCCCCTATGTTCCCCAATGGACACCTGCACCACCTGTGGTGCCTTCACGTGACCCACAATGGACATACCATGCCTGACAACATGGCCTGTATGGACAGATGCCACTGACACCCGGGAATGCTGTCAGCATACTATCAATGTAGGTGCAGGGTAAACCTGCTGCCCATTACCAGTTCCTGCCATGGGTGGGCAAGACTGGCACATCTAATGATAATCCGTGTTCACAACATGGGCCAGACACCCCAGGTACAGTTCCACATGTCACTACACATGCATGTGGGAGGTGTGCACATCCTAGACACCATCCATGTCATGGACTAAGGAACACATACATGGCAGGTGATGCACAGCATTGGCCACACACAATAGTCACCCAGGTGACTGGCTGGGGGATACAATACCCACCTTTGTGGGAAAATGCAGAAACTACAGCCCTGAGCCACAATTCAGACCATTGTCATGTGACCTGATGCCAAGGTATACCCATCACCTACCCTTGTATATCCTGCTGGCACAGTTGACCACCACACACCCATACAGTAATGCACCCATGCATGTCAGTACTGGCACCCAGTGTGTTTCTGTGTGTGTTGTATGGTGCATATGGCCACATCCACACTCACCTACAACCCCAATGGGCATACTGAAGCATGCTGTCAAATGTCTGATACCTCCTCATAATCTTTGGCCTTATGACCTCCATATGATCCGTGTGGTGCATGTGATACCTGCACTGTGATGTGTTGTGGAAATCCCACTACTGATGAGTTGTTCTCCTGACCCTGCCAAGTGTGTCAATGTGTGTGTGTGTCCCTGTGAGACTGTGGCTGTGTTGACGCTGGCACCTGTTCATGCAGACAGACACGTGTACATCACCTACCTTATATGTACCATATCCCTGTTGCAGATGTCACTCACCATCACATATATGTTCTGAGTACTCCACAACAGATAACCCTTGTGGCGCATCCAATAACTGCATCTAACTGTAATAGCACTACATAGTTGTCGGGGGTTTGATACCCTGTGCTGGTAGGTGTGTGACACAAATATGCTACAGTTTTACTCTCCCACCCCTCCCTGACAGGTATTTGCCTCTGTCTGCCTCTCCCACCCCCTCTCTGGTGGATGTGGAGACCCACACCTGCTGTGCTTACACAGCAGCATGTATAATTTAAGTGATGCTTATGATCAGCTGATGGCCTCTGCACGAATTGCAGTCCTCCCCTAGCTGCTTGCATGTGGAACAGCTGTGATAACATTCCCATAGCCAATTGCAGGGAAACACACTTCAATATCTAGGAACATCATGGTGGTGTTGGCCCTTTTCATTCACTGTGAGCAGGAACTAGATCTGTTGTTTGGCAAACAGCATCTCAGATGGATTGGGGATTTACCTCTAACAACATACACTGTGGAAACAGAGCAACAAAC
>NC_056750.1:248332551-248400051 GCF_019279795.1 Protopterus annectens
ATATATATATATATATATATATAGATATATATATATGCCAATATATAAACATATATACATAGATACACAAACATCTATAGATATATATGTATAAATCCATATGTCCACATATATACAGCAATAAATATATTATATGTAAGCATATATATGGTTCACCTTTCAAAGGGAAAAAACATGTCTCAGAAAGCTGGAAGGTCGAAAGTAAGTTTTCAACATTGCACAGTCTTGGAATAAATGCATCAAATGTGCAATGAGTGAAAGTCACTATGCATTTGCTCATTGCAGATTCACCATTTTGGGTGCGGATGGCACTATAGTGGGGATCGGGAAAATGTCCCTTTCCCCAGTGTAGTGCAAACTTAGAGTTAGAATATCAAAGTAGGGGGATTGTGGGGGGCACAGCCCCCCAGATGGGGGGTGCAGGGGGGCTTGCCCCCCTGCTTTATGATATGTATTCAACTTGTAGTTCAAAAATCAGTGAAGCTTCTTTTCAATTTGCTGAGTATTGAACTTCGGTTTAATTCGAAATGACGGATTTGTCTTTTTGGTTTGCAGAAAGGGCCATTTGGAGAAATGATTGTCTTCCTTTCAAATGTAAACACATATATATCTATACAGGTATATATGGACATACATCTGTAGATGAAATTGGGAACATAACCAAAACATATATGTCCACATGCACCACTGATGGGTTTGAGAGACCCAAACAACATATGTCTGGCATGGATAGGTATTCCCTCCCCCACAGCCAAACACGTCTGGCCTGCAATACATTACCAACCTTAGCAGATCCCATAACCAGGACCCTACACGACAAGGGCAGTACATGTTAACAGTACTCCATCCCACCTGTAGGATATCAGGCTGGCATTAAGCAGAGCAGTCAAGTGAAGTGTCATGCTTGGGGGAACCCCCTGGGCAGGCGCAGTAAGTAGCTGGGATCCCTCATACGAACCAACAGGCCTACACCTGACAATGGATTCACCAGTGTTGGCAAGGACAACCACAAATCCACCATGTTAGCTGGGAACTAACATCCAGTAGCCTGATGAGCCTGTTCTGCAGGGACATGGGACATATCAACAATGAACCCATGGCCAGTGTCACTGGTAATCTTAACACCTGGGACCCTGCCAATGTTGGACTTGTCAAAGGCAGAGAATACAACTTGAACCTGGTATCATTCCTTGACGCAATCATGACAGGTGTAAATGAGGGTTAGGAGGTGCACACAACCTATGTAGATCATAGCAGGCTTTTGTACACCATCCCACATGTAGGAATGTGTGTAGATGTTAAGGGATCTACCTCCGTTCACAGAATATGTTTCCCCCAGGACTGCTTGGCAAATGCAAACATTCCACAGGTGCCATCCCATAGACATACAGTTCTTCACAGGTCATAGATGTGTTAATGCCCTCCTCCACACTGTAGAGGTGTGCAGTAATACTGGGGTGCTATAACTCACTGGGTGTGGCTGTTGTGGACACATCCAACATCATTGCAATTACTGTTGCATCTATCCCCCCACATAGCTGTCTGTAATACTGTACAGTGTATGTTATCAGGTTGGTTAGTTGTTTACACCATTCACAGTAGTAGAGCGCCTCACACCCTCCTAAGGGTAGCGCTATGCCATTGGCATTGGCGCACCCATGTTACTGAGGTGAGGCTCGCAATAGAGTGGGGAAAGGGACATACACCCTGCAGTTAACATGTTCAATGTCATCCAAATAGCAGACTGCATATATACCAATGTGTGGTTGTGCTTATCCTGTTTTGGTGGGATTACATGGGCAACAGATGTGTTACCTGCATGGGGACATACCTCCATCTGTACAGTCTTGTATCTGTACTGCATCCAAACCAAAGGCTCTGTGTGTTGTACCTAGCCATGTCATGTGTACCACCCACTACACTTACTAGTGTCCACTGTAGAAGGCCTGCTGACACCACTACACCCATCAGCCATGTGGAACATTGACAACCACAACACAATCAGAACAGATAATGGTGAAAACAATATAACATTGTTAATTACAGCTATAATGCATTACGGCTGCACAGCTATACCTTCCTGGATATTAGCATTTCACTTTACTGCTGACAACATGCTACACAGCATTCCATTGCTACACTGTTGTACAGTCACCCTTTGCATCAGTACCATATTAGCCTGTCCCTGCATTGATGTTACAGATGACAGGATGTGGCACAGGTATCATCATATGCACAGGGAGTGTTGTTGGTTTGCCAGAGACCTAGGCTGAGCCATACAATCGACAACGTGTGTGTGTGTGTGTGTGTGTGTGTGTGTGTGTGTGTGTGTGTGTGTGGGGGGGCTGAGTAGTGTTATGGGCCAGTGGTGATGTTGTGTGTGCAGATATGTGGTTGCCCTAGGTTTGTTGTTTATGTGTGTGTGTCTGCATGCACACAGTTCCACCATTTGGCTGCCCTATATGGGAATTTGTGAGACAGCTGCAGACTGTACCTGGCAGGGTTTGCAGTTCACCATCTCCAGCCACGGACATGGGACCTGTGCCTGTCATGGGTGCCACAGGCAGTATCATGTACAAAGCCAGATAGGATACTGTCCCCTGAGGTTGACAAATGTTCACTGGATCCAGGTCCCTCCTGGGACTGGCCAGAGCCACGTGCATGTAGTCTGCTACAACGATCTGTGGGTAGCACCTCCTCACAGTGCTGGGGCTGGTACTGCCACTACAGGAACGGCTGTGACTGGTGGGACATCCACGGCAACCTCCAACTGCTGATGTTGCTGGCATATGTCCACGTGGTCATCGCAACCATCCCTCCCTGTCCTGATGCATAGACATGACATTGTTGATGAGATCCAATGTCTCACTCTACCTTCTATCCATGACCTCGGTGTAATTACGAATGGCACCTGCTAGGTCACGGATGCTGTCATTTACAGAGGTGTGATGAGCCCTCTGTGCCCTTAGACCCTGTCTGGTGCACCGTTCCATTCATGCCCGTGCCTCCATGACAGCCTGGAACATGCATGTGGTGGATATAGATGTGGCATGTCTGCCAGGGGCTTGATGACCATCAGTGCTTCAACGAGCACCCCTGAACATCTGCCTATGTGGTACCCTGCTGGGCATCTGGCTATGGCTGCTGTGTCCTGACACAAGTGCCATAGATACCACACTGTCCTGGCCAATGCTAACCATGGACTGCCCCTCAGCTAAGGCCAATGGTGATGAGGTATGTAGAGGCAGTGTGACTGTGTGTGTGGATGGGGTGGATACATGTGGAATGTCAATTGGTGGCCCAGTGGCAGCCTCTGATGACCCTGCCTGCACCTCAACACACCTATCCTCATGGTCACTGTCTGGATCAGTGACATCAGATTCCCTGTGGGAGGGACCCAGTCCCACCTTGCCACCTGTGAGGGGGAAAACAGGGAACAGACTGTAAGACCTGTACATCACCGCTAAGCAGTACACACACACACACACACACACACACACACACACACGCACACACGCACACATGCACACACGCACACACACACACACACACGTGTGTGTGTGTGTGTGTGTGCAGACATGGCCACACACAGACATACACACATGCAGTCGACATACATTACAACCCATACACTCCACCAGACAGCACCTACAGAAAACTCCAGCACCCCCATAACACACACAATAGCAAGTGATGGTACTGTACAGTATCACATACAAACCTGTAATTACACACATGTCAGCATGCTGGACATGTAGTGCTTAACAGCATGCAGTGCAACTGTAGTTAATCCCCGTTACCAACATTATACATGGCTGTGATGCATGGCTTCTGGTAGTAGGTGATGGCCCTCCCCCTGGAACACATTGCAACCATGTCCACAGACTTTCTGTGCATCTGTTCAGCACTCTGGCATGTACTGTGCATTATACCTCACAGGTGTACACACCATTGGAGGATGTTTATCTGTGTGTCAGTTATGTTTCCTCTGCTGCTCACAGCCTCTGCGTATTTCTGGATTATATGTGGACAAGTGTTTTGTGAATGCCTGATATGTATTCACAGATGTCATCATCAGTGGTGCATGTATGAGTGATAGAATACCATTAGATTGACCACAGACACAATGTACTGTACCTATGGTGAGTGTACAGACCATTATTGACATGGCACTCTCTTCCATGACATGCCATGGTGCAACGCTACAGCATATGGCAACACTACACATACCTGATATGAGACATATGACCTAGGCAGTCAATTGCATTACAAGCCATATGTGTCAGTTGTGCAGATGCTGATTGGGATGCATACAATTTGTAGGTGCATATGTGTGCACACATATCATGATGGTTTGTAGCAATAATTGCTATGTGTACTACTGTGGTCACAATACCTGGCAGGGGTATAGTAGCATGGGCCATCATCATGAGCCAGTAGTTGGTCAGTCAGGCCTGCAAATGCTCCCCAAACCTGCATATTTGCATGCTAAACACATGCACAGCCCTTGGAGGTTATACAACACCATCACTAGTGCCGTGGAGTCAGGGTTATGTCTGCCACACTTCATGACCTTGACTGTGTGCAGATACAGCCATTCTCAGTGGGTTTGTCTCTCCCCTCCAGTGCACTGTTGTGTTTCAGGATGACACACCCTCATCATCTCCTGCTACATTACAAATGCTCAATATCTGTGGCTTACACATGTATGTCATATTGCAGTATCCCAAAGTAGGAACACCATGTGTACTGGCATATTCCATGCCAATGCAGGGCAAACATGCAGGTGTACAGTGGCACCAGCATTTTACAGATGGGGATATCATCCATGGGTTGGGGTGAGGTGTGGATTGTGCAGCACATGCATCATAACTGCAACTTCCTGGACTTTCCCAACATGGTGCTCGTACATCAGAACACATTGCAGCACATGGCTTTGGCAATGTCCCACCATTATACAGATCATATCTGTATTGAGCCCTGGCTGATGTTGCCTGTGGTACACATAGGTTCATAGGTGAGTACTGGTCTATTGGTCCTGGGGCTTACATAACCTTAGCCACAGGGGTTACCAGGCATGCACCACCCAAATGTTTTTGTAAAGAGGGCCAATGAGTAGTACTGCCTGACATGAATGGGTAGTCTGTTCCAGAGTGTGGGAATTCCCCAGGACAGAGCCCTATCCCTCCAATATGTTCTGTGTAATGTGTTGATGAGGTTTAGGACCCTGGAGCATGTGTTTGCAGAGGGATTGGGATTTCCTTATGTGTAGCATGTTCAACTGCTTTGTGTATGACATAGCTGTGTATGTTAGGCAGATGTCAGCTGTGCCTGGGCAATGTGCCACAGTTGTCTGAGATGATCTGTGTATTGCATGCGTTTGAGGCTGGTAATCCCATTACTGAGGTGTGTGCTCTGTCAGTGAACATGTACAGCATGCATTATAGGTAGGTGTGTTAGATGTGTACATGGCCTACACTTTAGCTATGACATGCACAGTGTATTGCCAAGCATAACCTTAAACCATACTCACCAGTATTCGACCACTGCCTTGCTGGTATCCCAGAGGTACCTACATTGAGATGAGATAGAGTTAATGTCAGTGGCCACAGCTGTGGCATTGCTACAGGGTGGGTGCAATATTACAGTAAAACAACAACTGAAGTCCACAGTACTACAGATTATGCACAACTGATTATCAGTACTATACAGCAACAGACTCCACATCTCACATATGCATGATCTACCTGTACAAATGCATACACAACAGTGGTCTACTGATATGCCCTGGAACCTTACCTGCATGCTCCATGTCTGGTGTGTGGGTAGCACCCACCTCCAAGACTGTATATGTCTGTAGCTCTTGTGGATGGGCAGGTGCCACCAGGCTCATGAGCAGCTCCTCCACTCTGGTAAGGGGGGGGTGAATGTTATGGCCCCCCCATTGCAAGGTGGTCACCCTGCATGGTGGTGGCACGGCGATGTACATGGTGGAGCAGGTCACTACAATGATGGCAGACCTGCTCATGCGTATGGCTGTGCATGCCCACCTCATTCACCCTGTGGACCACATCATTCCACATGGCGGTGTGCTCATGCTGGTCAAGGTTTGTCCTGGATAACAGCAGCTGGTAGTGCTGGATGAGGCTGGTGAGTATGATGTCATTCTCAGTGGCACTGTATGCTGGATTCCTTGGGTGTGCCATTGTCCCTGAAAGACATAAAGATGAAAATATGTCTGGCATGGTTACTATAATACAATACACATGGTGCTGTGGTAGTGTTGTCGCCTCACAGCAAGATGTTGTCCCATTCGATTCTCAGCTACAGCATATTCTGTGTGGAGGCATGTGTGAATGGGCATGCCTTCAATGAAGGTTGTGCATCAGGGCTGGTAACTCAGCACGTAAAAATCCACTACCAAACATTAAGGGACCAGAGTTCCGCTGTGGCAACCCCTAACCGGGATAAGCCAAAAGGCACAACAACAACAACCATAATACAATACACATATCAGTCTCCCGCCAACATATCAGCTCCAACTTAATGTTCACACAATGCAAGCGGTATGTCTTTGGTTTATCTACCATTGTCTAACACTGAAGAAGGCATGTATTTGCCGAAACCGGTCTGTCTATAAATTAAAATAAAGTCATATTTATTCACTATCTATTTTGGATTGTATCCTGACTGCTAATATTGCTGGCCATTTGTGTTTGCTGAATGGTACTTTCCGGCCGTGCAGTACCCACGTGCACAGCATTTGGTTTTGCATTGCTACACATCTGCCATTCTGTGTTATTGGGGATATCTATGCATGCTGTTGGACATGTTCTGGGATTGTGTGGACTATTACAACCCACATATGTTCCATGACAGTGACACAACAGTATGTGTAGGGGTTATTTGCCAGCAGGAACACCGCTCCCACATAATGTGGACATGTTACCAGTCTACATCACATCTGCGACCCACTATGGAACCTCATTATCTACTGTTATGGCACTACCTTCATGTGGAACCACCTCAGGGAATGGTGTCTCCTCCAAGGAGCACACACAGACATATGTCTGTCACCCACAGTTAGGTCCAGGGTCTGGTGCATAGGGAGCTCCACACAGACATGGGGTATGTGTTACATCACCTGGAGGCATGCAGTACACATACACAAGGTTAGACATGCATGTTCCTCCAGCTCAGCCCACAGTCCAGGCACCTTTATGACCATGTAGATGCTGTCATGACTGTCCATGGGTGGGCACCATGTTCCTTTTTTTCCCTTATGGGGGTTCAATGGCCTCCACCTTCCAAATAAAACTATCCATCCACAGTGTTTACCCACCACATGTGTCATACACTAGCCCTGTATGCTGTCTTGTTTGTCACTCAAATAAACCTACATACCAATATGTGCCTACTACCCATCACCAACATATATATCCCACCTTCTCAAACAATTGCGATGTGTTCCCAACATGGGTTACACACCACACTCCACACTTTATTTTGCAACCATGTACTGGTGTGTAGATATGTTGTGTATTGATGTGTGATGTTCTCTCACACATGTCATGGCAGGGGACATGTACTCACACACACACACACACACACACATATATATATATATATATATATATATATATATATATATATACCTATACGTGTCAGTATTATGTATATGTGTTTATGTGTCTGTATATAATTATTTATATATATATATATATATATATATATATATATAAAATATATATATATATATATATATATATATATATATATATATATATATATGTAGACACACACACACACACACACACACACACACACACACACACACACACACACACACACACACACACACACACACACACACACACACACACACACACACACACACACACACACACATATATATATGTATGTATGTGTAATATATATATATATATATATATATATAGATAGATATATATATATATATATATATATATATATATATATATATATATATATATATACATATACATATGTGCATATATGTGTAGATATCATTATGTGTTGTTTATATACATATATATATATATATATATATATATATATATATATATATATATATATATATGTATAACTGAGGTTCTGTAGACATACACAGCTGTGAATATATATTTATCTGTATGTTGGGTGCATACAAACATCTGGTCCACACTCTTGTAACTCTTTTTACGTTACAGCTGAACTGTTCTGCCTTGCTGCAATACAAACAGGTGTCACATGTGAACACAGACTAACATTAGGGGGTATATATGGTAACTGATTTTAGATAAGTATATTATACTGCTATGGCAGTTTGGCATGCTATCCTACACTTTAACATGACTGTCCTGCAGGCGGCGTGCTCTCACACCCATGTGTCTATCATGGCAGTATTAATACCACCACCAGCTGTTGGCCACAGTAATGTACAGAACACAGATATCATGGGTCACATCTTTGCCATTCACTGCTAATCTGCCCAGTTGACAGGTATGTCCCACTGCCCACAGGGACAGACACTATTGTCCAGAGCAGTTGTTGAACAGAACATCATTACAGGAACAGCTACTGATGGCACATATAAATCATTTCACATTATATATCCTATTATTCTATGCCATATACTACATGCAAGTAAATACATATCTGTTTCACATACCTTTTTTTTTTCCACTGTAACAAATCCCTGAGCTTTGTTAATTTTATTTAATTTGTCATGTTCTCTCTCTCTCTCTTTCTCCCACTCAGTCTCTCCAGTAGAGTGATTGAGCTGGTTTGAATAGATTGCAGCATGCTTTTGTAGGTTTTGCACATGATCAGGTGATGGCCTCTGCACCAGTCAGCGTCCACCAGTTGCTAATTGCATGCAGCCTGCTGTGTAGTACTTCAGATAACCACTGTCATGGGAACCCAGTACTATAAATTGCTGACTTCTGTGGGCATTGTGCCTTCACCTTTCCAGAATGGAGGACATCCTTCCTGTGTGTGGACATCAGTGTTACAGACAGCAGGTAGCAATACCTCTTACAGCAGAACCTGCAGACACAGGCCAAATACACACTTGGGTAAGGTTCCAGACCTACAGACAGCATGAGTAGTGTTGGTGTGTGCATTGTATCTTGCTGGTCCTACAGGGTTTCTGTGTACATGGCACTTTTGCATGGAATGTTGTCTGTCTGCATAGCTGTCAACTGTGGGCCTATCCATATGATACCAATGACTGACTTCAACAATTGGCTAAGCTTCTGGTGTCATTGTAAGGGGATCCAGTATCTGTCTGCATGGGATGACATGGTCGACAGACCACGATGCTTTGCCACAGATGGCCTGCACCTGTTGCCCCTGGGATTCTGGATACTGGCTAAGGCTCTTGCTGCCCCTATAGTGCCTTTTTTAGGTAAGTTTCAAATGACAAATTCACCACTGTAACAGGAACAGGCAAGCAAAAACTGAGGGTAATGCTACTCAGTGCTAGAAGTCTAAATCTCAAAATGCACTCACTCGAGGCACTCCTTATAATGGAGAACATCGATATCTGTGCAGTGACTGAGACCTGGTTCAGGGCTCCAAAGAGCACCCTTGCACTACCAGGCTATAACTCATACCACACTTTTTGGCCATGTAACCTGGACCAAAACACCAGAGGTGGAGGTGTGTCCATATTTATTAAGGATATCAACACCTCCAGGCTAGTTGCTCAGCATAATGCATCTGAGGTTATCCAAGTGCAACTAACCAAGGGGTGGGAGGATGACATAATGGTTAAGGTGCTTACCTTAAAGACACAAGGTGCAGGGTTTGATTCTCATATGGGGTAACTGGCTAGGCTTCAAATGGCCCAAAAGGGCAGTTAGCTTAGTACTAATCTATGAACCTATGAACCTAAGTATCTGGACGAAACTGCAGTCCAAATTGTAGCTTACTATAGATCCCCCACCATGCCCCAGGATTCTCACTCCTCTTTTCTTGATGTATTGGAAAATATTAGGGTTCACTCAAACACCCTAACAATGGGTGACTTCCACTAACCCACCATTAACTGGTAAAACTACTTGTGTACCAACTCCTTAGCTCAACACTTTCTGGAATTCATAAACTCCAATGTCCTGGATCAACTTATCTACACTCCCACCTGGGCAACAATATCCAAGACCTAGTCATTACCAACATGAGTAACCGATGTTCCTCACCTGTAGTCAACTCCTCGTTGGTCCGATCCAACTATAAGATAATCACCCTTGATATCCACACCCTGCCCCCACCCCCCATTAAGGAAACCACAGTAAAAAATTTCCCCAAAGCCAACTTCATGCTTCTTAAGACAGAAGTGGTGAACTTCATGACACCCATGCAGATGGACAATACAGTTACAACTGCTGAATCCTGCAAAAATGCACTCTATAAACACTTACACGAGTGCATGGATTGTGCTATCCCAAACATAACCAAGATGCTATCCTCCAAAAAAAGGAAGCCATTCTGGTGGTCCCCTGCCATAAACAAACTGTACAACAGAAGGAAGAAACTGTTGCAAAAGAGTAAATTCCCATGAGTGGAGGAGCTCCCTGGTCAGCCTCAGTAAGAAGCTGAGATCCCTTATAAGATCCTCCAAAGCTAGCTATGAAAACAAAATTGCCACTAATTCTAAGGACAACCACAAAGCATTCTATAGCTATGTCAAGAATCTCGATGGCAGCACCCAGATCTGCTCTGAGTTACAGCACAACAGCACAAAAATTACAGAACTAAATGATATTGCCAACATCCTGGCAGATAGGTTCAGTGCTAACTTTACCCCCCCCCCCCCAAAGGGCCCATATCTATACAGGAAGAATGCAAAGTCCCTGTAATCACAACTAGCACTCTCTAAAGCCAAAAGCACAGCATCCATGGGACCGACAACATCCCAGGCTGTGTTTTACATGAACTTCAGAATGAACTGGCTCCCCACTTAAGCATCATGTTCAGTAATAGCCTCACATCAGGCTTTCCGCCCACTGAATGGCATACAGCAACAGTTATCCCACTCCACAAATGGGGAGCCACCACTGATCCTGGGAACTATCGACCTATTAGTCTGATGAGCCTGGTCTGCAAGGCCATGGAACATATCATCATGGAACTCATAAACAAAGACATTGGTAACCTCCAAACTTTGGACCCCACCCAGTTCGGGTTTGTAAAAGGCAGATCATGCCTCCTGAACCTTATTGACTTCTTTGAGGCAGTCACCAAAGCAGTAGATGAGGGTAAGGTGGTTCACACAGCCTATCTTGACTTCGCCAAGGCTTTCAACACCATCCCCCATTCTGGAATTATAGATAAACTCACTAAACTAGGTATAAATCCCTATGTCAGAAGATGGGCTGCCAACTGGCTCACTGACAGAACCCAAAATGTAAATGTTGCAGACTCCAAATCTGACCTCAAACCAGTGACAAGTGGAGTACCACAGGGTTCAGTCCTGGGACCTATCCTGTTTGGTATCTACTTGTCTGAAGTACAGGCTAACACAGAAGGACTCTGGGTAACAAAGTTTGCAGATGACTGCAAACTAGGAGCCATAGTCAAGTCCCCAAATGATGTGGCCATCCTACAGAAGGGCCTCACTGAGACAGATGCCTGGTGTCAGAGCCATGGCCTCAAGCTCAATGCCAAAAAGTGCAGTGTCATCCCCTTTGGTAAAAACTCTGTACCCATGAACTACCACATAAGCAGCAATCTACTTAACACGAATGTGGGATAAGAGACCTTGGGACCCATGTGGACAGTAGTCTCTCCTTTGATACTTACATCGCCACAGTAGTCAGGAAGTCCTTCTACGTGGCACACCTCATCATAAAAGTGTTCTCATCCAGGAAAAAATAGGTCATTGTTCCCCTTTACTCGACACTCATTAGACCCATTATACAGTACAACACCCCTTTTGGAATGTACCACACAAGACATCTGCAGCAGCTGGAAAGGCCAGAGAAATACCTCACAAAGAGGATTACTGGCCTCAAACAAATGCCCTACACTGACCATCTCAAAAAACTCCAGCTTTACTCCATAGCATATTTCCTACTCCGAGGTGATCTCTGCCTAACATATAAAGCTGTGTCAAACCTAGAGCTGTTGGACATGCTACAGCTAAAGAAATCCCAATCCCTCCAAGCTGCATGCTCTAGGGACCTAAACCTTGTCACCACAATAAACAGGACATGCTGGAGGGATAGATTCCTGTCCCATAGACTTCCCATTCCCTGGAACATGCTACCCATCATCTATGTCAAGCAAAGTTCTTCATTAGCACTCCAAGAAAAATGTTGATGAGTGGATGGGAAATAGGAAATACACCCCGTAGATCACTTCTTTGTCTCTGCTCGACAGTGGCACAGGAAAATAACTTTCTTGGGTGGCGTAAGCCAGGGAACCTTGTTGGCTAGGCTTACATAGGCCCTTGGGCTGATAGCCCAGTACCTACCTATGAACTTATGAAACTAAGAGGATTGGTTGTTAGGTTTTATCTATGCACCACACAGGTATTGTCCCAGATATATTAGTGGCATTCTGTCTGTTGGGTGCTATCAGTACATGGCTACATCCATTTGTATTTCAGTGTCATATTCCTGCATAAGGGTAAGCTGCAACAAATCCTGTAACACCAACAGTTTCCAGGGTGTGTAACAGCAATAATGCAAATATGGCCCCATGCTCCTGCCTCTGTCCTCCACATATATGCCAGCCTTTGTCCTGCTGTGATACAGAAAGGGGTTGTTAGGTAATGGCCTATCATTATTCACTGCTAGCATTATTGCTATCATCCCAGTCATGTCATGGACTCCCACACCAATTGTTGGGCAAAGTCCATATATATGGGGGCAACAGCTGGACAACACATATATGCCATTGTACATTCCAGAGGTCAGTGTGTGGTACACAGTGTTCCTTGCCCTTGTACAGCGTTTTATGGGGGGGGCTCAATGCCATTAACCTAGGCTGCGACACCTTTTCAGGGATATAACTGTTAAGACAAGGGTCATTCAGTGTGATAGTGAGATGTTAGGTTAAGCAATGTTATGTACGAGATACTGTGACATTAACACTAGTGCTACATTTCCCCCTAGGGCTTGACTACAGGGTGTAATTGGAGGCTGCTGAACTACATCTGTAATTGTTGATTGTTACTTATCTTGAAGGCAAATCCTGTGTCTACTGTTGTACTAATTCAAGGCCTTGGCCTGGACAGCATAGTATGGTATATATCCACATTACTTGCATCTACTGTTTTGTGTGGGCCTTGCATTCATCACTGATTACATATTTCAAAATTTATGTGGTGTAAGTACTGGCATTCATTATTGTATAGTACACAAATAAAGGTTTTCTGTGTATGCATTTGTGGGAATGGTTGCCACACTACACATTTCACAGGTGGCAGTTACAGGGCTTGTGGCTGAGGGATATACTTTGCACCCACTACTTCTACATATGTATGGCTACTACCTTTTGTCTGTGTATATGTGTATGTACCTATATATATATATATATATATATATATATATATATATATATATATATATCTCATATAGCTATATCTATATATATATATATATATATATATATATATGAACATATGTATGTATCTATATACAATTGATATGATTATTTGTGAGTTATACATGTGTGTGTGTGTGTGTGTGTGTGTGTGTGTGTGTGTGTGTGTGTGTATATATATATATATATATATATATATATATATATATATATATATATATATATATATATCTGTCTATCTGTCTACATTTACAGATATGTATTTGTCCATATGTCCATGCATGTTCAGCTCATATTTTGGCCTGTACTTCATTCTCTTGGCAATTGACATGGATGATTGCAGCACTGAAGCCAGTAACTAGTGCCAACACTTTTGTGTTTCAGACTTCATCTCCTTCTACATATGTATTCTAATACATATAACTGTGTAACTATCAACATTTTAAGTGCATTAGAGCAGTAGTTGACATATATCCCTATTTGTACCCACATTGTGACCTACTTTGCCCAGACATCTTGCATTAACAGGTTGTGTGGTATGATATTACTACATTTCCTGTACTGCTGACTGATTGTGCTGGATGATATGTTTGTGAAAACATAAGGGTTATGTATTTCTGCCATGCTTCAGTGGTAAATCACTTTATGTATGGAGTGCAGGGTCCTGGGTTTGGGCCTTGCAGAGGCAGTTTATTTTGTTGCTGGGCAGAACACAGGCATTGGTGACAGAGTGATTAATGCACTTTAAAGCAGTTGTAAGTGGGTTTGCACAGGTTTGTGTGGAGGTAAGCACTGCTAACTTCCATTTACAGTTTCTTATACTCTGTTTGCTTCTAAATTGCTTAACCTGTGTAGTCATATTTCACCCTCATGCAAACAGGCTGAATCCTGCTTACTGCTGCTTAAAAGTGCCCACTCCCGCTTACCCCCGCACTAATTTCTTTAAAAGAAAAGAAAAAAGGTTGATAGGAAAGTGGTGAAAAAGGGGTACAAAGAGGGTAAGGCAGTAGGGAAAATAGCTAGGCATGTGCAGAAAGGGTGTAGGAAAGGTTCATAGCTGCCCATTTTTTCTACGGCAACTGCTGTGCATATACACTGAATTTGGAGGTAGATTTGGACCCTCAAACCCCTGGGAGAGGGGTGAGGGCAACCAGCAGATGTGCTGGTGCCCGGTGCCTTGGCCAGCTGAGGTGGGACAGGTGGGTCCGCTGGGACCGGCCTTCCCATACAAGCTATGTTGTAGCAGGTTTATGACAGATATGGGTTAGTAATAGTCAACAGCATTCAGGATTAGTTATAACAGCATGCATAGGTATTCCCATTAACCCAAAACACCAGATTTAAAACAGTTGCAGAGCAAGCAGAACACATGCATATATGGAACAACAGTGGGCATTACAACAACATGCAGGTTTCATTGATGGCAACAGGGCACCAATATGGGTGTATTATCACATGGCACATGCATAGAAACAAATGTGAATATTTATAAACCAATAGGACATATGTCCCAACAAAAGTTTGGAGTGTACACAAACCGATTGAGGTGTGTCATTGGGTTATTTTTGCACATATGTTAGGGTTGACAGAGAGAGTTCAATTAACAAGTAATATATCCTTGTAGTTTTCACAACATTCTTAGTCACTGCAGTGATCTGTCCCTTACGTGTATTATTACACTACCCAATGGCCTTACATTGTACACTGATATGTTTATAGATTATTATATACATGAACTGTGTCTTACATATAGGCGTGACAAGATGCAGGTGTTAATGCAACATATGTTGAGAATTGCTCTCATACACTTTGGGTGAGGTGCTAAAATGACAGGTTTGTTTTCATATACATTCTCTGACTATGTACATGCTTGACTATCAGTACATTTCATGGATCATCACACTGATTCTTCTGGGGAACAAGGTACCGGGCTGGTGATGTGGGCCATTTATCTGGACATGCTGGACAGATTGGAACAGTTGTGGGGTATGAATATGCATACAACTTTTTATCTGTACATTCTAGCAAATTCTGTACAGTTGGGTGTAATTATGCATACATGTTTCTATCTGAACATTGTAAAAAATCTGTACAGTTGTGGGGTATGATTATGCATACAACTTACTAGCACTCCCGGGATTCAAACCCCTGCTGTGTGTGACAACAAAATTATAGTTAACATCACAGTACACTGTGCCATCAGGGAATTGATGTGAAGCTTTCTACTGTTTTATAAGTCTCCCTCACTTGTACAAAATGAGTGACCTCTTGGCACTTCCAACATTGTTATACAGAACTTCATACACATTTTGTCTGCATACCACAGTGTGGGTAACATTGCTTAATACAAAGTACTATTTATAGTATGCAACAGTTCAACAACATATGAAAGAAGTGTAAACAGAAGCACTCCAGGGGTTATACTTTTATTCACGGAATAGTACACATTTATTTTTACTGGTACGACACTTTCTAAGGCTCTTATATTTATTTGTATGACAGTACATGCAGACAAATACTAACCTGCCTCGCGGCGCAGCCTTTGAAACCTAGCATCATGGGATTGCTGGTTCACAGCCCACTCATCTGCAACTGTCAGAGAAATACAGTGACATTTAGCCATACCTATCCGTAGTATACACAAGCTAGGCAATTATTAACTACTTAGTAGAATGAGTACTTACTTAGTACTGGTGCATTAGGCATCTGCCTAGACTCCTGGATCCACTGTTCCAGTACATCCTCCCTGCCACTTCAGGTCAGCATGGTGGTGCCTGACCTGCTCACCAGTCCGGGGAATACCTGTGGCACTGGTGAGGTCAAGGGCGAGACTGTCCTGGGCCTCCATTTTATACTGCAAGCCCTGGTACTGGCCCTGCAGTAGTCTCTGCTCATTGTGTTTTACCAGGAGCCATACCATGAATTGTGACTTCTGGATGCCCCAGTGCTGCCCTCCAAATTGAGTGCCTTCACCCACACCAGCCATTCTGCCTGCAGTAGGAAGCTACAACCAGTTATAGGAAGTATTTCCACCTGTGGGGTTTAAAAACAGCCAAATGCCCACACTTTTCCATGACTGGCCAGTTTTGAAAAGGCTAAGCTATGGGCACACCTGCTTACCTAAGGTTGGTAGTGCTTAAAGAGGTATATCACTAGTCAGATTGAATTGGCTCCCCTACACATTGCTTACACTTACTAAGTTGAGCTGTATTGAGGTTAGCATTGCTTAATAGTTAATTAGCACTATATTTGCCTTTTGGAAGTGATTTATTATTCATTACAGGTTATATATGTGTCTGGTATCTGTGATTCATGTGTACATACACTGTATGGTGTCCTGGGGGCGTCTACACTTTATTGGAATAACACCTCAAATCTATGCTTACTGCAGTACTCTAGTTCACATATTTATATTCTGTGTCAGGTTATACAACATCACACTGTACATAGATTGAGTTCACATGTTTAGATTGATTTTCTTGTGGTGTGGATTAGTTTGCTGATACCTCATTTATATGTATTGCTATGATGGCTTAGTGGTTAACTACTGTGATTGTGGTGTACAGGGTCCTGAGTTCGAGCCTTGCAGAAGCTCTTTATTTTGTTGCTTGGTAGAACATGGGCCGTTGGGTACAGAGTGATTAAGGCACTTTAAAGCAGTTGTAAGCGGGTGTGCATGGGTTTGCGTGGAGCTAAGCAATGCTAACCTCCGGTTACAGTTTCTTACACTCAGTTAGCTTCTACTTTGCTTAATCTATGTAGGCAATGCTTACCCGCGCGTAAGCACACTTAAACATGCTTATATATGCTTACTACTGCTTATTTGTGCTTAAACCTGCTTACTAGTGCCTTATTCATTATGACACTGACACTTCACATGTGCATTTAATGCAGTACTCCAGTTCACATTTAAATGTTATTTAGTAGGTTATAAGCAAAAAATGTAAAAAATAATGTTCATATACAGATTTCACATGGAAAATGGTATGTGTTGCAGTGGGACTCGAACCAGGAATGCCTGCTCGTTAGGTGGATGCTCTGACCACTAAACTATTGCTGTGCTGCTTCATTTGTATATATATTCCTTGTTATCCTCTTCAGCCTTTTAAGCTGCTTTAACCGTAGCTAAGCGATGGGCACACCCGCTCACCTACGGTTAGCTGTACTCGGAGTTTTAAAAAAAAAATAAAGGGGTTTCTTCTTTTTATTTTTATGTCCTGTTGCTGTTGTACACATGGGGGACTGTTGGTGGGGATATGCGGACATCTATGAGCGGTCTCGCTCATTTATTTACACTTTCTGCTGTTCTACTTTGCAAGAGCGTGTTTATTCTGAGAGCTCTGCTCTCAGACATGCCCCCTGTACTCGTCCATGCTCTGTGTAGGATTAGGAGTTCAGGCAGCACGGCTTCATTAATATGTATGTTGCACTGCCGTCCGCTTCCTAAATGGCCGCTTCCGTGCAGGACTAGAATAGTCCTGCACAGAAGATTAGTAAATCCGAGGGAATGTCTTTTAACAAGAATGGAGCAAATTTCCTTCAGCAGTTCAAGCCACTCTGCTTTAAATCCAGCCACATGTAGTCTGCTATTACTCCTTCACATACACAGGGCTTTCTTCTCTGATATTCCACAGATTGACACTTTTCCTGTCCATGGCCTACCTTGAGTATCCATTCTAATACCAAATCCTTCTTCTATGAGAAGCAAATGTCGTTGCCACTGTGGGCTTCCAGCCTTTCTTGTTACAGCATTTCTGGTGTGATTCACATTATTTGAGCTATTTGTATGAAGTATTGCAATAGTATATTAATTATTAATACTACTAGAAGGTTCTTACTGTAGTGCATATGCACAGCATATAATAATGCCATTAATTCAATAAACATTATTTCTGCCACATCAAAACAGGCACTATAGACACTCTTACACACTCTCTCTCTCTCACACACACGCGCAAACACACACACACACACACACACACACACACACACACACACACACACACACACACACACACACACACACACACACACACACACGTCTCTCTCTCTCTCTCTCTCTCTATATATATATATATATATAGATATATAATATGTGTGTGTGTGTGTATGTACAACTTATTCTGCACTTCATATAAGGAAATTTTCTTATGCTCCTTAAAAAGTTTTCATGATTTAATTAAAAACTGTATGGCAGTTAGCACAAAGGATTAAGTGTATGAGATGTTAACAAGCTAATGCTTGTTGTTCAGGGGTTGAGACCCTCAGCATCCATTTGTGTGACTCAGAGCAAGTCACTTAACTAGACAATCCTCCCAGTTAACTCAAGAAAAGTGAAACTTGTGTTCAGTAAGCTTACCTCATTGTTAGGTAAGTAAATAAATGACACTAAAATGTACCATACCTGAGGTATAGACTAGATTACCCTGCATGACAAATTCCATTCTAAGTTGACAGCACACAGGTGTTACATCTACTCTTTATTAAAAGTACTCTCTATCAAGATACCATTAGCTTGCATGTGCACTACTTTTCCAGTCTCTGCCAAATCTGCATAAAAAATAAAGAGTATGCAAAATATGAGTCTGTAAAGTGTATGGAAAGCCCTGTAATTAACTTGCTAACATCCTGTTGTGACTATTGCTAAAGAAATATACTGCATTACAGAAGCCTTAAAATCTCATCAGTTTAAATGCAGCATTTGCACATTAAGGAAATATTTCCAATGGTGCAACTTTAAATTCATGGTTTGTTTGCAGCCTTTACACAATGTGAGACCAAAGCTGCTACTTATATAATATAGCAATTTTTTGGCATCGATGCTACTGTTCATATACATCATCACTGCGTTTTACCGGTTTAACTTGAAGTCTAGGTAACTCCACACCACAGTAAACAGTGTACTGCTCAGTGGTTTAGGCTCATGATCCTGCTTGTTAGACACAAATCACAAAACAAAACTGTATGACCTTCCTCATTAGGGCAGTGTCTGTAATTGAAAGTCAACACAAAAGGGAACATGCTATTACTAGTAATGCCTTTGTTATGTTTCAGTCTATAGATCCTGAAACATCCTTTACTGGTAATGCCTTTGTTATGTTTCAGTCTATAGATCCTGAAACATCTTTTAAAGTTATGAGGATTGATAAACTAGCATCTAATATGTGTATGTTTTATAATGTAATTTGTATTGCAGATAAAGACTATGAATATATAAAGTGAGTGCAGATGGTAATTCTTTATTAAATTGTATGCTTTCATTAAAAGTTTATGTTTGTGATTATGTATTTAGCATTTTGTTTCATGCTTTGTTCATATCTTAAGTATAACACATTTAAAGTTTTGAATACTTTTGTATTTTTCTGTTTTTCGCTTTTGTTTGCATACACAAATTAGGATGATGCTGTGGATTCAGACATGTCATGATGCAAGCTTAAGTTATTTTATTATGTCTTTTACAATTCAAAATCAAATGTTTTTATGCCTTTTTTGCAGTAGTTATGCTCTTATCATGTAAATTGGACTTTCTGGTTCTAAAATATGTAGTTACATCAGTGAAGTTACATTTAGTAAGTTTAAAAAGCTTGTGTCTTATGTATTATATGCTGAGCAACTATCCAGTTATTTTCTAATTCTGTGTCATCCAGCAGGGGGCAGCACCATGTGATGATGTCATAAGGGTTAAAAAGTATGTAGTTCGGTACTCCTTCCCCAAGGCATTGAACTGAAGGAACTTTTATTACATTAGGAACAGGTATTGAAATTCTATAACATTCTGTCACCGAATCTCATTATTTATTCTGAACATATCTCAAACAAGGTCGGCCATAGGTCAAGTGGTGCCCTAGGCAAAAGGCTCCACAGCACCCCCCCACACACCACCTGGTGTCCCCATCCTAGAGTTACCACCTGTCCCACTTTGCAAGGGACAGTCCCACTGTGGGCAGTTGTGTCCTGCGAAAAAATCGAAAAAATGGCAAATGTCTTGAGATTTTAGGATAAAAATATTTCTTAAGTTGTCTTTAATAGTTGTATAAAACAGTTATTTTTATCTGAAATACCTAAATGTTATATGAAATAGCATAAGCTTCTCAAATGCTACAAAAATAAGATGTTATTCTGGCAAAAAAGTGAAGTTCTGTCATTTGTATTAGTCAAGGGAATGTTTTGTCCTGCAAAATCTGACATTTCTACAAAAAATGTCCCACTTTCAACATTTGAAAATGTGGCAACCCTACCCCATTCTGGTCTATTTACACCATATAGTATACTTGAAAAGTGCCCTGCTAGAGCAGCACCCTATGCAGCTGCCTAGTTGGTCTATGCCTAAGGCCGGCTATGATCCCAAAACATACCTGAGAACTGGATGAGGTAGCTGAGTCTGGCCGATGGTCCCTGGTACTGCAGTTCCGCCTGTACAACAGACTTGGAATTGCCTCAGGGGATCCAGGTCTGACAGACATGTGCAGATACATGGCCACAAGGCTATCTAGCATGTGAGGTCCACCTGTAAGGTGGCATGGTTGTCACCTGCATTTTCCTTATTTCAGACAGGGGACAGGCTTGCAGGGCCACTATCTCAACAAGGAATTAAAGCAAGTTTTAAAATAAATTCCAGAATGCAATCACTTCAGGAATTTGGACAATGGTTCGTACTACACTGAACTATGTACGTGAATGTTTGTAGGCTCTCCTCCAACTCCTGAGGCCTGCAATGCAACTCAGCATGTAAATGGTTTTACAGACAGTCTAGCTTTCTACCAGGTACTGACTGCAGCAGCTACTCCCATATACAGGTGGAGTTTCTATCTTGTTAACAAGCCAGTTCAGTTCAGTAAACATTTTTCATTCCAGCACTATTCCACTGGTGTTGTGTAACATGCATAAACATATTTTACTGTAAGCTATTTTTGCAGTTTTCTCCTAATAGCGATCAACCCCAGTACTTAACTATTTATTACACTGTATGCCAAGCATTATGTACTTTACTATGAATCTTAGCCTGTTCCATTTCTCTTTTGTTGCTTTTTGTTTGACTATCATGCATTTATTTATTGATTTATTTTCTGATTGCCTGAATTACTGTATTGCAGTCTGTGTCACTGTATGTGTTGAAATCTGCCAAAGAGTACATGAAACATGCCTACCCACCACAAGTTGTTTACCTACCCTTATTGCATCATCAAAATACAGGACCACATGACTCAGAATCAGGAAATACCAGGTAGCTGCTCAGCATTCAGGGAATATAAACACAAGTTTATTAAAAGTAATAAATATAATTCCAGTGAAGAAACTAAAGTAACAACTACATATTTTAGAATCAGAAATCCCACCTTATATGATAAGTACATAACTACTGTAAAAAATGGCAAGAAACAGTTCCAGTTAAACTTTATTCATAGGTTCATAGGTTCATGCTAGGCTATCTGCCCGAGGGCATTTACAAGCCTAGCCCATAGTTTTGTGGCTTTCGCCACCCCCTTAGTTTGAAGAAAACTATGCCCATTATTTTGCTGTGCCTCTGTCAAGCAGTGACACTGAGGTAATCCCTGGGGTATATCTGCGATCTCCCATCCATTGGTCAAGATTCCTCTTGAACAAGGCCAGCGAGGTGCTCTGCCTCACATATACCGGGATTTTGTTCCACAGCATAGGGAGTCTTTGGGTGATGAATCTATCCCTCCAGCACGTCCTATTGATAACCGTGTCGAGGTTTAAGTCTCCTGCCCTTGTGGCTCTGAGGGATCTAGATTTTTTGAGGTGAAGCATGTTCATCAAATCTGGGTTTGACATGGCCTTGTATGTCAGGCACAGGTCACCTCTGAGCAATGGCGACTGAATAGAGCTGGAGTTCTTTCAGTCGGGCAGCATAAGACAGATTTTTGAGACCCTTTATCCTTTTGGTGAGGAACTTTTGTGGCCTCTCCAGCTGCTGCAAGTGTCGGGTCAGATACATTCCGAATGGGGCATTGTATTCAATCATTGGTCTGATGAGTATAGGGAGACTATGACCTCCCTTGATCTAGATGTGAATCCCTTCATGATCAGGTGGGCAATGTAGAAGGTCTTCCTAACTACTTTAGCAACATGAGTGTCGAATGAAAGGTTACTGTCAACCTGGGTCCCCAGGTCCCTGATAACTTCTTCTGTGCTCAGTGGATTGCCACCTATATGGTAGCTAGGGGTAACCTTGTTTTTCCCGAAGGGTATGACTATGCATTTCTTGGCATTTAACTTTAGGCCATGGCTCTGGCACCAGTTATGCGTTTCTGTGAGACCCTTCTGAAGGATATCTGTGTCAGATGTGTTTTCGACTATGGTGCCCAGTTTGCAGTCATCTGCAAACTTTGTCAGCCATAACCCTCCTGTGTTTGCTTGTACTGAAAAGTAGATGCCGAACAAGAGTGGGCCCAGGACTGAGCCCTGTGGGACACCACTTGTGACAGGCTTTGAGTCTGACATGGCGCCAGCAACTCTGACCCTGTGGGTTCTGTCACTCAGCCAGTTTGCAACCCATCTTGTGATGTATGGGTTTACATTTAAGCTGATGAGTTTTTCAATGATACCCGAGTGGGGTATTGTATTGAAGGCCTTTGCCAGGTCGAGGTAGGCTGTATGGACTGCCTTTCCCTCATCAATGGCCTTGGTGACTGTTTCGAAAAAGTCAACCAAGTTTAAAAGGCATGATCTGCCTTTGACAAAGCCAAACTGGGTTGGATCCAAAGTCTGCAAATTCCTATGTCTTTATTTATGAGATCCATTATGATCCTCTCCATGGCTTTGCAGATAAGGCTTGTCAAGCTAATGGGACGGTAATTTCCAGGGTCGGTGGAGGCACCGCCTTTGTGAAGTGGGACCACAGTCGCTGCGCCACTCCTGGGTACGTATCCAGAGGTGAGACTAAGATTAAACAGCTGTCCTAACTGCGGGTTTAATTCCTCTTTGAGTTCATGGAGCACACAGCCGGGGACACCATCAGGTCCCATGGATGCTGTGTTTTTTGCCTTGGAGAGACCAGTTCTCACCTGGGCATTAGACATGTTTGGGGGGGCCACAATCATTTGGTATAGATATCTCTCCTTTTGGGGGGGAGAAGTTTGCACTGAACCTGTCAGCCAGTATGTTGGCAATGTCTGTAGGATCAGTAATCTTCACATCATTTTGAACTAATTCTGAGCATATCTGGGAGTTTCCTCCCAGGTTTCTAACATAGCTAAAGAAGGCCTTATGATTGTCTTTTGAGTCCTTAGCTATTTTTCTCTCAAAATTTGCTTTGGATGATTTTATGAGAGCTCTTAGCTTTTTACTTATTGATCAAAGGTGTCTTATCTTTTAAGGATTTTGCTCTATCTTGTAGTAGCTTCCTCCTTTTGTTGTAGAGTTTGTTTATGGCTGGGGTCCACCAGACTGGACGCTTGCCTTTGGTACAAAGAGTCTTTGTTTTGCTTGGGATTGCCTGATCCATGCAGTCCTGCAGATGCTGGTAGAAGGCATTTGTAAGTGATTCAGCGGCTTGAGTAATGTTTACCACCGGCTCGGGGGCCTTAAAGGAGACCACACTAGTCTTTAGAAGTGTGAAGTCGGCTTTCGAGAAGTTCTTTACTGTGGTCTTTTTTATTTCAGGTGGAGGCGGGATGAGGACCTCCAGCGAGATTAGTTTGTGATCTGATCTCACCAGTGAGGGGTATACTTCTGGTGTTGAACATTGTGCTCCCATGTTCGTGATAATGAGATCAAGTATGTTTTCTCCTCTTGTGGGGATGGTGACTAGTTGTTCCATGGCATTTGAGTTTATGAATTCCATGAACTTTTGGGCTAGAGTGTTTGGGCTTGAGTAGTGTTCCCAGTCTATATTAGGGTAATTGAAGTCACCTAGTATGATGGTGTTCGGAGATACATTTATCCCCTCCAGTCTTTTCAGGAAAGCCATGTGAGGTTCCTGAGTTTGCGAGGGTGGCCTGTAACATGCTACAAATTGCAGAGCAGTCTTGCCTATGGTTAATTGCACCTGGATGGTCTCCGATGCATCATGCGTTGCCACCAATCTTGAGGTGTGGGTGTCCTTGATGAATATGGACACCCCCCCTCCTTTCTTGGTATTGTCCGGATTTTGGGGCTGGAACGCATGATATGAGGTAAAACCTGATAGTGCTGGGGTGCTCTCAGGAGCCTTGAACCAGGTTTCTGTCACAGCACAGACATCGATGTTCTCCATACTGAGAAGGGCCTCGAGTGCGTGCATTTTGAGATTGAGACTTCTGGCATTGAGCAGCATTACCCTTAGTTTTTTTCCTTTATTGTGTTCTAGGGTGGTAGGTTTAGAATTTGAGCCTTGTCTAAAAAAGGCACTATGGGGGTGGCAAGAGCCTTTGCCAATATCCGGAATCCCAGGGGTGACAGATGCAAGCCATCCCTTGCGAAACAGCGTGGCTTGTCCAGCATGTCATCCCAGGCAGACGAACATTGGATCCCTTTGAATGACACCAGAGTTTAAGCCAATTGTTAAAGCTGATCATCTTATCTCTGTATTGTGGCATCATTCTTGGTGAAGGTAGGATACTGCTCAAGGTCAGGGTCATACCTGCCTGGGCTACATAATCAGAGAGCTCCTCAATGTCTCTTTTCATGTAGTCCAAGGAGGTACATCTCAGGTCGTTTACACCAGCGTGGACAATGACTGAGTCATATTTGTACCTGCTGTTGAGAGACCTGAGTGCTTGTGTTATGTGGCGGATTCTAGCGCCCGACAGGCAGCTTACTGTGACCTTCTCCTTACTCAGTCTGGTGAGCGGGACGTCAGTGTGTCTGACTATTGAGTCACCAATGACGAGTATGTTTGGCATTGTGTTTGTCCTTAAGGGCTGTGACTGTTTGACACTCTGACTGTGTGGTCTATGTGTTGCAGGTGCTGTGTTCTGAGGTGGTAGTTGTTTGGGTGTCTGCTTTGGTGGCCTCTGCTGTTTTGGTAGATTTTTGATCAGAGCCTCCGAGTATGTCTTTGTGTGTTTATGTGTATGATTTGAGGTTGTGATGGTACTATGTGAGACTGGGTCTATAGTGTGTGTGGTTACCTTCTCCTCCTGTCTGGTCTTGCCAGTCCTATGTTGAGAGAGCTCAGCCTCCAGTTTGGCCGTATAGTTGCATCTCTTGCATGTATTTGTGTTTTGTGGGAGGAGGAGAGGGTTGTCTGTGTACATGAGGCAATTGTAACATTGCCTCAATATTCCCAGGTTCACCAGCTGAGCAGGAGAGGACACTAGCAACTGATCCCTCGACATGCTAGAAGGAATAGACAAAAAACTTAAAAAAAGATTCCGGGGATGTGGGTGACCGAGAAATGGGGTTAGCCTTTTGGGGTACTATCTATAACAAGAGTGCTGTATCAAGGTGATAAGTACTGTAGGAGCAAGTGCTAGGCTTTACAGATAGAGAATAGTCTACTTTGGAGTCAAGTAGAGATGAACATTTTAGTTATAGGATACGCTGATTAGATCAGTAGTATAGTTCGAGGAAGGTAGTTTTAAGGGAAAATTTGAAGAGTGGACTTTAGGTAGCCCGAATAGTTTAAACCTGATTAACCGCTGCCCTAGTGTGCAACGGTGGCAACTCCGCCAAAGTGTGCTTTATAGCAGGGGGCTGGAAAAAACAGGAAATGACCCAAAATGGCCAATGAATTACTAGTTTCTGTCTCTAACCACTCCTTTGAGGACAAACAGGCAGCTCAGTACTCCCTACTCCCACTAGTGAGTAAAGAAACTACCCTCTGGCCACACAAGAAAATGGAGGAATACAGGAACCAAATACAAAGCCCAGGGATCAGCAAAATCGGATCTCTGGAACAACTAGCTTGGAAAGTTTAGGAAGAAGAAGTATTTTTTTTTTTTTTTTCTTTTTTTGCAAACAGACAGAAAAAATACAGTAAATGCTTTGGTATTCGACTAAATTGCTATCAAAGGCTGGTACACTTGAGTGTATTAGCCTGTTTGTTACTTTTAAGCAAAACTTTAGCCAACAAGTGCAATCAACAATTTAAGCACAGAAAAACAGGAAAAACAGGTAATAATACAGTAATATAGGCACAAACAGTAGTCGAAAAGCTCAAAAGATCGAAAAATGCAATAAAAAATGCTGAAAAATACTTATAATCAAGAAAGTTGCTTTTTCTGCTCTCTGCTGGCTTAGGAACTCTGCAGGGGACCACGAGGAGCTATGCCAAGTTCTCTAATGCCAGAAAAGCCCGCCAAAGCACGCTTTATAGCAGGGGGCTGGAAAAAACAGGAAATGACCCAAAATGGCCAATGAATTACTAGTTTCTGTCTCTAACCACTCCTTTGAGGACAAACAGGCAGCTCAGTACTCCCTACTCCCACTAGTGAGTAAAGAAACTACCCTCTGGCCACACAAGAAAATGGAGGAATACAGGAACCAAATACAAAGCCCAGGGATCAGCAAAATCTGATCTCTGGAACAACTAGCTAGGAAAGTTTAGGAAGAAGAAGTATTTTTTTTTTTTTTTTTTTTTTTGCAAACAGACAGACAGAAAAATACAGTAAATGCTTTGGTATTCGACTAAATTGCTATCAAAGGCTGGTACACTTGAGTGTATTAGCCTGTTTGTTACTTTTACAAAACTTTAGCCCACAAGTGCAATCAACAATTTAAGCACAGAAAACAGGAAAAACAGGTAATAATACAGTAATATAGGCACAAACAGTAGTCGAAAAGCTCAAAAGATCGAAAAATGCAATAAAAATGCTGAAAAATACTTATAATCAAGAAAGTTGCTTTTTCTGCTCTCTGCTGGCTTAGGAACTCTGCAGGGGACCACGAGGAGCTATGCCAAGTTCTCTAATGCCAGAAAAGCCAAAGCGCGCTTTATAGCAGGGGGCTGGAAAAAACAGGAAATGACCCAAAATGGCCAATGAATTACTAGTTTCTGTCTCTAACCACTCCTTTGAGGACAAACAGGCAGCTCAGTACTCCCTACTCCCACTAGTGAGTAAAGAAACTACCCTCTGGCCACACAAGAAAATGGAGGAATACAGGAACCAAATACAAAGCCCAGGGATCAGCAAAATCTGATCTCTGGAACAACTAGCTAGGAAAGTTTAGGAAAGAAGAAGTATTTTTTTTTTCTTTTTTTGCAAACAGACAGAAAAAATACAGTAAATGCTTTGGTATTCGACTAAATTGCTATCAAAGGCTGGTACACTTGAGTGTATTAGCCTGTTTGTTACTTTTAAGCAAAACTTTAGCCAACAAGTGCAATCAACAATTTAAGCACAGAAAAAGGAAAAACAGGTAATAATACAGTAATATAGGCACAAACAGTAGTCGAAAAGCTCAAAAGATCGAAAAATGCAATAAAAAATGCTGAAAAATACTTATAATCAAGAAAGTTGCTTTTTCTGCTCTCTGTTGGCTTAGAAACTCTGCAGGGGACCACGAGGAGCTATGCCAAGTTCTCTAATGCAAGAAAAGCCCACCAAAGTGCGCTTTATAGCAGGGGGCTGGAAAAAACAGGAAATGACCCAAAATGGCCAATGAATTACTAGTTTCTGTCTCTAACCACTCCTTTGAGGACAAACAGGCAGCTCAGTACTCCCTACTCCCACTAGTGAGTAAAGAAACTACCCTCTGGCCACACAAGAAAATGGAGGAATACAGGAACCAAATACAAAGCCCAGGGATCAGCAAAATCGGATCTCTGGAACAACTAGCTAGGAAAGTTTAGGAAGAAGAAGTATTTTTTGGGTTTTTTTTTTCTTTTTTTGCAAACAGACAGAAAAAATACAGTAAATGCTTTGGTATTCGACTAAATTGCTATCAAAGGCTGGTACACTTGAGTGTATTAGCCTGTTTGTTACTTTTAAGCAAAACTTTAGCCAACAAGTGCAATCAACAATTTAAGCACAGAAAAACAGGAAAAACAGGTAATAATACAGTAATATAGGCACAAACAGTAGTCGAAAAGCTCAAAAGATCGAAAAATGCAATAAAAAATGCTGAAAAATACTTATAATCAAGAAAGTTGCTTTTTCTGCTCTCTGCTGGCTTAGGAACTCTGCAGGGGACCACGAGGAGCTATGCCAAGTTCTCTAATGCCAGAAAAGCCCGCCAAAGCACGCTTTATAGCAGGGGGCTGGAAAAAACAGGAAATGACCCAAAATGGCCAATGAATTACTAGTTTCTGTCTCTAACCACTCCTTTGAGGACAAACAGGTAGCTCAGTACTCCCTACTCCCACTAGTGAGTAAAGAAACTACCCTCTGGCCACACAAGAAAATGGAGGAATACAGGAACCAAATACAAAGCCCAGGGATCAGCAAAATCGGATCTCTGGAACAACTAGCTAGGAAAGTTTAGGAAGAAGAAGTATTTTTTGGGGTTTTTTTTCTTTTTTTGCAAACAGACAGAAAAAATACAGTAAATGCTTTGGTATTCGACTAAATTGCTATCAAAGGCTGGTACACTTGAGTGTATTAGCCTGTTTGTTACTTTTAAGCAAAACTTTAGCCAACAAGTGCAATCAACAATTTAAGCACAGAAAACAGGAAAACAGGTAATAATACAGTAATATAGGCACAAACAGTAGTCGAAAAGCTCAAAAGATCGAAAAATGCAATAAAAATGCTGAAAAATACTTATAATCAAGAAAGTTGCTTTTTCTGCTCTCTGCTGGCTTAGGAACTCTGCAGGGGACCACGAGGAGCTATGCCAAGTTCTCTAATGCCAGAAAAGCCCGCCAAAGCGCGCTTTATAGCAGGGGGCTGGAAAAAACAGGAAATGACCCAAAATGGCCAATGAATTACTAGTTTCTGTCTCTAACCACTCCTTTGAGGACAAACAGGCAGCTCAGTACTCCCTACTCCCACTAGTGAGTAAAGAAACTACCCTCTGGCCACACAAGAAAATGGAGGAATACAGGAACCAAATACAAAGCCCAGGGATCAGCAAAATCTGATCTCTGGAACAACTAGCTAGGAAAGTTTAGGAAGAAGAAGTATTTTTTTTTTTTTTCTTTTTTTGCAAACAGACAGAAAAAATACAGTAAATGCTTTGGTATTCGACTAAATTGCTATCAAAGGCTGGTACACTTGAGTGTATTAGCCTGTTTGTTACTTTTAAGCAAAACTTTAGCCAACAAGTGCAATCAACAATTTAAGCACAGAAAAACAGGAAAAACAGGTAATAATACAGTAATATAGGCACAAACAGTAGTCGAAAAGCTCAAAAGATCGAAAAATGCAATAAAAAATGCTGAAAAATACTTATAATCAAGAAAGTTGCTTTTCCTGCTCTCTGCTGGCTTAGGAACTCTGCAGGGGACCACGAGGAGCTATGCCAAGTTCTCTAATGCCAGAAAAGCCCACCAAAGCACGCTTTATAGCAGGGGGCTGGAAAAAACAGGAAATGACCCAAAATGGCCAATGAATTACTAGTTTCTGTCTCTAACCACTCCCTTGAGGACAAACAGGCAGCTCAGTACTCCCTACTCCCACTAGTGAGTAAAGAAACTACCCTCTGGCCACACAAGAAAATGGAGGAATACAGGAACCAAATACAAAGCCCAGGGATCAGCAAAATCTGATCTCTGGAACAACTAGCTAGGAAAGTTTAGGAAGAAGAAGTATTTTTTGGGTTTTTTTTTTCTTTTTTTGCAAACAGACAGAAAAAATACAGTAAATGCTTTGGTATTCGACTAAATTGCTATCAAAGGCTGGTACACTTGAGTGTATTAGCCTGTTTGTTACTTTTAAGCAAAACTTTAGCCAACAAGTGCAATCAACAATTTAAGCACAGAAAAACAGGAAAAACAGGTAATAATACAGTAATATAGGCACAAACAGTAGTCGAAAAGCTCAAAAGATCGAAAAATGCAATAAAAATGCTGAAAAATACTTATAATCAAGAAAGTTGCTTTTTCTGCTCTGCTGGCTTAGGAACTCTGCAGGGGACCACGAGGAGCTATGCCAAGTTCTCTAATGCCAGAAAAGCCCGCCAAAGCGCGCTTTATAGCAGGGGGCTGGAAAAAACAGGAAATGACCCAAAATGGCCAATGAATTACTAGTTTCTGTCTCTAACCACTCCTTTGAGGACAAACAGGCAGCTCAGTACTCCCTACTCCCACTAGTGAGTAAAGAAACTACCCTCTGGCCACACAAGAAAATGGAGGAATACAGGAACCAAATACAAAGCCCAGGGATCAGCAAAATCTGATCTCTGGAACAACTAGCTAGGAAAGTTTAGGAAGAAGAAGTATTTTTTTTTTTTCTTTTTTTGCAAACAGACAGAAAAAATACAGTAAATGCTTTGGTATTCGACTAAATTGCTATCAAAGGCTGGTACACTTGAGTGTATTAGCCTGTTTGTTACTTTTAAGCAAAACTTTAGCCAACAAGTGCAATCAACAATTTAAGCACAGAAAAACAGGAAAAACAGGTAATAATACAGTAATATAGGCACAAACAGTAGTCGAAAAGCTCAAAAGATCGAAAAATGCAATAAAAAATGCTGAAAAATACTTATAATCAAGAAAGTTGCTTTTTCTGCTCTCTGCTGGCTTAGGAACTCTGCAGGGGACCACGAGGAGCTATGCCAAGTTCTCTAATGTATAGTACTTTTAGATTTTATTGTGACTAAGTTCCTGTTATTATTTTATTAAGTCTTTTGCAATTAATTATTATGCTTTTATATGTTACATTGACAGCATTCACCTTTTGCGCTGGTTAAATGTCATAGAGCTAGTTAAACTCTAATTATAAATGCTGAAATCTTGTTGGAATGAATATCCACCATGAGACCATTAACCTTACAGTTTCCATCTTCTGTGTGCCAAAGACATCACTTGTAGTTTATGGGTGAGGCCATTAGGTAGAATGATATTTATTGAGGTTGTGGTACTAATGCCTTTTCTCTCATATAATGGAAAATATCAACATTTCAGAGTCAAGTATCATAGAAAAATTATTCATCTCATGTAGATGACATATTGAGATTTTTCTTTCCAGACATATTTTCAATTATTACACAATCAGAAACATATACACAGTTTTCATAGAAATTTCTTCTACAATCCAAGATTATGAGGTCTCAGAAAGTATGCAGATAACCACTCAAAACTTAATAGTTCTTGATACAACCTTTATATAGAAAATGGATGACAATTATGAGATCTCAGAAAGTGTGCAATATAACACTTCCAAGTGTCATACTTTATAATACATCTTTAACACAGAAAATGCACATATGAGACTTTGAAGTACCATCTTACACATATTTTTTGTAGAAATGTTTACTAAATATGCTTTTAACATATGAATATATATATATATATATATATATATATATATATATACATAACCCACAATCCTTTCCAGCACTCCAAATGATAAATCCAAGCCAAGGTGTAAAGAAGTTTATTAGGCTAAGCGTCCAATTAAAATACAGACCAGTGGCCGGTTTCACTCACAGCGTCCTCAGTGTGTATCATTATACAGCAAGGACTCGGATTTAAATACGCAAACATGAACAACGTGGCCAAATTTAAAGATACAGTTTCATTTAAGTTTTCATTGAGTTTTACATATCAGTGTTGCTAGCCACTACCCATAGTCTATAAGTGTACTTACAAATTACAAAAAATCATATAAACTTACTGTTTATATTATATATGGCTGTAGATTTTTGGATGCAACAATCTGGAATGTATAGCACACAAGAGAAACAGTTTTTGATCCAGCTGCTTAAGTTAGTATTAGAACATAATGCTTTCACCTTTAACAATCAATGGTACTTACAGGTCAAAGGGACAGCAATGGGGGCTACTTTTGCCCCGACTTATGCTGACCTGTTTATGGAGTATTTGGAAGCCCAATATATATATGTTATGCCCATTGATTTTAAACCACAGCTTGTAATGTGGCGGAGATACCTGGATGATTGTTGGGTAGTGTGGGGGGGACAGACGTCTGACTGGCAAAGATTTGTGCAATATCTTAATCAGAATCCATATGGGATTAAATTTACAAGTGATATTAGTCAAGAAATAGTGGAATTTTTGGATGTTAAAGTCAGTAAGTCTGTAGATGGATTTTTGTTTACAGATTTGCATAGGAAATCTTTTTCTAAAAATGGATTCTTGTATGCCAGCAGTTGTCATCCCCCCCACACTATCCAAAACATACCCAGATCTCAATTCCAAAGAGTCAGGAAGGTATGTTCTAAGACTAGTATGTATGAGACACAGGCTTTGGATTTTCAGAACAGGTTTATCAGCAGAGGTTATAAAAAGAGTCATGTTATGCAAGCATATAGGAAAGCTAGTGAAATGGATAGATCGAGATTATTGGTTGATCGGGAACAAAGGGTGGATAGTCAATATATAAGGTTTATTACTACATATGGCAGTAACACATTTAATGTTAAGAATATATTGGCTAAACACTGGCACATCTTACATTCAGATGTATTTCTTACTAATTATGTTGATCTAGAGTGTCATTTTGGATATAGAAGGGGTAAGAGTATAGGACAACATTTTTCCTCCTTCAAAAACAGTACAACATATAAGTCTATCCAGACTAGCTCTGTGGGCTGTACATTCTGTGGAACATGCAAGTATTATAAAGTCATGGCCAAAACTAAATCATTTACTTCTGTCAACACCAAAAAGGTGTTTGACATAAGATATCTCATTACATACAATAGTTCTTGGGTTGTCTATATGGCAGTTTGCCAATGTGGCACATTTTATGAAGGACAGACCTCTTGTGTATTTAAACAGAGAATAGCCTTTCATATTAGCGACATAAAATGTCAGAGATCTAGAAGTGCCTTGTACAAACATAAAATGGTACATAATACAGCGCACTTCATTTTTATAGGGCTTGATATGGTGGTTATGCATAAGACTAATGATAACCATAGACACCAAATATTAACGCAGAAGGAAAGAAGATGGATTGTCAACTTGGGGGCTTTATTTAAACCTGGTCTTAATAATCATTGGTAAATATAATTAGGAAATATTGACAGCAAACGGACAGAGTGTGTAAGGGTATATTTACACACTGTGTCGTTTTGGGTCAATAATATACAAAGAGTTATTAAATAAATTCCTTTGATGTATATTTATACATGTATATGTTACAAAAGTAATGCATATGTATATTTAATTATTTGAGAGGAATTTTGCTCTTGTTCTTATTTGATCATTTTGTAATTAATAGTTTCTGAGGGGGATTGGATAATGTATGAGGTTAAGAGATTAGGTGCTGGTTCCTGGGGGTAAAGCATTCAGTGTTTATTTTTTATTTTTTATTTAGAATATAATTTGACTGTTCTTCAGTTCCTTGTCATATTAGTGGGGAGGTTTTAAGTTTGGTGTTTTTGGTTATTTAATTTGTATATAGGAATGTTTGGAGGGTGTTTTTGCAACTGTTTTATATAATATAAACAATAAGTTTATATGATTTTTTTTAATTTGTAAGTGCACTTATAGACTATGGGTAGTGGCTAGCAACACTGACATGTAAAACTCAATGAAAACTTAAATGAAACTGTATCTTTAAATTTGGCCACGTTGTTCATGTTTGCGTATTTAAATCCGGGTCCTTGCTGTATAATGATACACACTGAGGACGCTGTGAGCGAAACCGGCCACCGGTCTGTGTTTTAGTTGGGCGGTTAGCCTAATAAACTTCTTTACACCTTGGCTTGGATTTATCATCTGGAGTGCTGGAAAGGATTGTGGGTTACGTGTTTATTCGTATTCCATGCACCATTTTTGTTCCGTGCATCTATTGTGTGTTGGTATATATATATATATATATATATATATATATATATATATATATATATATATTCATACAACTTGTGAATATAAAAAAATACATTTTGTAATTTAGCTGTGCATATCCTTAAAATCCAGTTTATCAAAATGTACTCATTCGGACCTGGTCTCTAGGATGCATTCAATCTCAATTTATAATTATAATAATTCTTCATACTTTATTTTGGTCTCCCAGCTGCACCCCATATTTGTTGGGATTTTTCCAGAATAAAAATTAATATATCTTTTAAAGTTCGTATAAATGGATGCAAGTTTACTGTGGGCCTTCTTGACATCCTTAGTCCTAATTGCCTAGTTATGCTCATAAATTCTTTGTCTTAATTGTCCCAAGGTCTTGCCATCATAGATGTTCTATAAAATATATATATATATATATATATATATATATATATATATATATATAAAACATTGTTTGCTTTTAGGATGTGTAGGTTAATATTTTGGCAAGAATATGTTTTTCAGTAAAGTTTAGTCATGTGTTGATCATGTAATATGATGATACGGTTTTAAAAGAGGACAGACAGTTTGTTACATTTATTCTGATGTCTCATTTCTGTAGAGATGTAAGTACTTAAAGTTTTTCAATAAATACAGAGGCTGACACAAGTTTGTGTTTTATTGTTTTTCTGTTCTGAGCTTGGTTATAGTGAATGCCAAAGATACCACTGGTTAACAGGCTGGTTATTGGTTTTGAGTGCTCAAAAATTATGCCTATCAGTTAGCACAGAGGATTACTAATTATATCACTGGTTAACAGGCTGGTTATTAGCTTTGAGTGTTCAGAAATGACACCTGTCAGTTAGTGCAGATGATTACTAATTACACCACTGGTTAACAGGCTGGTTATTGGCTGTGAGTGTTCAGAAATGATGCCTGTCCATTAGTGCAGAGGATTACTAATTAGCTGCTTCTTGTAGTTTGGGTTTCAACCCCTTAAGCCTCCATTTACCTCCTGTAAGCAAGTCACTTAACCAGAGTGTGCTCTGAGTAAACAAAGAAATTTGGCTAGGACACTCAGTGGTCTCCTGCCTGGTAGGTCCTAAGAAGTAGCCTATCTGTAAATGGTTACTTAATGTAATTTTTAAAACTTTCTTAGGGTGGCCGTAGTGATGCAGCAGTTAGCGGTGCCACCTCACAGCAAGAGGTTCTCCGATTTGATCCACGGCTGGGGTGCCTTCTGTGTGGAGTCTGCATGTTCTCCCTGTGGTCATGTGGGTTTCCTCTGGGTGCTCCAGTTTCCTCCCACATCCCAAAGACATGCTGTAGGTGGACTGGACACTCTAAGTTGGCCCTAGGCATGAGTGTGTGCATGTGTGTGCCTTCTGTGGAAGGTTGGATGCCGGGCTGGCAACTCAACACCATAAAAACTCCACTGCCAATCATGAGCGGACCGGTGATCCACTGTGGCAACCTCTAACTGGGAAAAGCTGAAAGAAGAAGAAGTGATAGGAAGGAGCCATTATGTTTAGCTATGCATCTAAAGTAACTCTCTATACTTCAAGACATGACATTCTGTGAAGTTAAAAAAGTGTAAAAAAAAACATGGTAAGTAGCACTTTGCACAGTGCTAATAATTTCTGAATAGTCTCCCATATATCTCAACACAGGGCACCACTCATCATGAAATACATTTTACTAAATTTGTTGCTGCTGCTTTGAAATACTTTAATGCATACAAGCTTTCAAATAAATTGAATAACTAGGTAAAATGATTGCAGACTGTCAATCTCAGTGTATTTTCGAATGTTATCAATTGACAATACTGTGTACAACCTCAAATGTTAAGAATACTAAATGTGGTAATACTAATTGCCTTTTTCTTGAGTAGGTTTGGCTTTCAATTATAGCTAATTATTATGATGTGTTTCACTTGCATTTTGCATAGTCTAGCTATTACCAGCATTGGAAAGATGCTAAATATGAGTTTACTGATGGTGTCATTTGCTCATATTTGTTATACTTATGGTGTGCGCACGCGCATACGTTTGGACAAAAAATATCTTTATGACTTTAATGAAAGTTTTCAGAAAATGTAGAAAACAGCATTAGCACTAGGAACGCTGCGTTTTGCAGGACGACTGCCCTTAGGCTGTACCCTGTAGCCTTTGTTACATCTGGTTGTCAACAATGATCTTGAGTAGTAATGTCCAAAAGTGCATCAGTATGTAATGTAGAGGAAATGGGAAATACTGTTGTGTATATACAGCGCATGAAGAAGCAGATGCTTCTTCTTTTATTGATGAGCAATTAAAAATCATTTCCTGTATGTCCATGGGTCTGTATTATATCATTGAACCATCACTTCACGAATGGCATTTCATCGGAAATGCTGTTCATCGAACCCCCACATCTTCAACTAATTATATATACCAAGTCTGAGATCGCACTACAGTGGGGAAAGAACAAATTTTCCGATCCCTACCATAATGTGATTTCAGTAAGAACAGTTCAATGAATGGTGTGTCCGACAAAATGCCGTTTGAAATGTTTGAGTAGTAATGCCCCAAAGTGCATCAGTATATAATGTAGTGGGAAGGGGAAATACGTGGTGTGTGTGTGTGTGTGTGTGTGTGTGTGTGTGTGTGTGTGTGTGTGTGTGTGTGTGTGTGTGTATATATATATATATATATATATATATATATATATATATATATATATATATATATATACATTACACAAAGAAGGACATGTTTCTTTCTTTTATTCATGAGCAATTAAAAATCTTTTCCTGGTATGTCCACGGGTCTATATTATATCATCAAACCTTCACTTCAACAAATGGCCTTTCATCGGAAATGCTGTTCATCAAACTCCCCACACCCCCACTAATTATATATACCAACTCCAAGATCACACTACAGTGGGGAAAGGGCAAATTTCCCGATCCCTACCATAATGTGATTTCAGTAAGAACAGTTCAATGAATGGCATGTTCGACAAAATGTCGTTTGAAATGCCATTCAATGAATTGTTTTTTCAATGATATAATAGGGACCTGCCTTAGATGATTTATTCACTGTGAAATGTTCTGCTCCCCTCATGTCACTACCATAGTTTGCTAGTTACACACAATGCATTTGAGTTGCCCTACTGCAACTCAACTGGCAACACAGTTTTTGGCCTCAGTAACAGACACCAGCTCTGTTTGTCTATTTAGCATAAGGTCTCGGTGAGCTGTCTCCTACCGGCTGGCATGTACTAAAATGTATTTAGTCTTTACTTAAATAAGTACAGGCACTCACACTGACTCTAATTGCTTTTGTTTTGCTTCCCCATACATGTCAGCCATCTCCCCTGTTTTGGAATTCTATATCCCTGATTAGTCTAATAACACTCCTATTACAATAGCTATTCCTAAGTTAGTTTTCCTAGCGCATCATTAACTGTTGTTTCTCATCTAGTGTCTAGAACACTCCTCTTTTTCCTAGTGTTCTTTGACCAACTCAATTACTCCTTGCTGGCCTAATCCGGTTCTCCACTTGGCGATGCCTTACACTGGTAAACAAACTTGAATAAATAAATAAATACATTAACAAACATCACTGTTTGGAAGCCCAGTGGTAGATTATCTCTTTAGGTGATGCATACTCACATTGATTCACCCCAACTCCACATCACTTTCCTGCTCTCTGTGGTGATTCTTTTCCCTATCATACCCCCTTTCCCTCCCACCTACTCTATTATTCCCTTTATACTCTCTCTGACCCATTCCACCAACAAACTACCAATCAACTGCAAGCTCAGCCCTTCTCCTACACTACTTCACCACACTTCTATTATTATTACCTCATCTATCCCAGACCTAACTCACCATGCTACTTGCTATCATCCATTTAGCTATGTGAACCTTTCCCAAACCCTGCAATTAGTAAACATATTCTACATTACTTCTCTCCATCCTTCTCTCTCTAACTGCCTATCCTAACATGTCCCATACTTATAGCATTTTACAAATGTACTATACATTGTGAGACTAAAGCTACTTCCTAAGATTTTCTCCTGTCTTCCACAATGGTTAAGGAAATGCAACTTTTGTTTACATTATATCTCCTTTCTTAAACTATATATATCCTGTGATCTTAACTTAAACTGTATCCAACAACTCATAACCTACCAAACTCCATAACAAATCTTAACTAACCTAGTCTCACCAAACCATTTTAATAATCCCAAGCTCCCCAATTTGCAAATGCTGAAAATTGTCCATAACTCAGCAGATCCTCCACAACTTGCACCTACTAGAGATCCTAACACTACTGAAACCATTCCATTATGTAGAGGCCTAAAATTCTGCCATGTTAATGCTTAGAGTAACAAACCTGATGGAGGAGCTATCACTGCAACATGGCTTAAAAGTAGTATTTGTCTTTCCACCTTTGTTAACAACTTTTTTTTTTATCTAAGATAATAAAGCTGGTTGCAGATCTGGATTTGGTGATGGTGTACTCCTGGTACAGAAAACTCAAAAATCCCAGCATTTCTTATAAGATATAATCCTCTGACCTCTAAAAATAAATAGCCCCCTTTTTGCTCCTGATCTCACCAACAAAATACAAAAAAACTTGTTCTATCCATAGGCACTGAAAGTGTGACCAGGGCCATTGATGAGGGCAAATCTATGCACACAGCATACCTCGTCTTGGCAAAGGCTTTTGACACAATTCCACATGCAGGAATTATTAATACACTTAGCAAACTGAATATAAACATCTTCACTGTAAGATGGGTTGCAAGCTGGCTCAGAAACCAGACACACACTAATCAGAGTGGGTGACTCCATATCATCCCGCAGACCTGTTACCAGCAAGGTGACACAGGGGTCAGTGCTGCACCCCCTACTGTTTGGTATATACTTCTCAGAAATTTAGGTCAAAAGTAGAGGGTTGTGGCTGACCGGGTTTGCAGACGACTCCAAACTTAGTTAGGTGCAATCATTGAATTCCCAGATGATGTCAGTATATTCTAGGAGGGTCTCACACAGACCAACGACTGGTGTATTAGTCATGGTCTCAAACTGAATGCAAAGAAAGGCATCATCATTCCCTTTGGCACAAACAATGTCTCTTCACACTATCAGATCATCTATAATACACTAAGTACCCATGAAGTGTTAAGGGATCTGGAATCACAGGTTGACCTTCACCTTAACTTCAACCACCACATGTCTACTGTTGTAAGGAAAGCTTTCCATGTAGCTCACTTGATTAGTAAAGGCATTGCCTCAACAGCAAAATACATTCTAGCCCCCCCCTATATTCGGCACTTATCCAGCCCATAATTGAATATAATGCCCCATTTGGTATGTACCGTACTAAGCACTTGCAGCAATTAGACCTCAGAGGTTTCTAATAAAGAAGATCAAGGGCCTCCAGCATATGCCTTACATGGACCAACTAAAGTCCTTGTTGCTATACTCTGTAGCATATAGACTTTTTAGGGGAGACTTATGCCTGGCCTACAAAGCAATCTAAGACCAAACCTAATGAACTTAATGCATATGCGTAAATCAAATGGATCTATGGCTACCTGTTCCAGGGACTTAAATATGGCCTGTGACTTAAATAGGACATGTTGGAGGGACAGATTTATCTCCAAGCGACCGCCATGTCTTTGAAACAGGCTACCAGTTCATGTGAAACACAGCACCTCTATGACACTGTTCAAAAGGAACCTGGACAAGTGGATGGGGTATCATAAACACTTAGCAGGGATAATGCTCACAACCCTCCTGGACATGGGTACTAATCACTAAATGTAGCCTTGGGTATTGACTAGTACTTCTACGGTATTACATTGGGTTGAAACGTCTAGGCTTAAAATGACCTCCAGGTTGATAGCCTAGTAATTTCCTGTGATCCTATGAACATCACTTTGGAAGTAGTGAGTGATGTTAAGGATTTAGGAATAAAAGTTGATTGTGACTTTAATTGTGATTTGCATATTATGACTATTATTAGAAGAAGCTTTCTCGACATTAGGAATATTTTAATGACTTTTGTATGTAATGATAGAGAAATTTTGGTCCTGCTATTTTAAACCATAATAAGACTTGTGATAGAATATGCTGAGAATGTTTGGATGTTTAATTCATTACAGACTGAACAGTTAGAAAGAATACAGAGATTTTATACCCAACAGATAAAATATTTTAAGGGGAAGATGCACAAAGATAGACTAAGGGAGATTTCTTTATTCTTAATAAGATACAGATTATTTAGGGGTAGTTTACTATTTATGTGTTTTAAAGCTGAAAGCTTAGGAGTCAATGTGGGTAAAACAAAAAAGTATCATCTGAAAGGAAATATTAATAAATATTATTTGTTGGCAATCCCTAAATATAAAAATCAAGTTTTGGGCAATTCTATTCATTTTAGAGCTGCTTGCTGGTGGAACTCTCTGCCTCTTAGAATCAGAAAAATAATGCAGTTTGTTTATTTAAAAAGGCTCTCAAAAATGAAGCACAACAAAACAAATAACTGTCAAAAACAGAACTAAAAATAAATGCAGTATCTGTAGGTTCACCAACATACTTTATTGGAAAAATAATAACTTCAGTTAGCGCTTTCATCTCCTTTAACTCACAGAGACTTCTTCAGACTGAAATTCATCACTAATTACATACATTAAATACCCTACTTGGGATACATCACACAAAACACCATCAAATCTAAACTAAGATACCTAGTCACATGATAAAATATATCTAAAAACGATCATGATAAATAAAAGATCTATAAAAAAATCAATGTTTTATCCCTTTTCTTTTCAAATACATAACAAATTCCTCTCTGTTGTTAAGACCAGGGAAAAAACATGCATTTAACTGTACTTGCCAGCAGTATTCCAGCCATCCTAACTCTTCCTCTATATTAATAATATTATTAATGTTTTTCAGTGCTTCCAACACTAGACATTTAAAATTGACTTTACATTTATTTTCTTTATAATGTTTACACATGGCATTTTTGTCGTCACCACTGGCAATGACATACTTATGCTCATAGATTCTTCTGTTGAGCTCACTGGTGGTTCTTCCTACATAAAACACATGACAATTCATGCACATTAAGTAAACTACATTTTCGCTCTTACATGAAAAAAATTCCTTTTATTCTAACTACGTAGTTACCCACTTCAATTTCACTGGAATCAGTATATAAATAATTGCACATATTACAGTTGAAGCACTTAATCATCCCTTTTCTATCTTCAGCTGGTATACATCTATTAAGTTTATTCTGAAAGAAATCTTTATAGTTTTTGGCTCTCTTTTGAACAAACCTAGGCCCTGTACCTATCTTATTAATTATTTCATTATTAGCTTTGAAAATTCCCCAATTTCTACTAATAATAATTTTTATAGCTTTAGAATCAACACTATTTTGTACTGCTAGTGCTGTCCTATCTGTATATTCTTTTCTATTCATTCTATCACCATTCGCAGTTCCTCTTTCATCTATTTCTTTATCTAACATCCTATTCATATCCTTTTTTGGATACCCTCTGTACTTCATTTTCTTGCAAAAGGTCTCATCTTCTTGTAAAAATTCATTATCGTTCTTGGTAAGACTGCTTATTCTTTTTAACTGACATTTAACAATGTTTGATTTAGTTTTCTTAGGGTGAAGGCTAGAATAGAGTAAATACATGTTGTTCTGGAAATCCTTTTTATAAATTTTGGATGTCAATCTATTGTCGTCCTTATAGTGAGGTCTAGATAGTTAATTCTATACTTATCATAATTGTGTGTAAATTTGAGATATGAACACACATTATTAATATAATTCAAGAAGTCTTCTAGGGTATCAATAGGACCTCTCCATATTAAAAAGACATCATCAATAAACCAAACTATCTTTAATTTGTATTTATTATATGAACTATTGATTATATTAGCTGTCTCCCCCCCCCTTGCATAAATACATTGGCATAACTGGTGACTAAAGCTGCTCCCATAGCCACCCCATTTTTTTGCACATAAATTTGTTCATACAACTCTAAATAGTTGTAACTTAACACCAAGTCAGTCATTTCAATAAGCAGTCCTATCATATCCAAGGAAAACATTCTAGATCTTAAGTGCTCAATTCTCACAGTTTCCATGCCATCTATATTCGGAATCATGGTATAAAGGGAATTAATATCCAAAGTAACTAACAAATCTGTTTCATTTAGTTCTACTTTCTCTATTTTATTAAGGAAATCAAAGTTGTCTCTTATATATGTAATGTTTTTAGGTACCACTTTTTGTAGATATTTATCTACAAAAACTGATAGGCCTTCAGTCTTGCTCTTAGCACTTGCAACAATATGCCTTAATGGAGGATCTACTAATTTTTTGTGGATCTTTGGTATACCAAAGATCCTACTTACTTTTGGATTGGTGTTAGTTAGATTCCTTCTCATTTTTTTTTATTGATTCTACCTGTGCAGAATCATTCTTCTAAAGAGGAATCTATAAGACCATATCCCTTTTTAACATCTTTGAATGTTACTTTTTTAGAATTTTTTATCTGTTAACATCTCTCCCAGAGAAAGTAGAAGTAAATGAAACAGATTTGTTAGTTACTTGGGATATTAATTCCCTTTATACCACAATTCCGAATATAGATGGCATGGAACATGTGGTAATTGAGTTCTTAATATCTACAATGTTTTCCTCAGATATGATAGGACTGCTTATGGAAATGGCTGACTTGGTGTTAAGTTACAACTATTTAGAGTTGTATGAACAAATTCATGTGCAAACAAATGGGGTGGCTATGGGAGCAGCTTTAGCCACCAGTTATGCCAATGTATTTATGCAAGGGTGGGAGACAGCTAATATAATCAATAGTGAATATAATAAATATATACATATTAAAGATGGTTCAGTTTATTGATGATGTCTTTTTAATATGGAGAGGTCCTATTGATACACTAGAAGACTTCTTGAATTATATTAATAATGTGTGTTCATATGTCAGATTTACACACAGTTATGATAAGTATAGAATTAACTATCTAGACCTCATCCTTTATAAGGCAGACAATAGATTGACATCCAACATTTATAAAAAGGATTTCCAGAACAACATGTATTTACACTATTCTAGCCTTCACCCTAAGAAAACTAAATCAAACATTGTTAAAGGTCAGTTAAAAAGAATAAGCAGTCTTACCAAGAACGATAATGAATTTTTACAAGAAGCTGAGACCTTTTGCAAGAAAATGGAGTATAGAGGGTATCCAAAAAAGGATATGAATAGGATGTTAGATAAAGAAATAGATGAAAGAGAAACTGTGAATGGTGATAGAATGAATAGAAAAGAATATACAGATAGGACAGCACTAGCAGTACAAAATAGTGTTGATTCTAAAGCTATAAAAAGTATTATTAGTAGAAATTGGGGAATTTTCAAAGCTAATAATGAAATAATTAATAAGATAGGTACAAGGCCTAGGTTTGTTCAAAAGAGAGCCAAAAACTATAAAGATTTCTTTCAGAATAAACTTAATAGATGTATACCAGTTGAAGGTAGAAAAGGGATGATTAAGTGTTTCAACGGTAATATGTGCAATTATTTATATAATGATTCCAGTGAAACTGAAGTGGGTAACTACGTAGTTAGAATACCAGGAATTTTTTCATGTAAGAGCAAAAATGTAGTTTACTTAATTATGTGCATGGATTGACATGCGTTTCATGTAGGAAGAACCACCAGGGAGCTCAACAGAATAATCTATGAGCATAAGTATGCCATTGCCAGTGGTGATGACAAAAATGCCATGTGTAAACATTATAAAGAAAATAAATGTAAAGTCAATTTTAAATGTCTAGTGTTGGAAGCACTGAAAAACATTAATAATATTATTAATATAGAGGAAGAGTTAGGATGGCTGGAATACTGCTGGCAAGTAAAGTTAAATGCATGTTTTTTCCCTGGTCTTAACAACAGAGAGGAATTTGTTATGTATTTGAAAAGAAAAGGGATAAAACTTTGATTTTTTATAGATCTTTTATTTATCATGATAGTTTTTAGATATGTTTTATCATGTGACTAGGCATCTTAGTTTAGATTGGATGGTGTTTTGTGTGATGTATCCCAAGTATGGTATTTAAAGTATGTAATTAGTGATGAATTTCAGTCTGAAGAAGTCTCTGTGAGTTAAAGAAGTCTGAAGTATAGAGCACTGAACAGTGAATGATTGGCTTATATCTTAAACCACTATTTGCAGCAGCATACCTACACCAAAGAACTATAAAATGTTAAATTCCATGATATTTGATATTTTTAAATAATCCAACAGAAAACACTAATAATTCTTAAAGGTTTTGGTCTTGATGCTCTGTCACTGAAAAGATACCAGATTAATAATTTTCTCTTCCAATACATCCTCTCATAGCTTATTAGTGCATCCACCAGACCTCACCTTACAGGTAATGATTCTTTTCTGGACCATCCATAGCTACTATTCCAAAAAGAATAAAAAAACTTCTTGCTTACCAAACAACTTTAGTGACCATGTTTCTGTCGACAGTGCCCTGGGTTTCAAAGTCTTTGCACCTCCAATGTATAACTGAATCCAGAACTATAATTAATCCAAATGGATGCAATGCATTCTGCTGTTAATATATATTTGTACCCACTACATCAAACAACAGACCCTGCTGCATCTCTTCAAATATTTAATTCCGTTAATGATACTGTCCTTAGCAAATATTCCCAAAATGCAGAAAATGTGTTAAAAGAAGGAGCTGCTTATGGTTAATACCTAGACTAGAAATCCCTGGGAACTATGGGATCCTCTCCAAATCTACAACACTATAAAGCTTTTCTTGCTGTTAGGCAAAAAGGGAAACTGGAAATAAAGGAAGTAAATCCATTCTCTCTCTTTGCCAAACTTCAAACTGCAGTCTCCCAGCAAAAACATTTCTGGCAGTTACTAAAAGACATATGAAGTTCAAAAGCAACAAATGTAACACTATAGCTCCCATGATAAACACAAGCATTCCCCAAAGCCTCAGCTTACTAATATGTACTCCAGTTATTTCTATTCATACCATCAATTCTCCTAACCAATCAATTAGTACTGGTACATTCCCCCCACGTAATAATTGCATACCCTCCCCAACCCATCTTATCTTCTCCTAAACATCAGTCCCTCCTACCACCCTTAGATGCCACTTTTACTCCAGCCTGATAGTTTCAAGAAACTGAATCTATATCAGTAAGGAAAATACTACAAAAGCTAGAGACCAAGACTAATCCAAGACAGTCCCTATATTCTTATAAATGGGTGCAAGACCTCTATCTAAACCACTCTGCCCTATCATTATTTTGTCCTTATCCACCAATATAACCACCCCAACTCTCACTCATAATTCCTGCCCCAGAAACCCTTACTGCCCAGTCCACAAGTCTTTTGGCCAGTATCAGTACTCTGCCCTAATACTAATATATTTAAGAAACTAGCATATAATCAGTTTATCAATCATCTAAATAAATACTCTTCCTGGCTGATTTGCAGTACTCTGCAATTTACATAGTTACAGGTAAAATTTACTCATCAACAGAAAAGGAGTGGCTGAATGCTGTTATATTTATTGACATGCAAAGCCTTTTAAAATTGAACCACCAAATCCTGCTGAAGAAGCTTGGAGACATGGGCTTTGGTGTCATCAAAATTAACTAGTTAAAACTTACCGAAAAACAAAACCTTTAAATGAGAGTCTGGTAATACTAAAACCGATGAGGGGGACCTTTATAGCTTCTCTAAAGGTCCTGTGTTAGTCCCAATACTATTTTATATTAACACTATTATACCGTTTATTAACATCACCTTCTATGTGCATAATATTATTCTACACAGAGATGGACTTGCAACAATATGAGAATGCCTATAAAAATATTTTAATCTCTGCCTGTGACTATTAAAAGTCTGTTTACTGCCATTTTCTTAAAAACTGCTGCAAAGTTCTTGGGCACCCAACAGGAACTTTATGCCGATAGGACTGAATGCAATTAGGGATACAGACAATAGACAAGAGTAGGCTGGAATTTATAGTTTCATAGGTTCATAGGTAGGTACTAGGCTATCAGCCCAAAGGCCTATGTAAGCCTAGCCAGCAAGGTTCCATAGCTTACGCCACCCAAGAAAGTTATTTTCCTTTGCCACTGTCCAGCAGAGAGACAGAAGTGATCCCCGGGGTGTATTTCCTATTTCCCATCCACTCATCAAGATTTTTCTTGAAGAGTGCTAATGAAGAACTTTGCTTGACATAGATTGGTAGCTTGTTCCAGAGTATAGAAAGTCTCTGGGACAGGAATCTATCCCTCCAGCATGTCCTGTTTATTGTGGTGACAAGGTTTAGGTCCCTAGAGCATGTAGCTTGCAGGGATTGGGATTTCTTTAGGTGTAGCATGTCCAAGAGCTCTGGGTTTGACATAGCTTTATATGTTAGGCAGAGATCACCTCGGAGTAGGCGATATGCTACCGAGTAAAGCTGGAGTTTTTTGAGGCGGTCAGTGTAGGGCATTGGTTTGAGGCCAGTAATCCACTTTGTGAGGTACTTCTGTGGCCTTTCCAGCTGCTGCAGATGTCTTGTGAGGTACATTCCAAAAGGGGCGTTGTACTATATAATGGGTCTAATGAGTGACGAGTAGAGGGGAACAATTACCTCTTTTTTCCTGGATGAGAACCCTTTTATGATGAGGTGTGCCACGTAGAAGGACTTCCTGACTACTCTGGTGATGTGACTATCAAAGGAGAGACTATTGTCCACCTGGGTCTTATTGAAGAAAACTAGCAAAAGAACCAAGGTATTGGTAGCAAATAATTAGAGAGGGAAAGGTAATAGAATGGGAAGAGACCAATAATTTACCTGGACTGCAGGCTAGAGATTGTTTTCCCTATCAAGGACTGATATCAGATTACAGGGAAAGAGAAAGAAACAGGGATATCCTAGTGAAAGACCAGCACTGGTAGAGTTTTAAGTAGAATCTAGAACAGAAGCTGCTGTTAAAAAAGGAATAATTAGTAGAGCATATAAAATATTGCATGATAACTACAACAATCAATTAGAGGAAGTTAGAAAGAATTGGGAAGAGAGACTGGATAAGCAATTCACAAAGAAACAATGGGGGAATATATGTATGTCTCCCAAATATGCAACACCTAGAAGATTTAGAATCTTTCCTTGGAAGTGTTTACATAGGTATTTTATACCCCAAGTAGACTCCAAATAATTTTTCCTCAGGGGGACAGCAAATGCTGGAGGTGTGAAGGCAATTGGGAACATATTTTCTGGGAGTGTAATAAGTTGGCCAATCTTAAAGATTCCCTGCAGACTACTCTGTTATAGATACTGGGTGAGCAAATTAGTGTAACTAAGGAAACGTTCTTTGAGTTATGATACAGAATCGGAATTGCCTAGAAATAGTAAGGCCTTGCTGATTCTAATTATGGTGGTTGACAAAAAAGCAATTACTAGAAAATGGAAATCAAAGTGTAAACCAACTGTACTAGAAGTAGTGAATGTAGTAACAGAAATAAAATAACTGGAATTGGAATCTTTAGAAAAGGGTAGGAGCAAATTACATAGAAAAAGGGGAATTGTGGGAACAATACATGCAGAGTAGGAATGAGGTTTAAAAGAAGGCAGGATTTGAATGAACTATGTAATCTTTGACAGCGACTGTATAGATTATAAGTGATGTGTAATGTTTGCAACTAAAATTATGTCATTATGGTTTGTGATATATAGTATTTTCAACTAAAATTATGTCAATATGGTTTGTTTTCATTAATATAAATGTATGATTGCCTATGTCATACTTGATAATTTAATAAAGATGTTTCTTGTTTAAAAAAAAAGAGCCCTAGAAATGACCCATAAATATTGTACACGAAAACCAATATCTTGGCCTTACATTACAACCCACTCAACCATACAAAAAACATAAAGACATATCTATTTTCAAAGTAACTTCACAATTTAAGACCACTGATTCAGTCTCTGCACACTCAACCCCTGAAGCCAGAAAAGCTCTAACAAATAATGTATTTATCCCCAGAATGGAATACACTCTGTCTAATGTCTCATTTGTTCAGCTTACAACACACACTGTAGTTAAACAACTTTAAATGATATGTGTAGATTTGTCAGCCTCCCCCATGAGTTGAACATCAGTATAGCACCATTTAACAGGCTAATTAGCTATCTGTTACTACTTGCTCTGTTCTATTACTCTATACCCTACCCTTTAAACTTTTTGTATGAATATTTCTATCCATCCCACCCACAGAATTACACTCTAAATCACATCCTCCCCTTATTCTCTTCTAAATAAGTCTGACAGCACTTTAACACTAAACTGAACTGTCTCCCTACAGCTTCTCCTCAGGAGAGAAAAACTGCAGTGAAATGGTGCCATCCAGCTGGAACCACATGCCCTTCAACTTTAGGAAAATTATGGATTACAAAATATTTAGGCAAATATTCTTTGTACAACTAAAAATACTTAGGTACTTATGAGGCAAAGGATGATTTAACCATCATGCACAGCAACTAGTCCATAACATAGCTAAAACAATCATTTATTTTCTTTTAACAGGCATAAGAAAACCCTCCTACTATAAAGATATGTTTTGATCTTAGTAAAGTGACTAAAACCATAACTAGGTCATACGTAGAAGAATTAGGGTACTTGCTCTACAGTATGATGACAAATGTGCATTCGACATGCCCATCTCAAACGTTCTAATTGCTATGTTATATATAAGATTAGTCCCTGTTCGTACAATATTGCTATATCTATATATTATGATGTGTCACTGTGCTCTTCTACTGCGATACTGGACTTTTGTGTGTATAAATTCCTGACCTACTGAAAAGTAAAACTTTATAATCATACACCAAGGTCACAGCTGAAAAGAGTCACAGGACCAATGCACCTACTAGATTAACAAAGAAAAATAAATAAATAAATATAAAACTACAAAACAAAGCCATTGTGGAAAATATAATTAGTTCATCATTTGACTTTGCTTGCCTTGATTCCTCAGTCTGCATTAAAGAATCCATGACACTATATTTGCACTGTACTAGACATTACAATGCATGGAACATTATAGGTGTGATTTTTTTCAGGGTGGTTAGAGTGGTGTTACTACCAGTGACAGTAAATTTAGGTGTTGCAATGTTCATAGGTGAAGGAATGGTGCAGAAGCTGTCTATACTCGTGACAAGTGAGACATGCTGCTGCTTTTTTGCCATTTCACATGAAAATTTGCTGCTAAAATTTTTTTCATGCTCACAACCTTAAACAGTTTCCTTAATCTACTTTGTAGCTTGTAAAATATGTACACATCTCCCTAAATTTTGCCCTTGCACATGTAGGTTATGGTTACTGTTGATGTGGCACTAAAATCCTATGTACAAAATGGGAAAAAAGGTGTTGATGCCAATCCTGATGGAATAAATGCATGTATTGTTTTCATCTGCTGTTCTACATAACTGTAAATACTGTTTTAGATTATTAATTCTGTCTCCCAGCAAGCTATTCAGAAATGTGTTTTAATCATTAGTTCAAACACTTCAAGACAAATTCTTCCTTTTTCAGCCTTAATATTTCAGAGAAATGCGGAGAAAAAACTATACTCAGATGAATACAAAAGGATACCCGGTTACATCTTTACAAGGAAGGCAGCTTTTGCTCTTGGGGATTATATTATGGTCAGCATTGCATTTTTTGTGACACAGAGTAACTGCAAGGTATGATGAATATCCTGCAGACCATGAAAGTGGATCAGGCAACAAAGATTGGTACTCTAAGTTTTCAACTAGTGTTTATATTTCTGCATAACATCTATTTTACCTCCACTGCCAGCATTTTCATGGACATTATGTCCATTGTAATAGCTGTATTTTTCAGGATGTGAAAATGGCTAACATATGGGGGCCTGTGAATACAGTACTGACTTTGTAAAATTTGCATAGCCTTTATTGCAGGGGAAGTCAAGTTTTGGAGTTAAATGCATTTAAAATAGTATACAACATGGTCTAGAATTTTAAAATGTATTTATTTATTATTTTCTTTTATTTTTGTTTTGATAACTGATTTATCCAACTGGGCCAAGTTCACTTGCAGTGAAGGCTTGGTAAGAAAACTGATTTATTTGTGTATACTCACTTGGAAAGTCCTCCTGGTCATAGTCCCTTTTCAATGGAGGGGCCTGTGGGAAGTTTACTCTGCTGCATACTTTTACACAATAAAAGTCCCTTTTCAGAGAAGACCTGGGGAGTAAAGTTTGCTAATAGGTTATCTTTAAAATAATCTCAATGCATTGATGGAACAAGTAGTGCATTCTTCTGTCAGTGAATGCATACATTAATTTGTTCATAAATGAAATATTTAGTTTCTTTATCTATTTCAGTTTCTTGTAGATTTCATATATTTTCAAAGGCCACTAAGTCTCATGACCATTCATGCCGTACCAGTATGTTTCCTCATGCTGCACCTCTTCTTGCTAGACAGCCATGCCACTCAATCCCGGACTAAATTTGTGGTGACCCATAGAGTCATCTATGTTATATTTAAAGGAAGATAGTAAGTCACACTGCTTAACATGTGCAGGGGAAGTTTATTTCAGAGGTTTGGAAGACACTGTTCTAAATCTGTCCATCCACACTGTTTTATGTATCTGTTGGTGAAGACTTAGCTTTCTGGCTCTAGTATTGGTAGAGATATTGGACTTGCAGAGATGCAGAGATACAGAGATCCAAGATAACTGGATCTCTAATGGCAAAGTTAGTGAGACAGAGATCTCTTCTCAAAAATTTTTCAGGCACTAAATAAAGAGATAGAGCTTCCAGCCTTTCTTGGTAGCTCATGGGCCTAAGGTCTATGATCTTTTTGGTTGGGAACCTTTGGGGTCTTTCTAATTCTTTGATATGTTTAGTGAGATGCATATCAAAGTGTGCATTGTACATGATAACTGGTCTGATCAATGCTAATTATAAGGGGGTGATTACCTCTTTAGACCTTGATGATATTCTTTTAGTGATTACCTGTGCAACAGGAAAGAATTTCTTGACAACCATTGTCACATGATGGCCAAAACAGAGTGAGTTATCCACCCATGTTCCTAGATTCCTGACTACATTTTTGTTTTGCAGTGGTGCATTGTCTATACAACACAATGAAGGAAATGGTTGTATATCAAATGTGATGACACTACACTTTTAAGCATTTAGTTTGAACTCTTTTCAGTACACCCAACATTGAGGGAGAGTTCATTTTGAAGGGTTTAGGTGTCAGGTGATGTGTTAATAACTCTCAGTTTAATTGTCACCTGCAAACTTTGTTAGCCAAAGGTCTTGGCTTTCTTGTTGGAGATCTGAAAAGTAAATGCTGAAAAGGAGAGGTCCTAGTACCCAGACTTTAGGGACACTGCAGGCAATTTTCATACTTTTTGAATGAGGCACCTGGAACCAGCATTGCCTGTGTCCTAATTTGCATCCAGTTTGCTATTCATCTTACCACATATGGGTCATCAAATTTTAAAGCATTTAGCTTCTGTATGATGCCTGCATGGTGATGATTGTGAAGGTGTTAGGTACATATTGTCTACTGTATGACCACTGTCTACAGCCACCGTAATCCTTTAGAAGAGGTTTATCAGATTAAATAGACAGTATCTACTTTTCACAAACCCAAACTGTTGAGACTCAGGTCTAATAAGATTATTGATATTGTAATTGATGAGCTCAGTTATAATACATCCCAAGGCTTTGCAGATGAGGTTTGTAAGGCTGATAGATCTGTAATTGCCCAGGTTAGTTCTAACGTCACCTTATGGAGGCATCCTCAATGCAGTGTGTCACTCATACTGAACAAAATCAGTAATTAAACTTAGGTAAAATGATTTAATGATGGAATTTACAAGGGCATGTTTAACACTATTAATTTAGCAGCATGATATATTTTCAGGTTTCATGAAGGATGTATTGTTTGTCTCAGCGCTTTCAGTAAATTATCTGTAGAGATAATTGTGTAAGGGATTTAGATATCTCGGGGCTTTGGATAGAAGTGAAATTGACACTAAATTTGTCTGCAAAGATACTGGCATTATCTATTGAGTCAGAAAATGAGACATCATTATGAATAAGTTCAGAGCTCTGTAGGGTATTGTTTCTTAGTTTTCCAACATAACTAAAGAGGCATTTAGAATTGCCTTTGGCCTCAGAGTCCAGCCTAAATTCACTGGCAGACTTGGTAGTGTTCTTCATTTTTAAATTTTTTTTATATTATCATTGAGAAGAGGGGGGATAAACTAAATAATTTAAGGAGTTTTTTTTCTTTTGTTTAAAGTTTATTTATAGTCCAACAAGGTGGTTTGTTTTTTGAATTTCCCATTATACTTGATCCTGGTAGGGAATACTGGATCTATGCATTTCTTTAAGTGGATGAAGAATTCCTTAGTGAAGTTTGCTGCAGTATCAAGATCAGGGGAGGTGCAGTTATAACTGAATTTTAATATTTCATCATAGAATAGGTTGATGTTGACATGTTTGTAGTCCTTAAATTCAGTGGGATTTGCTGCAGGAGCTTTTGGGAGTTTAAAGGAGAAAGTCACAAGTCTGTGGTCAAACTTCACTAGGGTTGCTGAAAACCTGACCAAAGCCATGCTCTCTGCTCTGCTCATGACTCCTACCGGACCCAACCCACTTCCATCCACAACCACGCCCATTTCATAATATTAACACATACATCATTAGGCAGAGCATCCCTTTTAGTCAATTTTCATTTGCCTAATCTATATAGTGTCACTCTTTTTGTCTTTGTTGTGGAGTATATTGGACTCCACCGCATCTCTTTAGCGATGATTTTTGTGAAAAAAAGGACAGAGCTTGATTTTTAATAAACTCTGGCATTCTATCTATGCTTTTACACAGAATACTGGAATTTGTAGAGTGCTTTCTGGACAACCAGAGAATCATTCTGAATTCCAGATAGTTAGGAAAAATACCGGATAGGTGGCAAGCCTAGACCTCTCTGAGGAAGGAGAATCCCACAGGAGTAGGGAAAGAGGCAGCCATGTTTGTAAAAATCCTTTCAAGAATGATGTGTCGTTAGTTTATTTATTAACTGCTCAAGAGAACTTTTGTTTATGAAGTCTACAAATTGTCTGCATTGTACAGAGATGTACTTTAAATGTGTAAATTGAAAGTGTAGCTGTCCCAGTTTATAGAAGGTAACTAAACTCATCCAAAATAAAGGAGTTTTTGCTAACAAGGAGGTCATTTAGAACAATGAGGAATCATACATGCTCATTAGGGGACAAGGAAAGTGTTGTGTAACAAGCTACTTGTTGATAATGTATCTTATCTACAGTGATTTGTAGCTCAGTGAGTTCAGTTTGTGGGACCCTAGCGATCTGACTGGAGGGAATGTGTACTTTGACACATATGACGACTCCACAACAAATGTCAGTGGGTCTGAAGGCATGAAAATTGAAAAATACCAGTACAGAAGGAGTGCTCCATTTATGTTTAAAAGAACTTTCAGTAACTGTGCAGACATGGATGTTTTCCAAATGCAGGAGTGCCTCAAGACCAGGCAATTTATTGTTTAGACTTTTGGAATTAAAGAGAGCCATTTTGTAGTGATCCAATTTTGGAACTGATGTTGGAATGTCCACCAGCTGGACTCTGCCTAAAAACAGTACCAGGGAGCCAGGAAAGGCTTTAATGAGCACGTGGAGGCCTTGGAATGAAAATTGCATGTGAAGATGGTTGGACATAGGAACCAGAGTCTTTGCTGGTACTCCATAAACTCAAGATAGAGAAAATAATTTGTGCAAAATAAAATCAGATTGCTAATAGAACTGTGAGTTGCATCTAAGGCAGAACTCAGTAACATGACACCAATGAGTAAGTGTGATTTATGATAATGTGATAAAAACATGAGGTTTGAAGTATTGTAATCTAGCATATTATCAATGAATAAACATAAACATTAACCCAAAACAGGAAGCTTTAAGTACTAAATTATAACATCATCATCATCATAAATCCCCTTATGGGGTCTGGCTGTTGTGTCAACTGCCCCATTCTTTCTCTGCTCAATGACATTCTCCTGCCTTTTTCGACACTCATGCCTGACTGACACAGGTCTTCTCTCACACAATCCACCCACCTCCTCGCTGGATGTCCTTGTTTCCTTTGATGTCCTGTGGACTGATGAGCAGTTTGTGGCTGGCATCCCTTATGCAGGGTGTCTGGCTATCTTCTTTATCTTTCTGTCCTTGTCTAGCTACCTGAAATAGTTTCTTTGTGCCATCTGTTGACTTACTTTCCAGAAGGTGGTAGAGTGCCTCTGGTGCCTTCTTAACTTCATTGTTAGCTAACCTGTATTCCTTCCTGGCCTGGTCTGTCTTTTCTATCTCCCACTTTTTCCTGCTTGACTTCTTCTTTGGATAATTTCCTGGACTTGTGCTTTCCACCATCAGCTTTCCTTATGTACTTTATTTCCATAACTGGCTTGGCCACATATCTGTTCTGTAGTCTGAACACATCCTGTTTTGAAGTGCTGCCATTCTTCTTCACCTTCACCTATTCCCTCTTCTTCTTCAGGTGCTAGAACCCCGAGTAATTCCTTGAACTGTTATGCTTTCTCTCCAGTCAACTTCAAGGTCTTTAGCCTGGTGTTTGTTGATCTTAGAGCCTTCTCTGACCACAGTTTTCAGCTGACTGTGGCAGCCAGTGGTTTTATCCTGTGGTCTGTTTCATTGGGGATGACTATGCAGTCACTGATTCTGCCCCAGTGCCCTTTCCTTACTAGGAGGAAGTCTACCTGAGTTGCATCTTTTCCAGTCTCGTATGTGATGTTGTGACTGTTTCTCTTTCTGAACCAAGTGTTGGCTACTATCAAGCCATTCACTGGAGAGAAGTCTCGAATGCTTCTCCTTCTTTATTCCTGTTCCCGCACCTATGTGGATCCAGACAGTCCTCATATCTTGTTCTGTCTATTCGGATATGTTCATTCAGGTCACTCTTCAGCAACACAAATTCCTGTTGTCCTGCTTTATCTACTAGGTCCCCCAACTGCTGTCTGAATGCACTCTTTTCCTCACTATCACAACCTTACTGTGGGGCATAGGCTGAGATTATGAATATTACTGTCCTATCATTAGGCTGGAGTCTGATTGCCACGAGTCTGTCACTAATTCTGATAACATCCTTCACTGTCTTCAGTAGATTTTTCTTCACAGCAATTCCCACAATATTTCTTGCCTGTTCTCCTCCTGAGTAGTAGACTCTGAATCCCAAGCCAAGTGACTTTAATTTTGTCTACAGGATTCATAGAATGTCCAGCCTCCTCCTTTCCAACATGTCATCCATTTCATACTGGGTCCTGTCAGTGAGCCTACATTGACTGTCACACTTTTTAGTTCACGTTTGGCAGGTTGTTTGGTTTTAGATCCAGCTTTCATTCAACAGAGCTATCCCAGATAACCCAAGCTGGGCAACTGGACACGAGTTGGCCAGTAGCTTATTGACCCAAGGCTGCTGGGCTTTATGGTAGATACACACTGGCCAATAGGGGCACATACACCCCTCCCACCATTAGCATGGGTCCCCGGCTTAGGTCAGAATAGGCCGGGTCCTCAACTCACTTATTACTGGCAAATACCTATGCCCATTTTGGTGACATTAGTCAACATGTTTCGAGTCACATTCTAAACATCAGTCTATTATACTGGAAAACAGATTAATAAGATTGCTAATCAGAAGGGTCTTAAGACCATTGAATCATTATAGTAGATAGTATTAGTAGATGAAAGTAGATAAGTCGATAACAGAAGCAAAAATAATGTAGAAACAAGTATTACATGTATAACAGCTGCCATAATACATTAGGTATTACAATTCATGCAAAAGAAAATATACTGAGCAAACTGAAACAGTTGATAAGCAGGGTCGTGAATACTAAGGGATTGTGAAATTATTTCTGAGACAGGAGGGAAGGAAATAATGCACTATTTTGTACACATTTCACTTAGGTGATACAACAGTTGGCACACAGGCTTTTGCTTATGTACATTTTCACAGTCTGTTTAAAGAATTGTTTGTTGACAGCTATTCTGAGTATCAAGCCCAGTCTAAATGTTACCAATGACTGTAGAAAAGAATGCTTCATAACATAATTTTGACACATCAGACACAACCATCATATGCGTTCTGGCTGACCTGAAGTTACATTTTGGATAGTAGATTTTACATATGTCAGGCAGAACTAGTCACTTAGATGTATATAAGAGCTTATGGGCAAAATTCAAGTAGACTATTTTAGTGTAATGCTTAAATTCCATATATTTATTAATTATAAACTCATAAGCCTGACCAGCCTCATTTATAAGGTTATAAAAAGAATAGTTATGGAATTAGTAAATACAAATATAGGTGACCTACAGACTCTCAACCAACACAGTTCAGATTTGTCAAGGATAGCTCCTGCCTGTTTAGCCTGGTCATCTTCTTAGAAAAACTTAATGAAGTAACGGACAAGGACTAAACAGTATTCACTGAATTTCTACACCTAGCAAAGGCAATTGACACCCCCAAACTCAGGTATCAGAGAGAGAAACTCTTCCAGCTAAATGACCCTGAGTAATTCATTGGATAGCAAACTGGCTCACAAGTAGAACAAAGGATGTTAGGCTGGGCAGCTCTACTTTCTCCAAAAGACCTGTCACTAATGGTGTACCTCAGGGTTCACACCTTGGGCCACCCCTCTTTGGCATTTACCTCTCGGAGGTCAAAGCTAATGTTGAGGGTTTGTGGGTGATCAGATTTGCAGATAACTGTAAACTTGGTGGTATCATAAACTCCCTCCCTCCCTAGAGGACACTAAAATCTTCCATGAGGGTCTTTAGCAAACAAATAGCTGGTATTTAAACCATGGACTAAAACTAAATGCCAAGAAGTATATTATTGTATCCTTTGGCAAGCATGACTCCCCTTGCAGCTGTCATACTGACAACACACCCCTGAAAATTGATCCTACAGTTAGGGATCTGGGAACTTATGCCGACAGTACACTATTCTTTGATCACCATGTATCCACTCTCGTAAGGAAGTCCTTTTTCACCACACAGCTTATATCTAAAGGTATTTCATTCCCGATTCAGGATGCAGTCTTTCTATTCTTTGAGTATAATGCTCATTTCATTAAGTACCTGTCCAAACACTTGTCAAAACTGGAATGACCACAATTCTTTTTCATTAAAAAAATCAAGAGCCTAAATTGTGAAAACCTTGCAGACTATCTCACCATACAGATTGCTGAGAGGTGTCCATTGCTTTGACTAAAGGGCTTCAGCAAACCCTATTCTTTCAGACTTACTACACACTCAGAAGTCCAATTTTATCATAAACACCTGCTGAAGGGATATCAATCCCTTTTGCAAAATAAGTCAAAATTTTGGAGGGAAAGGTATGTATCACAGAGAGTACCACTTCTAGGGAATAGTCTTCTACTCCACATAAAGCAAAGTACTTCTCTTACTCAATTCAAATGAAGTTTGATGGATGGATGGGTTTAACATCCCCTCTTTTTCATGAATAGAAAAAAAACTTAAATGTCCCATCAAATCCTTATTCAACCCATTTCTGGGTTATTTGTATGCAAAATATAAGGGCTAAAAACTGCAATGGGAATCTAAGGCTTCTTAAGATCCTCACAAATAAATAGCCTAGCAAGTACCTATGAACTTATAAACCTTGGAACCTGTTTAATAGATTTCAGAGACTTACACTAATGTATTTTAGTCTGGTCACTAGCTGCAGAATTTGGAATATTGTTATAGGACTATTAAAGTCTGAATATCTATTGAGTGAGAAATTAGTACAATTATTACATAGGCATGACCAAGGGAAAGAACAACTGTGCAGCAGCAACACAAGTTAAGCAAGTCATAGTAAGTTTGACCCTATTAAAAGCATACACAGTTTTAGGTTAGTCCTAGGTATGGATGTTTATATTGGTTTATGAAACCTCAGCAGAGTCCAGGGTAAGTTCAAGTATTTTGAATCTGGCTAACTCTAAATTGTGATTGTTAGATACAATTATTTGTGGTGATGAGTAAATAACGGATTCAGACTCACATTTTAGAATAATATATACTTTCCTTTTTATTATGAGAGGAAGGTAAGTGAGTAGTATATTAATTCTGAAAGCTTTGATATACCAGACAATTTTGGCATTAGTGGACAGGAGTGTGGGTTAGGTTTAGAGTAGGGGCTAGGGTAAGGGACAGAGCTAGTGTTGTGCACATGTTGTATTGTTTCTGGTTTGTGTCAGAGTTTCTTGTGTAGAAGTAGTGTTATGGAAATTTTTTTTCTAAAATAAGGTGTAGGGTTGAGGTTAGGGTAGGGACAGGATTAGCTATCCTTAATAATGTAATGTGCTAACCCTTCCCTTTTCCCTGTCCTTATCTCCAGTCTTGCACCTTACCTTAAACAATCCCTTTCCATAACACTCCCACTATTCAGACAGATTTTGTCTGAATGTAATGGTAGTGTTTGGTTCATGGATTTCAAAAGGAAACTGTTTTTGGTAAGGTGTTTTTTTTTTTTTCAAAATACAAGCATTGACTGGCTGTGACTTAAATGCTCTTTCATTTCTGTCAGTTCACACACACACACACACACACACACACACACACACACACACACACACACACACACACACACACACACACACAAAAGTTCTATTCTATTTACTCTTTTATTTGGTCAGAAGTTTGTTTCATTGAGGGCAGTCTTTTGTAGAAATTGTTGGTGGTTAACATGATCAAATTATGCTATAGTTGAGGTACAGCCTATCGACTATAACATAATTCCTAGTTATCTCCCTTTGTTTACAGTTGCGTGACCATGATTTTAGTATATATATATATATATATATATATATATATATATATATATATATATAGATCTAGGACTTTTGATCGAAAGATCAAAAGCCCAAATCCATTACCACCGAACACATTTTAACGAAGGTGTTTTCATCAAAAAAGCACTTTCATTAAAGTATGTTAAAAAAAAAAACACGAAATCTACTGCGCCCTCCCCAGACCCCCCCACTTTAATATTCTCACCCTGAGGTCGCACTACAGTGGGGAAAGGGGAATTTTCCCTTATCACACCATAGTATGACCGGAACAACAAGCATACTTACTGCTTCAGTGAACAGCACTTTCTCGCAAGTATGCTCACCAATTTGGGATTCGGTGAAAGATGCAGTGGAGCATCTGTATATATATATATATATATATATATATATATATATATATATATATATATACAAGTTAAGGGTTTTGGGGGGAGAGTGAAACCTGGCACATAAAAATGGTGTTGTGTGGTAGTTCGTTTTTGGTGGGGTTTTTTTTATATATTTTGGGTATTTGTTTAGGTGTAGTTTTTTGCCTGCAAATATTAAGTTTGCTTACATTTGTAATCTTTGCATTAATAAGTTTTTTCAGAGCTGAACAGGTTTTTAGATGAAACTGGCCAATACACTGTGTCTCAAACAATTTCATCTTCAACTTATTACAATATAATAACATATACATATATAATTTCCATCTGTCTCTGTCTCCCTCTCTTTCTCTCTCTCTCTAGTGTGTGTGTGTGTGTGTGTGTGTGTGTGTGTGTGTGTGTGTGTGTGTGTGTGTGTGTGTGTGTGTGTGTGTGTGTGTGTGTGTGTGTGTGTGTGTGTGCGCGCACGCGCACATGTGTGTATGCAAAATTTCCATAATCATTTATTTTTTTCATAGACAAGGCATTTCCACTGTTCACATGAAATGTGTTCCCTTTTCTTTGTGAAATCTGAGATAATAGAGCAAACTACATACAACATGCATACAGTTGTAGAGATCCACAGTTTGTAAAGATTTACACAGTATGTAAGGTACTGATTCAGAATAGGAAAAAAAAAGCTGACACAATAATGTAACAAAACTGGAATAAGACATCATGCTGTACAGGTTATCATTAGAATTAGTGTATGAATTAAATCATTACCAGAATAGAATGTGCATAAGAGCCAAAATTCTGCACATTTCAAATGTTGCAAAAGAAGACATGGCTGTAGAAAAGTGGTTATGCAGTAATGAGCACAGATGAGCATTTACAGACCACCTAGGGGTGCAGCATCCAGACATGATTGCTTTAAGACTAAGAGCTGCAGATGTAGGATGAAATTACAAGAGTATAGTCTCAGAGAAATTGCGGTGGTGAGGAGGAAGTGATTATATAGTAGTGAGACAGAAAACTGCTTAACCAATGGTATTATGACATACAATAATAATGCCAGACCTAGCTCCTGCTGAAGTTGTTCTGTATATTAATCAGGATAAAGAAGAAGACAGATGAATGGCAAATGCAACAAGCACAAGAAAGAGACAGTCTGTGAAGCTTTCTTCAATTCCTAATCAACCATAATCCTAATCTGGACACAAAACTTGCCACTTATATAAAAGTGTCATTTGACTACAGCAATGTCAGAAAGGCTGGTTATCATTCCTGGGCAGATGAGAATTTTTATCTCTGAAGTGACAAACTACATGGGTCTGCATGTGTTGCACAATACTGTGAAGTGAAGTTCAGGAATGAAGTGCTGTTAACATTAGTTTCTGTTTTATGGAAAGTCAGATTTTTGGATTCATTCATTGGATTCCTGAACTGTTCCTAGACTTAGACTTCTCATAAGATGGCAATTGAAAACCCTCAAAATTTCAGTATTAGCTGAAATCGGGAGAGTGTAAATGGCACTTTCTGACCATGATATGTGCAATGAAAAATGTTATGCTGTCTGTAGTGAGTATGTTTGTAAATACGTTATTGCTACAGTGCAACACTTCTACATGCAGACTCCCTGTTGTAGTTTAGGAGCTGTACTGAATACAACCACAATAGGCTTCTAAGAATTGGTTTATTCTTCTTGTTGACTTAGATAGGTCGACTAAGCCATTAAAATCAGACTTTTGTTCAGCAGAATCACAGGGAAAAAAAAGCTTCAGTAATATAGATAGAAGCAATAATGTGTACAATTTTAAGATGAAAACAGTGTTAAGAAAAAAAAAATGTTAAAACATACCCTGGAATTCAAAAAAAGGAGCTCCTTGAATTTAGAAATAAGTTAGTACTGGCAAAGTACTAAATTACACCACCAGATGTTTTTTTTTTCAATTTTCCAATAATTGGTTGTGTTGCATAGAGCTTTGCTAGCACTAACTCCTTTCTGAATTCCAGGGATTGTCACAAGTGAAATGATGTGTTACAATAACTGAACAATCAGCTGTAGTGACATAGTTGTCAGTTACTTGTTCATGCAAAAGTGTTACACTGATAGTGAATGATATGTGCAATTTGAGTGTTATTAGAGACTGGTTAGTTGAGAAGAAGAAAGTGTATATGAGAGGGAGATGTAATAGGAATAAGAGGTAATCGTGCCATCCCCAATAAAACCAAGACGCTCTCCTCCCAAAAAAGGAAGCCAATCTGGTGGTCCCTTGCCATGACAAACTTTACAACAAAAGGAAGAAACTGTTGCAGAAAAGAGGAAAATCCCAGGATGCAAAAAACTCCCTTACCAGACTCAGTAAGAAGCTGAGATCCCACATAAAATCCTCCAAAGCTAGTTACGAAAATAAAATTGCCAAAGATTCCAAAGACAACCACAAGGCATACTACAGCTATGTCAGGAATCTAAATGGCAATGCTCAGACCTGCTCTGAGCTGCAACAGAATGGCATTAAATATACTGACCCCAAGGATATTGCCAATATCCTGGCAGATCGAGTCAGTGTCAACTTCACCCCCTCTCACCCCCTAAAGGGCCCATTTCAGTACCGAAAGATTGCCAAATTCTGGTAATAATGGCCAAACAGGTAAAAAACGCACTCTCTAAAGCTAAGAATATAGCATCCATGGGACCAGACAATATCCCAGGTTGTGTACTACATGAATTACAAAATGAACTGGCACCACACCTAAGTGTCATGTTTAATCATAGCCTCACCTCAGGCTTCATGCCCACTGAGTGGCGCATAGCTACAGTTATCCCACTCCACAAGGGGGGATCCACCTTGGATCCCGGAACTACCACCCCATCAGTCTGATGAGCCTGATCTGTAAGGCCATGGAATGTATTATCATGGAACTTATAAACAAAGACATTGGCAATCTTCAAACACTGGACCTCATGCAGTTTGGGTTCGTAAAGGGCCAATCTTGTCTCCTGAACCTTACTGACTTCTTCAAATCAGTCTCCAGAGCCGTGGACTAGAGTAAGGTGGTCCACACAGCCTATCTGGACCTCACCAAGGTCTCTGACACCATCCCCCACTCTGGAACCATAGATAAACTTACTACGCTGGGCATTAATCCCTATGTCACTCGATGGGTTGCCAACTGGCTTACTGACAGAACCCACACTGTAAAAGTAGCCGACTCCAAATCCAGCTCCAGACAAGTGACAAGTGGAGTACCTAAGGGTTCAGTCCTGGGACTGCTCTTGTTTGTCATCTACTTCTCTGAAGTACAGGACAACATTAAGGGACTCTGGCTAACAAAGTTCGCAGATGACTGCAAACTGGGAGCCATTATTGAATCCCCAAATGATGTGAATATTTTACAAAAGGGCCTTACAGAAACAGATGCTTGGTGCAGAGCCATGGGCTCAAGCTCAATGCCAAGAAATGTACAGTTATCCCCTTTGGGAAAAAACATGTACTTGTGAATTACCACATAAGTGGCATTACACTAAACACTGAAAGTGTGATAAGAGACTTAAGGACACAGGTGGACAGTTGTCTCAGCTTGGATAACCACATCGCCACAGCAGTCAGGAAATCCTTCTATGTGGCACACCTCATCAATAAGGAGGTCATTGTCCCACTGTACTCATCCTTCATTAGACCCATTATAGACTACAATGCCCCGTTTGGTATGTACCTCTCAGGACATCTGCAACAACTGGAAAGGCCGCAGAAATACCTCACTAAAAGAATCATAGGCCTAAAGCAGATGCCCTATGCTGACCATCTAAAAGAACTCCACCTGTACTATATCGCATATCATCTACTCAGAGGCGATCTTTGATTAACATACAAGGCCATGTCAAACCCAGAGCTGTTGGACATGCTACACTTAAAGAAATCCCAGTCCCTCAGACTCACACACTCCAGGGATCTAAACCTTGTCATCACAATGAACAAAACATGCTGGATGGACAGGTTCCTGACCCAGAGACTCCCCAGACTCTGGAATAGAGTGCCCATACATGTCAAGCAGAGCGCCTATTTGTCCCTCTACGAAAGGAACCTTGATGATTGGATGAGAGATAGGAAATTCACCCTGGGGATCACGTCAGTCGCCCTGCTAGACAAGGGGTCCAGGGAAGTAAATACTGTGGGAAGAAATAGCCAGGGAATTGTTATGGCTAGGCTTGTATAGGCCTTAGGGCCAATAGCCTAGTACCAACCTAAGAACCTATAATGTGAGACTAATATAAAAGGGTTAGGGAGTGGGATAGAGGTAGTGATAGAGATGAAAAGAAACTCGTGTTAGCTTGATTTTGTGTGTTTTTAGGCAAGGGACTGAAATATGATACAAGTTTGTTGATTCAGGAGGATGGCAATTTTAGTATTTGATACAAGGGCATTGTTTTTTATTGATTGGGTACGTCTTCATTTGTTCCATTTTTTGTGCGTGTGTTGGTTTTTATTCCTATTTTATTTTGAAGAGTGTTCCATGCTTTACTTTATGGATACTGAATAGCATGTCACCTGCTTGAGGTATGTAATGAGTGTCAGTAGATATTTTTGCTGGGATCTAAGACTGCAATATATGTTTTTTAACAATTTCCTTCAGTGCATGATATTTATTTGGTTGTGAACTATTTTATGATTAAGTTTTATTTGGTTGGAAAGTAAGCTATTTTGTAGTTCAAGCCAGATGATATTGGTTTGGACAACACAATGATCAGTTCTGTTGGGTACACTTACTATACATTTGGCTACTTTGTTATAAGATTGTTCCAGTTTGTGGAACTTTGTTCTTAGATGGTTCATAACTATGGATAAAGCATAGAGAAGGTGCCTTGGCTGTTGTTTGTCACTAGTAATTGTCAGGAATGGATTGGCTCTGTATAACATACCTATTTTTTATGAGTTCATGCGGCATAGTTAATAGGGTGGTCAAACTTTTGTTGCTGGTCAATAATAATACCAAGCAATTTGGTTTGAGGAACTTGATCGATTACATTGTCAGCAGTTCAAGTGATATGGCGTTTTTACTGATTCCATTGGTAAGATGATGGGATAAAGAATATTCATTTTTCTTTTTGGTATTTAATAGTAAATGTGAATCTGACAGATAATTTCAATGTTGCCTGCTGCTACTTCAGAGGCATCTTGGAGCTTACTTAAAGATTCAGCTATGCAGGTAATTGTGGAGTTGTCGCCATACTAAATTAAAGTACAGTTTGGTAATTTTAGCTATGCAGGTAGTCACCATACCAAATGAAAGTACAGTTTGGTAATTTAGTTGTGCAGGTAATTGTGGAGTTGTCACCATACTAAATTAAAGTACAGTTTGGTAATTTGGCTATGCAGGTAATTGGAGAGTTGTCACCATACTAAATTAAAGTACAGTTTGGTAATTTAGCTATGCATGTAATTGTGGAGTTGTCGCCATACTAAATGAAAGTACAGTTTGGTAATTTAGCTGTGCAGGTAATTGTGAAGTTGTTGCCATACTAAATGAAAGTATACAGTTTAATAATTTAGCTGTGCAGGTAATTGTGGAGTTGTCACCATACTAAATGAAAGTAAAGTTTGGTAATTTAGCTGTGCAGGTACTTGAGGAGTTGTTGCCATACTAAATGAAAGTACAGTTTGGTAATTTAGCTGTGCAGGTAATTGTGGAGTTGTCGCCATACTAAATTAAAGTACAGTTTGGTAATTTAGCTGTACAGGTAATTGTGGAGTTGTCGCCATACTAAATTAAAGTACAGTTTGGTAGTTTAGCTGTGCAGGTAATTGTCAGTTTGGTAGTTTAGCTGTGCAGGTAATTGTGGAGTTGTCACCATACTAAATGAAAGTAAAGTTTGGTAAGTTTTTGTGCATGTCATTGATGAAGATCTTAAATAGAACTGCGTTTAGGATGGATCTTTGGGGGGTGCTGGTCATAACTGGATTGAAAGTAGTGTAGGTCAGCTGACATTGTACCACTTGAGATCAGTGCTGTAGGTAACTCTGGAGCAAGAGTATGGTGTTATGACTTAAATCAATAGTGGCTAGACTGTTAAACAACAGTTGGTGTGAAACTATGTCCAAAGAATAGTGAGAAAGGCACGCTTTTATGGTTTCTTTAATTTTTTTACTTTTCCCTGGAATATAAGTAGAGCTTTCTGTGTATTGCAAAAAGGGTAAAAAACATGCTGAGATAGAGGCATGAAGTTATTCTCCATTAGGAGTTGTAGTACTTGTATTTGCACACATTTTTCCTAAAATCTTTAATAAATTAGATAAAATAGCAATAGGTCTGAAATAAGAGATTTATTTTGTGATTCCTGCTTTATGCAATGGTTTTATCTAAGACTGTTTTCAGATAGTGGGTGGGTACATAATATTTATCTAAGGGTCTGTTGATAAGGACTGAATGGGGTATGCTACTGCTCTGGTCACCTTTTTGAGGTATTCTCCAGGTAACTTGCCATGAGACAGGGGAGTTACTTTGAATTATAGTAGTAAGTTCTTCATGTGATTGACTAATACTTTTTGCAGAATGAAATTTACTGAAGTAGTTTGAATGTGGTAAATGAGTGTAGGTTGGCGAGACTGCTCAATTACTTTAGATACAAAATCTATGAAATAAGACTGTATAAAGCAAATCTCTTGTGAAAACCAGTGCTTATCTCTTTATATCCAGAAAGAAAATCTACCTGTTGGATTAAAAAAAATGCTTTAAGGCACTGCATCTTGATAACTAAAAAAGTAGCTTACATGCTAAATTTAGTGGATCTGTCCATTCTTGCTTTTTTCTTGGTTTATTCTTTTCTCACCAAGTGTGGAATGTTATTTCTGTAATACTACTTTCTGGTTTCATGATCAGCTTACAAACAGTTTTTTACACCTCATGAGTGTTTTGATAACAGATTTTACAGCTTGATTTGTTAAAAGGAATTATCCATCATGTCTAAAAAGTCAAGTTCTTTTGGTATTAAATTTCCTGATTCTTCGACCCTTCCACCTGAAAGGCTTTACACATTGCTTGTTATTATTTGTTTTTACCTAGCAGCATATGGGCATCAGTGCATGCACCTGTTGGAATCCCTGTGAAATTCAGGTGGGTTCTGCTCTGTGCTGTTGATGATGGTCAACCTCTATTCTCAGCATACTGTTATAGGTTCATAGGAGGTTACTCGGCTAGTCGCCCCAGAGCCCTTACAAGCCTATCCATATTAATTCCGAGTTGCCTTAGACTACACATCCTCCTCTTTCTGTGGATGCTACCTCTCCCTCCCTGCATTGCTGTTGTGACAGCTTTTTCATGGCAATAGTGAAATTCAGGTAGGTTTTATTCTAAGCTACTGGCATTACCAAGCTTTGCCACCTGTGCAGAATGTGTGCCCCTCCTTGCTTAATTGCTATGACCTTACAGCAGCTTTTTCAAGGCTTTAGGTACAGGTGATTAACTGACCATCTTTTGTATCTTGCTGCCATAGTAGTTGCTTTGTTAAGGGTGAGCTATGCCTGTGTACATCTAGGCTGACTTTGTCTACAAATATTTATCCCAGACTGACAATAAATTTTTTGTCGAAAAAACAACAAAACAAGTAACCGGATGAAGCTTCAGTGTTTACGTATACTCTTAGAATAAAAAATAAAAAAACGAAGCCGAACTACCATGGCTAGAGGAAAATCTAGCCTAAGAGTGAACGCTTGTTTCAGATTTGTATTAATACCGTTGTAACATTTTTAGTGATGAATTGGTTATTAAATATAAAATTGTTCTA
>NC_056750.1:248405051-248617551 GCF_019279795.1 Protopterus annectens
TTGTGATGTGCTAGGGATAGCGGAGATGGTCAGCTATCTTTCAGTAAGGAAAGAACTGCTTTTATGAAATAGTTTTTAAATTGGGAATCTGTGCTATTGTTACTGCTTGCTTGTGGTAGGAGAGGGTGTGGTAGTGCTTCCTGGATGAAGGAGGTTGATGAATTAAATCCAGAAGAGTTTGGGGTTATTTTGATGTTTGTGCCAGAGATTGGGGTGGTAAGATTTTTTAAATTAGCTCTGATTTGGTGTTTAACAAGGTTTCTTAGGTGTTTAAATGCTTGGAGATTGTACCGAGTTTTGTTTTTTTGACTATATTTTACAGGCTTTAACATTATTAGTTGCTTGGTTTCTCTTCTGAGCCATGGTGGTGGGTTTACCCCTCTTCTTTTGATTCTTACTAGGGTTATTTTATTCAGTATATTGAGGAAAATTGCAATAAATTCAGAAACAGCATCATCTAGGGAAAGTGGTTTAAACCTGTTACAGTTACATTGTGACAAGTGACAAGATTAGTTATGTGTATGTGTGTGTGTGTGTGTGTGTGTGTGTGTGTATATATATATATGTATAATATATATATATATATATATATATATATATATATATATATATATATATATAAATTTATATATATTACACCATCTATTCTCTCTCTCTCTCTCTCTCTCTCTCTCCCTCTGTGTAAGCTATAATGTGGCCACTCATTGTGTGCAGTTATAATGTCATCACTATGTTTGCTAAACATCCAGAGCTGCTTATTTTATTTGGAATATTCTTCTGATCACACTCCGAACACAATCAATATATTGATCTTCTTGGTTTAGAGTGGTGACTAGGGCCTCAGCCTGAGAAAGTAGGCTTGTGTATTACAAGAGTTAAGCAAAACCATAGGGTCTGATGAAAGGGAGATATTATACGGGTAAGGAAAATCTATTTTAGACCAGCTATACAGTATCTAACTGAGAGCGTGAGAGAGCAATTCAAAAGGAGAAAGATTGGCGTGGCCAGCATGGGCACTGAGTAGCAGCAGAATACAGCAGCTCCACTAAGAAAATTATATCTTCACTGGATTTTTTCTTCTAATAAAAAAATGGAATTTGTTTTTCAACAGAGTTATAGTTTATAACTATATTTACAAGAATATCTACAATAAAATAGGGAGAAGGCAACTTTTCCAGTCAAAATTACATTTGGAAAATTTCTACTCATCAACTGAAACATTTCATCATGAGTTCCACAAAAACTGGCAGTCAGGAATCTAGTTTCAGAAAAGAACTTCAAACACTGTTATCAAATATTCAGGTACTAACTACAAAATTTGACAAGACTGACATAAAGACAGATAATTTTAAAGAAGAATCTACTAAACAAATGGATCTGCAACAACAAAAAATCCAAATATCTGGCATAGAGGATGCTTTGAATGACATGGATGGTAGAATAAAAGACAATGAGAATAATGTGGAGCTCTTATTAAAACAAAACACTTTGCTACAAAATAAGCTTGATGACCTTGAGAACAGATCTCGTAGAAATAATCTAAGGATTTTTGGACTACCTGAAAATATAGAGGAAAACAACTTGACTGGCTTTCTCACTACATGGCTACCAAAAACACTAGGCCTTACAGAAGCTATGTCATTTGGGATAGAAAGAGCTCACCGGTCCCTGACTAGTAGTAGTAGTAGTACCATCAGCAAAAAAACAACCTAGATCTGTCATTGTTAAGTTCATTTCTTCATCTGATAAAGAACTAATTTTAAAGACAGCCTGGTCTAAATCTCCCATAAAAATTAATGATACAATAATTTGTTTTGATAATGACTATTCATCTTTGGTAATAGCAAAAAGAAAACTGTTCTTACCTATAATATAAGAAGTGAAGAAGGCGCAAGTGAAGACCCATCTTCTGTTTCCTGCAAAACTGAAGATTTTCACCTCAGAGGGACCCAAACTATTTGAAGACCTGGACTCAGCTCTCACTTTTATAAAAAAAAAAAAAAAAATCACAAGATCCTAGAAAAGATAGAAGAGATGGAATGGGCTAGCCCTTCTCTTAAAAAAGAGTGGCATCAACATCTGGTTGGTAAACAACAGAGAAACTTAAAAAACTAAAGAACAAATGAACTAAGTTATATTTCATTTCCTTATCCTGTTATACATATGGATGCTAATATGTTAAGTACACTTTTCACTGTTTTGTTTCCTGATAAGGTAAGCTCATTTCATCTTCATAAAAATTAAATATTCTTTAGCTATATACATATCCCTCTAGTTTAATTAATTTTTACTTTTAATAGTAAATATATGATGTTCATTTAGATATTTTGTAGTGCTAACATACAGTTGTCATGTAAGAATATATATAGTTTAAACATACTAGATCAGTGACAACATGTTATTATATCATTGAATATAAATCCACAATAATTATATATAAAAAGGGGGGGAGAAAAGGAATAGAAAAGAAAAAAGGGGAAAATACATAACTTGATTCTTTAGTTAACTAGATATATGCATAAGTTCCCTTTTATGTTAATAAAATTGAAATGGGAAGGAGGGGTGGGTACATAAAATAATGGGACAATGATTTCACTTTTAAAGATAAATACCCAATATTTGTTTTCTATAAATTCAAGTTGGTCTCTGTTTAAACATCATATTTTCTTGTAACAACTATTAACATATTCTAAGATAGCTCTCAGATATATTACTTTATATATACTGTTAGTATGTCAATATTAAATGTCTTTATATATTTCCCTGAAGCTACATATTTCTATGACCTGATATGACATGATGTATTTTGTGCTTTGATGTGGTCTGCTATATGGCTATGTTTTTGTGATGCTTGCATTTAAAGGGAAAGCTTGGAAAGCAGAGAAATTGTCACTAGGTTTTTTTCCCTCTATCTTTGCTGCTTAGTAAGGTAGGGTGTTGATGTTGATAATTGTATATGGGAAAAAGGAGGATCTGAATGCCTTCTTTGAGGGAGACCTTTATATTTGAGCAATATAAATGTAGTAGTGTTGTTTCTTGTTGACCGCACATTCAAGCTGAATGATAACATTTCTGTTAACCCTTTATTCATGAGCTGGCAGCTTCAGAAGACCAAAAATGTGGTAAAACCTTTTTTTCTTCTGTTTTCCTGCCGATGAGTTTCAGAGACAATTTTGGGGTGTTGCCTTGGCTTGTGCTGATGATCCGCGAGCTTCTGAGGCCTTAAATATCTCTGGAACAGCTGTGTATTATCTGTACAACCTTTGAACTGCTTTGAAACAATGTGACACACACAAATGACGTCAGCACAATGAAAAACAGCTCTACCAGGAAGTCCTCTAGTCCGTAAACAACGGGAATCGTAATTCCCACTTGAACTCTTTATAAAAACAAAACCTCTGCTCCAATAACTCCAAACAGAGTCGACTGACAGGGATATCCTGTTACAAACAGAAAGTGTCTAAATTCTGGGGTTTTAATAAAAGTAATATGGGCAGGGGGAGAAGGACAAAGAAAATAAATGGGACTCCATTGCATCAGCTTTCCATTGGAGTCGCCAGTCATATCTGGGCATCATGCATTCTGTACACTCAGATATTTTACTAAATGGACCACTTAGTGATACACTAATATGACAGAATCCTTTATAGTCAACTAGATATTCAAGCAGCCTACCTTACTGCTTGCAAGATGAACTGCCCTATGTTGTTCAAGCTCCACTGATAGAGGTATGGTTTCATTTCTATGTTGTATTCATTCCAGAAGACATGTTTTATATGATTAGCCAAACTAGAATGACGAGTTTCAGGGTCACAGTTTGAAAATAAAAGTCAGGTAGGATTGCAGTCTTCTCCATATTAAATGTCATATACTTGAAGTATTTTTACAAATGTGCATAAATGTATGTTGCAGTTCACTGACACATTGGATGGGTATTGTTATGAGCTACTAAAGAGATGTATTGCAGAGGTAGATTGTTTGCCTTCAATACATGTACATAATAACAATGTAAGATGTCTCTTCTTTTCAGGGAAAGTTATGTGTACTATTTATTTTTTATTTATTTATCATTTGTTGACCGGGAAAGTCCGACTAGGTTCCTCAGAGCCTGTTTTCAGCGGAGGCCCAGGGAGAAATGCTCCAGATGCATGTCTTTGGAATGTGGGAGGAAACCGAGAACCGAGAGGAAACAAACACACAACAGACACAGAACATGCACACTCCACAGAAGGAACCGGCCGAGAAGAATCAGAACCTAACCTTGCTGTGAGGCTACATAACGCTACTGCACCAATTTAAAATGAAAGGAAAATGAGTTAATGGTTGGCAACGATATAATTGTTAACTTAATAACATTTATGTAGACAATATACATACTACATACAAATGAATGGTAACGTTTGTAAAATTTTGGTATAATAACATAATAATTTATTCATTAGAACAACTGGTCTTTAAATACTTAAGATCCACATAAATTCATAATCATAAGGCTTCCCTTTTTTTTCTTCCTCTCCTCCTTTTCATTAGCAATAGTAAATATATTTTTGGTATATATTGCTCAGCTATACAGAATGCTTTAAAGTTGCAGAATATAAAGAAACTATTTATCATAGTGTATAATGAGTTAGTTTGATATAGTATAACAAAATGGATTGTAATGATATGTACATACTATTCCAACAGATATAAAACCTATTCTAGGATTGATAGAATATTTTTTTCCACACACATAAATGATCTAACAAAGAGTAAAATCATATCTTGTCTGATACCAGACCACAACACTATTATATTTGAATTTAATATCAGCAGTAAGCATAATGCACACATAAAAAGAATCCCAGCTTATCTTACACAACTAAAATATTTTCAAACCTTCTTAAAAGAAGAAATACATAACTTTATAAACATAAACTCAACTCCTGACATCTCTGATGTCTAAATATGGGATAATCTGAAGTCCTATTTATATGGTCAAATAAATAAATTGTATTATAATAAGAGGCAATCCTGGGACAAAGATCTAAAAACAATACAAGATAAACTAGACATGATATACCTTAACAATAAATATAAACTTATTACTAAAAACATAAGAGATAAGATAAACAAACTAAATGAGGAATACAGAGCTATATTACATCATAAGACTATGATCTCCTTAGAAAAATATAAATTCCTTGCATACTCCCTAAATTCTAAATACTTGACTAATCTTAAGAATAAAACTAAAAGAATAAATAAACATAATCATATTAAAGAAAACTATTCCCCTAAAAAAAAGATGTATATAGCATACATGATATTATCGAGGAGTTCAAAAACCACTTTCACATTATTAATCAATCCACACAAAATATAGAATCCAAAGATAAAATAAAAGAATTTATTAATAAAAGTCCTTGTAATAAACTCAACAAACAACAGGTGGAAAGCATAGACAAACAAATTACTTTAGCAGATATACAAACTCAAACTCTGATGTCTATATATGGGATGCTCTGAAATCCTATTTATATGGTCAAATAAATAAATGGTATTATAATAAGAGGCAATTCTGGGACAAAGATCTAAAAACAATACAAGATAAACTAGACATGATACACCTTAACAATAAAGATAAACTTATTACTAAAAACATAAGAGATAAGATAGACAAACTAAATGAGGAATACAGAGCTATATTACATCATAAAACTATGATCTCCTTAGAAAAATATAAATTCTTTGCGTACTCCCTAAATTCTAAATACTTGACTAATCTTAAAAATAAAACTAAAAGAATAAATAAACATAATCATATTAAAGAAATCTGTCCCCCTAGAAAAAGATGTATATAGCATACATTATATTATAGAGGAGTTCAGAAACCACTTTCACATTATTAATCAATCCACACAAAATATACAATCCAAGATAAAATAAAAAAAATCTTAATAAAAGTCTTTGTAATAAACTCAACAAGCAACAGGTGGAAAGCATAGACAAACAAATTACTTTAGCAGATATACAAACTCAAATTAATAAGCTTAAATAAAATAAAGCTCTGGGAAATGATGGAATTATATCTGAAATATATCAAATCATACCTAAAATGGCTATCTACCTGCTCCACAAAGTTTACAGTTTGGCTCAAACTAGCACTATAATACCCCCTTCATGGAAATACACTTTAATTTCACCCATTTTGAAACCCATAAGGACCCTAAATTTTGTTCTTCTTACAGACCCATTTTTCTATTGAATGTGGATTACAAAATGTTCATGAACATATACTCAGACAGATAGATGATGATCAGACTGGTTTTGTAATTAACAGAAGTACTTTTGACAATATTAAATGACTGTTGTTTTAATTGATTACTCTCAAAGAAAAAAGAAGAATTTAACTTTAATAAGTCTAGATATAAATTCAGCATGTGATTCAATTGATTGGGATTATTTATTCATGCTATTAGAATGTTTACATTTCTCAGATAACTTTATTAAACTTTTAAAACACTTATATAGGTTCATAGATTAGTACTATGTTAACTGTCCTTGTGGACCACTTTAAGCCTAGCCAGTTACCCCATGTGAGAATCAAACCCTGCACCTTTTGTTTGTAAGGTAAATACCTTAACCATTATGCCATTCTATGAAGGAGCTTTAGCTTACATCAAAATAGGGTCATATACTTCAACCAAAATACCTATCATAAAAGGAACTAAACAAGGTTATCCTCTCTCTCCTTTACTATTCACTGTAATAATGAAGCCATGGGCTAACAGTATAAGAAATAAAAATATAGAAGGATTTGAGATTAATAAGGAAATAACATCCAAAATCCAACTTTTCGCTGATGATGTTCTAATTACCACAAAGGGAAATGACCCATCTTTTACCTCTTTATTTGACTCCATTAAGTTATTTCAAAATATGTCTGGATTGTTAATTAATGATAATAAAACTAAAATTTTACCTATATACTCCAATAAAAATACAAATACAACTGATGACAAAAAAAAATCCAATACGGATCAAATTACTTATTTAAGAATTATCTTAGCTAAGGACTTAAGAAAAATAATACAATTAAATTACAATAAATGTTATGAAAATATACAAACTTTAATACTGAAATGGAATACAATTTTTTTCATTACTGAAGAAAGATTAACAGTCATAAAAATGATAATCCTTCCCAAACTTCTATACATTATTCAATCCACCTTATTAATACCTAATAAAATCCTAATTAATAAATAAAATTCTTTGATGTTAAGTTTCTTATGGTTCCCTAAAAAATCAAGAATAGCTCTCAAGCAACATCTTAATAGTTGGAGAAAGGGTGGAGTAGCATTCCTGGATGTGATTCTATATTCAAACTCTTCTATGATTAGAACACTAGCACAACTTTTAGATACATCATATTCAGCTAATTAAAATTGGAAATTATTTTGGGAAACTTTGGCTATGACTCTAATAATAAAACCTCAACCCTATAAGTTAGAAACAATTAATAATCCAATGTTATGGATATTAAAGGATTATTTTACTACTCATTTAACACCCAAATACCCTCCTAGTTATATCAACATCATCTTATCAAATTTTGGAAACTTTATATATATATATATATATATATATATATATATATATATATATATATATATATATATATATATATATATATATATATATATATATAAGCATGTCAGATACAAGGAATGTTTTTTCCTTTTGTTCCCTATAGCATTTACACAAGAATCTTTATTAACATCAGTCTCAAACAAAATTGCATCATTTACACAAAACAACCTTAAGTTTTGGTTTCAATTTATTTCAAATAATAAACCTAAAACAGTTGATCAGATAATATAGGAATTTCAGCTAGATAAATCGCTATGGCTAGACATACAAACTATTAAACTATACACTGACAATAAACTGCATGTAGTATCCCCAGCAGTTAAAAATGAGACATGTATTTTATTAGAATATTTTCAATCTATTCTTCAACATAAACAAACTTTCTCTGGGAAACTCTCTTTTATATTTAAGACTATTAGCGATGAAACCTTTGGATGTCCAGAAAGTTATTGGAATTATTTTATACAATTAATAATGAATATCCCAGTAACCAAAATAAAATAAACACACTTGAATCAGCGGGGAGAGCAACTCTGTCCCTTAAGTGGAAATCATATTCCTGGAAATTTATGCACAGATCCTTCTATACTCCTCAAAGAATGAATAAAATTAACAAGAAGCAAAATATCTGTAATAAGTGTAGTTCAAATATATACATAGATTAGATTCATATGTTTTATGACTGCCCGAACATTTAAAACATTTTGGAAACATGTAAATGAACTATTACAAGTTTTATTTATGGATAATTTTATTCTTAACAAATCTGTAGTGCTTTTCAATACACCCATACCACACAACATTAAAAGAGTAAAATATCCCTTGCTCTGGGCAATACTGGCAGTGGCCAGAAAGAGTATAACTAAAAACTTGATATCTGAATTCTCTCCCACTTTCACTGAGTTTAAGAATATGTTAATTGAAGTATGTGGTTTACAAATTAGAACCATAATCTTTAGAACATCTAGAAAGACCTATAATTACTATATGTAGATAAAATTAAAAATTTGTTGAAAAAGAATGAACCAACACAATAAATAATTTTAGTCTTCTTGAATAATATGTGATATCTAATTAATATTGCTCAATTCTTCACATGTATGTAAAGTTTAATGGATGTCTTTGTAAACACCTTTGTTTGTTTATTTTAACTCATTTACATATTTAATTGAATGTTAAATGTAACAATCTCTGTATTCATACTTATATGTTAATTTATGTGATTGATCTAGGAATCTCTTTTATTAAAACCAATAAAACTGTTAAAAAAAGGAGAAAGACTGAGACAGAGAGAGAGAGAGAGAGAAAGAGAGAGGAAAATAAAAAATATATACAGCTAACAGGGAGAGCTCCAGAAGCATTAGAGGAACTACAAAAAGTGATGGAGTATGCTGATAATGATGGGTTGTAAGGTAGATGTAAAAAAAGAAAAAGAAAGTCCAGGTCTCTGCAGTGGGACAAGCTGTTTACCAGCAACTGTGTATATTTTTATTTTATTTTATTTTACATTTGTTTACTGGGATAGTCCGACTGGACACAGGTCCATTTTAACGGAGGCCCAGGGAGAAAAGCACCAAATAACATTTACAAAACAGGTAAAGCAAAAAGTACAGTGCAGGGTCTTGGGCTTCCTGGGGTGAAAAGCTCCAAGTATAATTTACAAAATAGTTCAAGGAAGAAGTACAATGCAGGGTCTTTGTTACACATAACACAGTTTCATTTATACAACAATCGTATGAAAATATCAAGTAAGTATAAAGTCATAACACAAAGGAATAGGTAAAGGTAATAATTTTTGTTCAGATAGTAATTACAATTGTCCATGTAAGTAAGATACAGCTAGCATAGGGATTGTTGTTGCCTTAGAAAGGTTGAAAATGTTAACTAATACAGTGAAGTTTATAGAGATTTGAAGGTTTATTCCTTTAGAGGATGGTAGTTGCTAGTTTTGACAGAGAAGTTAGCAGATTATTAGTGTGGCTTACCCAGGGGAGTAGCATGAACAGTGCCAATTGTTAGTATAGTGGTTTTTAAGGTTGTGTTTGAATATTTTAGTCGAGGTAGTAGAAGTTATGTGGCCTGGTAGAGCATTCCAAGTTTGGGCAATTGTATAGGCAAAGAGAGATTTACCTGCTTCATTTTGTGTCTAATAACATTTATTAGTTTCTGGTTACTGGATCTTAGCTCTCTGGAGGTGATATATGGCTGAATTAGATGTTGGAGTGCCAAGGTTAAATCTGGGTGGTAAAAGAGTTTCTGTGCTGTTGAGGTTTGATTGAATAGTAGTGCATGTGGCAGTTCAAGCCACTTGAGTTGCTTTAGGGATAAACACTGATGGGACCTATGTGTGGATTCTGTGGCAAACTTGGCAATCTTATTATAACATGATTCCATTGTATTTAGTTCTTTTTGGTTCAGGTTGGTTAGTATGGGGGAGGCATAGAGCAGTATAGACAGGAGGTGGGTTCTAGCGATAGTAGCTTTGGTTTGTTTAGTCATGAATTGTTTGTTTCTATAGAGAAGTTCTAGTTTTTTATTGACTTTCTTAACAGTCTGGGCTATATGGATGTCGAATTTTAGCTGGTTGTTGATTTCAACACCTAGTCATTTTGTGTGTGATGTAGGTTTTATTTAGATATCACCTTTGGCTATTAAAGTAAAGTTCTCATTTAAAGGATGGAGTCTGCTAGGTTTAAACAGGATCAGTTTTGTTTTGTTCAGATTGAGTATAAGTTTGATGTTGGCAAACCAGGTTTCAGCTTGGGAGAAGTTAGTTTGGTAAGGGAGTGTAGTTCATTTATCGTGGGGGCGGCACATATAACTGTGGTATCATCAGCATACTGCACTACTGAGGCTTTGGGTTGGGGTGAGGAGATGTCATTGGTGAAGAGAGAGAACAATAGTGGGCCTAAGATGGATCCCAGGGGAACTCCTATAGAGAGTGGCAATAAGGGGGATAGTTTATCTTGCCATAGAACTGCTTGTTGCCTACCTGATAAGTTGTTGGTGAACCATTGTATAGTAGATGGGCATATGTTTAGGTTAGTCATGGTTTGAAGAAGCATGTTGTGATTCACCATGTCAAAAGCCTTTGATAAGTCTAAGAAAATGGAGGATACAAATAGTCCTTTGTTCCTGCATTGGTTGATTATGTTGCTGTAAGAGAGAAGTGCAGTGTTAGTGCTGTGTGATGGTCTAAATCCATGTTGTGTATTGGAGAGGAGATTATATTGTAGAAGGAAATGTATTAGCTGAGTACGAACAACCCTTTCCAGTATTTTGGATAAAGAGGATAGGATTTCAATTGGGTGGTAGTTGGTCAGTTCTAGAGAGGTCCCTCCTTTGTGAAGTGGAATGATGTGTGCGATTTTCCACAAGGTGGGTACTTTGTGTTCAGATAATGATCTATTGATGACGATAGAGATAGGTTAGGATATAGCTTCTGCTGCTATCTGGAAGAAATCAGCAGGCAGCTTGTCTGCAGCTAGGGTGGTTGGTTTTAGTTTCTTAAGTAATTTTAATATTGTCTTGGTAGGGACTGGCTGCAGGGAGAAGGTGGTAGGGGTATTTTGGTTATTCTGCTGTGCTGGAGTGGTTAGTTGTGTTGGTGTGTTTATTTGGGCATTGGCAAGTTTTAGTACTGTTTCTGTGAAGAAATTGTTAAATTGGGTGGGGATATTGGTTTCATTATTTGGTAGTACAGGGGTAGGGTTGGAGGCTTTTCCTGGGTAGAGAAATCCTGCTATGGTAGTCCAGAATTTCTGGGGATTGTGGGCAAATTTTACTTGAAGTTTTCTATAGTAGTTGGTCTTCTCTGCTTTAATTTGTCTTTTGGCTTTGTTTATAAGTTCCAAATAATTTTGTCTTAGGGTAGGGGTTTTGTTTTTTTGATATATTGTCCAGCTTTTATCCCTATCTTTCATGGTAGTTTTAGTATCCTTTGTGAGCCATGGGACGTAGTTGTTTTTTATCCTGATGGTTCTGGAGGGTGCATGGAATTTCAAGATATCTAGGAAAGTGGTATTAAAGTATTGTACAGCCTCATCTAGTGGTAGGTGTTTAAGGGGAGTCCAGTTGCAAGATTGTAGTGATTTGTTAAAATCAGCTGCTATGAAGTTTCTTTTGTTACGTATGACCCTAAGTCTAGGCTGATTGATGTGTTGGTTGGATCTGTTCCTAATTAAATAGGTTGGTTGGTGGTCACTTAGACTGTCTAAGAGAGACCCTGACTGTTGTACAAGAGTTGGGTGGGATGACAGTATCCAGTCTAGGATGGACTGACGTTTGGTTGTTTTGTCAGTTCTGGTGGGGGTTTGTATTATTTGGGTGAACCCATGGAGGTTAATGTGATTAGAGGGGTTGTGGTTGGAGCAAGTGAGACAGTCTATGTTAAAATCTCCTAGTAGTATGGTTTCATGAGGAAGGGAGTTAGAGAATACAGTTTAGTAAGTTTTCTGTTGAATTAATGTTATTGCCTGGAGGGAGGTAGGCTCCTGCAATGATAATTTGTGGGGGGTTAGTTTAAATTTGGTTAGGATAATTTCTATGTCTTTTACATCCAGGTTATCACAGTCAAACTGCTCTATAGTTAGATGGTTTTGAAATAATATTGCTACCCCTCCACCTTTTTTATCTAATCTAAGTTTCCTAATAATACTGTAATCAGGTGATATGATCTCATTGTTCTGATGATGTGGTTTAAGCCAGGTTTCAGTTAATATGACTATCTCTGGTTTGTATAAGGCTAATAGGGCATGAAGGTCCTGAAGTTTGTTAAGTTGTTGTTGTTGTTGTTGTTATTGCTATTGTTAATATGCTTCTTATATTTATGTTTAGGAAGAGGAGAGATGAGGTGGGTCGGTTATATAAAGGTTTACTATGTTAGGGTTAGATGTGGTAGCTGGTGTAGGTCCTGGATTGGGGTGTATATCACCACAACAAGTGAGTGTTAGTAGTAGGTTATGGTATAGTTTGGTTAACTTGCTCAGTATTTTGTATTGCTTTTGATAGGAGAAAGACTTGTTTTTTTTAGTTTCAGGTGGAAGTACATATAGGAATGTGGTTCACAGGAGGTAAGGTCATTAGGAGTAATTGTGGAGCTTTTGAGCTGATTGTGATTAGTTATGGGTTCAGTTTGCCATGGTGGTGGGTTACTAAAATGGAGTTGGATATGGTAGGAGGAGAGAAGGGAGAGTAGGAGTAAGGTAAGTGTAGTGGATGGATAGATTAATGTTTGTAGTAGAGAAGTGTTGTGTGCTTTGAGCATCATTTTATTGTAGTGTAAGTGGTATTAAAGTGGAGATGGATTTGTTTCTGTGTGTAGGGTGGGGTATGTGTGAGTGAGCGTGAGGTGGGAGGAGGGGTTTGTGATTGATTGGTGAGAAATGATAGGATAATTGGGATGTGTAAGAATTGCCAGTGGGTGTGGTGTTTAGTTATAAGTTACAGTAGTTCAGGGATGTATGGGAATGGGGGTAGGGTAGGGGAGCAAAGTGAGCCTGAGCGGTAGCGCCCTGGGAGCAGCCCTGTTGTTCAAAGAACAAGAAGCTGAGAGAGGAAAAACCTAAATGTATTGCTCTAGGGTTGTGCTTTTGATTTAATTTATATTAGCACATACTTTATAAAGGTAATGTGGACAGTTACATAGACTGGAAGCAGGGTAAGGGAACAGTGTGTGTGCAAGGCTGTGAGGCTGAGTCTACAGCCCTTACACTGGAAGCAGAGATAGGTATGGATGTAACAGAACTTAAGCAGATAGTAAGGCAGGGGAGGTGGGAGGGGAGGTGGTGGTGGTGGTGGTGGTGGTGGAGGGGGGGAGCAGTTGGAGTGTCAGGTTATAGTGAGAGCAGGCCTAAATTGATAGCAGTACTCAGTGTGGAGGTAAAAGGTGTGTGTAGAGATGGGGGTTAGCCCAGTGGGAGCTGGACAGTGAAAGATAGGGAGATAATAAAGTGAATTACAGTGCAAGTGGTTGGGAGTATAGCAGGATGCTATAGGGGTGTAGTACTGGATAAGTGGGGTGGTGGATAGGCCGAGTAGTTTTAGAGCTGACCAGGTACCATACAGTAGAATAGCACTTTAATAAGGTTAGGAGAACTGGGTAGCTGATATAAGTTTAACACATACTTATTTTAAATATATTGGTGCAGTTGTTGAAGAGGTTTCCACCATTGTTTCAGCACACAGGGGGTGTAGGTGGTCTTCTATTTTGGTGTAGGGTATGCAACCACCTTAAATTTGGTGCCAGGGACCTGTAAAATAAGGATGGAGAAAAGGGGATGAGTATGAGATTTGTGGAGGGAAAGGGTTAATATAGTTGAGAGAGAGCAGTGGAGAAATAGGTAGTTTTAGAGAGGGTGGTGAAACATAAGAGTAGAAATGGAGAAGGATTCCCTAGGGGAAAAAACAGATAGGAGATAGTATCAACAGCTAGAACACTGTTTCTTCACAGTTCAAAATCAACAGTTTTAAATTCAACAAAGTGCATTAAATAGTTTGACAATGGAATTAGAAATATAAACAGTGGGATTTTAAGACACAGTTAGATAACTAGTACTTGCAAACAGGAAAATAATAAGCAGTTTGAACAGTATACCATCACAGTTCACTCATAACAGTGTTCAATCTAGCACTGGTGGTTAAAAGCAGGGTTTCAAATAGTGATATAATAACCATATTTAAATAGTTAATAGCTATTTCAATCCTATGTCATAACTTCACTTTTAGATAGTAAACAGGTATTTCAATTATTTTCATATATTCACAGGAAGACTACACATTTGTTAGGTCATATAGTAGTTAAGTCTAGTTTTAGCAACACATGTAACAGTGCATTGGAATTCCTTAACATCAAGGCACGAGATAGTTCATCTACTGGCAATATTGGCCAGACTATGGGGTTTAAAGTAGCTAATAAGCTAGTCCTGCTAGCATAGCGTGCACTACTTGAACGCTAAAGAAATCAAACTGTAAAAGTTTCTTAGTGTACCCTACAGTTTCATTGATTTTTAGCCCAGTTAAAGCTTGAATAAAGATTCAGTGACCACTGGTACAGTGGACCTCAGTTAAAGGGTGGAGCACTGTGTATGTGGGTTGATGGTTTTCCTAGCCATACAGAGTTTTTTTCTCGATTGTATCTGGGGACTTTTACCAGCATTTTCTGTAACCCTCCTATTAAAATCAGAATGCATGGAAATTCAAGTTTGCCAGAACCTATATAATGGGTAGTAACAAACAGACGTGAGCGTGATGAGGCGAACAACAGACCTAACCAAAACTGATATAGTGATACGTAAAATAAATCTCCTTCAGCAGCATTACTTAAAAGTAACAGCTACTTACTTAAATGAATATATCACATTCATGAAACAAGTCCTAGATATTCTCACTCAACAACAAACATTTTCACCTGAGAGGTGCTAGTTCTGAAGTTCTTACACTTCAAATTGCAGCTGGTATCTAGGAAGTTTGGAAATGGTGACAAAATGTTTAGTGTTGTTGCCAAGGGCCTTTAATGTAGGATGCTATCTCTGTTTTAGTGTTTCCAATTGAATTGATTCACTTAGCAGTGAATAAAGTGAAATTTCATTCTATGATGTTTTCTAGAAATTTTGATATTGTAATTTGTGTACTTTAATAATGGACCACTACTCACAAGGTTGTTTACTTCCGCCTGAGCTACCACCAACTCAGGCAGAAATAGGCCATGGTTTAATGTCCTACCTGAAAAATAGCACAAACAGTAGTATGCCCCCACCAACCACCCCTGCATAGATCTGCAGGGTTCCAAAAGCTCGGCATACATTGGGGTGGTGTGACAGCTGTCATACACTTTCACAAATGATACTACCCTATAATCTCACCCTTTTGAAGGCAGGCAGTCCTAAATATTTCTAATCTCCAAAAATGATTGTAGGCAAAGTGTACATCACAGGACACACATCCTCAACCCTCCCTCCTGGGAGATGCAAGTAGGCATTCATATCCTTCCACCACTAACTTATCTAGCACCTAGGACACTCTTTGAACCTAACTCATCTGGATCATTGTCATGTTTTCTTCCCTCTATGCCACTCAGCCAGTGGTTGCAGACATAAAGCTGCTTTTGACTCCAAATTCTGTTTTTCTTCATGATGCATTAAAATTAGTAACTTTTAAAGCAATTTTCTTAACTCTAAAATATCTTGCTGTTGAAAAATGCCTGTACAGAATCACAGTTATATAAATGGTAGCACAATTAATTTTACAATTTAATGTAGTAAATCAATGAAATATTATCTTTTTTTACATTTTCACATTGTTACTATTGAGATGTTTACAACTGCAGTTGTTGGCAGGTAAAATGAGTCAAATAATTTTTTTTTTAATATTTTGCTTACAGTAGAGCTGTGCAGCTAGTATCCACTTCTTCATTTCTTCAGTTTTGGCTCATCATGTGTTCACTTCAACCAGCAACATCCCAGAAGCTGCATAGTACATTGCATGAAAACTGGAAAATCTGAAGAGTGAAAATGTAAATTATTACATACTGTGAGTGGAACTGCAGATAAACCAGAAAAAGGTCTTGTGTGTAATATTGCTTTATGAGATACCTAGGAAAGCAATAAGCATATATAACAATTTTAGCCTTAAAGAGGAAAAGACATATACGTTGGTAGTGCCGTAGTCATGAGAGAAAGATTTGAGGTATATAAAATGAATATTCTTTCTATATGTATGAAGCATTTATTTTTCACTAGATACCAAGGGGCTTAAGAGGCAATAGATGCTTATCTGACAGATCATAAACACATGGTGAAAGACAGTGACAGTGGAAACTTGTGTGCTTCACTAATATAGAACTGTGTAGGAGTAAAAGTGATTTAGTAAAAAGTAGGATATTATGAGAAGCAGATTTAGCACTTCATAATTTATTATGTTTGTGAGGCATGAGCAAGAGTTTAAAAAAAGCATGACTGAGGAAATGGATCTGTACAAAATAAAAGCTGTGAGTAAAGCTGAGTATAAAATAAAGCTTAAAGTGAATAAAAAATAAGAATCACAATACTGGTGACAGCATGACATCTAAGATGGCACTTGGTATTAAGGAAACTGTTAGATACCCCATACAGGCAGGATTTACATGTGGTAGTGGAAAAAAGAGCGGAATAAAACAGAGATGTATATGGGCACAGTACAGATGCATAATGTGATTGCAGGACATGCTATAAGAAGTGAAGTGATGGCTTTTTGGTAATAAAAACTTGTGATTAAAAGCAAGAATATTACATTTAAGTTTGATAATGGTGCAGAATGCAATATGTTATCAGAAACTATGTCAAAATCACTGAATCTACCTAACATTGCATACAGATCTTCATGTACTCCTGTTATGTATTCATTACAGAAATTAAAGCCATTGGGTCAGATTATGCTTCATTGTGGATACAAATACAGAAAATATACACTCTTTTTCCAGGTAGTATCCTGGTAAAAACAGTTAAAGCATTAAACTTTAGTGGGTTGTAATGCTTATGATACACTTGGTATGACTGACAAAATTTATCGTAAGTCACAGAATGATTCAGTTTCTTCTGGCTGCAGCATGGAACTTGTTTACAATGAGAAATACAAGCTTAATGACAATAATGCTGCTCAAAATGAGAGTATGAAAAATATCAGGAAAGGCAGCACAAATTCTCATAAAGGCCAAAGTAAATGTATGACCAACCACATAGTGCCTAGCAATGAAAGAATGGTACTGCATGCTTTCTGTAAGAATGCACCTCTATAAAGTATGCTGAAAGTGTTAATATAGTCAGCACATGAAACAGAATAATCAGAACACTGATGATATTTTGTATTTTATTTATTGGTTTAGGCTGTCTGGTAAGTACCTTGTTAAGATTTCATCTGAGGCAGTACTAATTATGCATCAACAAAGGAAAACACTTAGAAGCAAGACTGAACAGAAACTGAAATTTATGGAGAATGCAGGCAGAATTGTTAAGACAAAGGAACCAAATGAATTGGTCAATATCATGATGACAGCAGTAAAGCAAGGCTAGCTTAGAATGTTTACGGACCCTAAAGACCTAAACAAATGGAGTAAAAGAAAGCTTTATCTGCCTCAGACAGTTGAGGAAATTGTTTTGATTCTAGCAAATGCTAAGTTCTTCTTTTTCATTGATGCTAATCAATATTTTGACAAATTAGGCAAAGATTTGCACATTCAACACCCTTATGGGTGAATACATTTTTCTGAGTTTTATTTTTATTATCTTGCTAGCCACAGAAGTGCTTTAAGCAGCAATAGTTGAAGTGGGTGCAAGGCTAGAAGGAGCAGTCAGTATAACTGATGATCTGAAGTAGGGCGATGCTAAGCAGCAGCACGATTTGTGATTTACCACTTTGTTAGACAGACTCAAGCAAAAATATTTGAAACTGAATATAATAAAATAGCAACATGTAAAAATCTAAATTCATCACTCACTAACTGTCCTTACATTAACATGTCATAAAGTAAACAATCAGTTCTATAATAAACAATGTTAATTGCATTTTTTGAAACTTCTTCATATGTAACATCTTGAAGCAATAATGACATTTTATGTACATAGCCTAGCCTCTCCATGACCACAAGTCACCTCCCTTATCAGGCTTCATTACTTTCAACACTAGACTGGAACTTAACTCATTAAACAAACAATCTCTACTTACCTGAGGTCCCATTAAACCGGGTAAAGAGAGGTGGCTGACTTTTGTCCTGTCTAATGGTCAATTCACAATCTTTCAAAAGTCTGCACAACTGGATGTAAGGGTGGATTGAAAATAATATGTCTTCTTAAGTTCAAAATCGACCCTTTGTCCCCTTCTTTTCAACCAATCAAAATTTGAGGATTCAGCTTTCTTACAAATATTTTGAGATCCATGAGAACTTCAGTGACCATGGATCTCTTAACAGGAACAAAGGTTAAACTAGTTTAAAGTAAATACACATGTTCATTTTGTAAACAAAAAGAACTATAGTTGTAAATTTTAAAATTACCCTTTGAATTTATAATGATGTCACATAAACCATCATCCCCCAAATCCATTGGGAGTACCCATGAAACCATCTAGGGTGGGTTCCAAGAGCGATACTTGACCTTGTTCCATCTGCCTCTACATGAATTGGGACCAGACCGAGATTCCACAACTGGTCTCAGATTCTTTATCCTCTCGGACCTCCTCAAAAGGGGAACTTTATCTAAATGGACCAATGACTCAGCACCTTCAGTACAAAAAAAACCTACCCTAATTTAAACCAGAGGTCTCATTACTAGGACAATTACTCACATCTTAGGCATAATGGGAAGTCCCTCTGATAACAGAGGCCAGGATAAACGTTCCTGTGGAAATACGCCAGCAACCCCTCTCAAATTTCCTTATTTTCCTACCCTTAATTTCCTCACATATTTTGTCTATTTTGTGAAAAACGTATAAGAAAAACCAAAAGGTCCTTAGTAATAGATGCATCCAATCAAGTTATTTTTGGTGATCAAAGCATCCATGGAATGTTGATTATGCTTCACCATAAGTTCCATCAACTCACATCCATGTTGGTCAAACAGGGCCAACAATTCATGATACAAATCAGAATTTTTAGTTACACCATCTGGAAATGTCCAGGACTATAATCCTTTGGGCACCCTTTTAACTTTAATGGAGTTCACCAAATATAAATTCTCCAGCTGTAGTTTCCTAAACTTTTACATCTTCTTTTCAAGCAAGAGTGTAGCCATGCATACTCTTTGTACTCTACTACATTTTTTCTGGGAATCACATCAATACGGCTTTTTTTTTCATGTCACATTATCTGTACAAGCATCTAAGTGCAACAACAGCAGGTACAATATTGCTAATCTAAAAACAATATTTTAATAGTATTAGGTGGAACAGCTAAAAATGTTACTTACATTTGTAAAGTGCTTGAGGGCAGCATTTTGAGAGATGTGACCATTTTTAAGAGATAGGTGTCCAATGGGGGTAGCACTAAGAGCTTGTGAGTACAAAATGGAATTTGCTTGCTACACCCAAGCTCTGCCAAAACAAGCCATAACCAGTAGAACTGTTAACCATTAGGGACATCTATTTTCCAAACTGTCATTAAGATTAGTAGTTGTCATCAAAGTTGATAAATTAGATGCATCAAAAGGATTCCCACATTTTGACTTAGCTGAAATTCCCTCAGTTGCCAAGGGTGGACAATGCCCTGGAATAAAAAAAATGTGACTGGACCATTACAATGGCTGTTTCCAGGCTCAAGGAGTGTAACCAAGGGAGTGGCATAGATTAAAGTAGGGGTTTAGAAAGACCATATTTGGCATTGATAATCAGGCAACTTAGTATATTATAAGGACGCATGGATGAAGTATTTGTAGTTTTTATGAGAGCTGAGAGAATTTGTTCAATAGTAATTAAAAAGGGTTGATGGGATTGTGGAACCTGTGGAATAGCTACAACTGTGGGTGGATTAAAATTTGTTCTACATTTGTTAGATAGGAAATTAGATATTTCCTTTGGGTTAAGTAAGTGTATTATTATTATTATTATTATTATTATTATTATTATTATTATTATTATTATTATTATTCTTGTGGACTAGCTCTGAACATTGTTGAGTGTTGGTTCTAAATATCTTGACATAGATAAAGAAAGATTTGCAGTTACATTTGGTTTTAGTGGCTATTTTATGTTCATAGTCAGCTTTGAGTTTCCTAATGCTTCCCTTATGCTCTTTGTTAGTTTGCTTTAGTGTGCTCTTAAGTATGAGACCTCCCATAAACATTAAGCAGTTTTTTTTCCTATTTTTATATAATTTATTTATATGGGCATTCAATCACAGGGAATTTGTTTTCTTTTGGTAAGCAATTTTTCAGGAATTCTACATCACTTGGTTAACACATTCAACATGAATTGTCATCCTGTTATTTCTTTTTATGCAATTTTTTAAAACTTTGTTTAATTCAATAAAGATGTTTAAAAAGACTTGGGATAATTCAGAAAAAAAATTGGTTCACTGACTTCAGTCTCAAAAATCTAGCTTTTGTAACTGCTTTATGCTTAGGTTTGGCTACAGGAAGCCTATAGTTTTGCTTAGCAATTTGAAATTTATTAACCATTACTTCTTTAGGAGAGTTGCTCCCAACTTGCATCTCAACAGATACATTCTGAAATTCACTTCTGTTAGACTCACAGTTTACCTCCTTTTTGTGGTTATCAATAGCAGAAATCAAATTTTGCCAGCAGTACAGCGGTTCCTTAGAAAGCAATCCAAAATTACTAATGCCCTGTACAAACATACCATAATACATAAAAATGCTTCCTTTAATTTTATAATTATTGATTGGATTTTGGGTATGAGATCTAACATGTCATGTTGGCATGAGATACTGAACAAAAAAGAGAAAAAATGAATTGTTAAGCTGGGCGGTTTGTTTGCACCCAGATTAAATGAGCACCTTTAATTGGTCACATGTTATCATTATTTGACTATATACGGAGTGAGTTCATTTATGTTTTTACACACTGATGAAGGCTATGTGATTTATTAGCCGAAACCGGTCTGTTTCTTTCTCCTGTAATATTATGTGTTTGTAACACATAACATTAAAATATTGTTTTTTGCCACAGTCTGCTGGTCTATTTTTGTTTTGGATTACATTTGGTTTGGGACCTTGCAGTTGCCGTACATGTAGAGGCTTATCACATACAGGAATTCTCCTCAGAAAGCAAACAATCCATTCTCTCTCTCTCTCTCTTTATGATGGAGAAAATAACTCAAAAACATACGCTTCCAGACTGTTGCAACAATGAAATCCAAGCAATTTGGCATATGACTACTGCCAAACGTTCCTTGTATTCTCCACCAGTGTAGCAAGTCAACATTCTAAAGATACTTGGTGTGATGCCTGTGCACTGGTCCAATAATCAAGGAGCCTCAATCCTCACCACTAACACCAGTGAGGGATGTGCACATTGGGAGGATGACAAGTACACACACAGTAAAGTGCAATTTCCCTTAAGAGCACACAGAAATCACAGTCAGTCTGGGGCTGGTTTCTCTCTCTCTCTTTCCAGATCCCCAATAAGACTCCCCACTGGCACAGCTATAGAGTGGAGTCCTTAGCCAGGGTTCTAAGCCAAGTCCTCCCAGCACTCTCTCTGTCCAACTAGTGCTTCATGTCCCTACCCAAGTGTCTGACACTCACACACACCTTGAGATTTAATTTATACACAAACACACACCCGGTGAAGGCTGGCACAGGTTTACTAGCTATGCCCCCTTCTGCCCAGACCATAAGGTAGTTAGTACTGCCACTGGAACCCCTACTTATCAGCTACTATAAGGCCCTTCACAAAAGGTGACCAATTCCACTGTGTAATGTTACTGTTATCCAAATGGTAAGTGTGACCAAACTTTTAAGGCTATTCTAGAGTGGCCTGTACAGTGTTACCAAATACATGCAAGTATGCTAAGAGCTTAAATATCTGTAAGCAAACCAGCCACAATTAAAAGGTTTAAATATAATTAATAATAAACAATAAAAGCACAAGACAATACTCACTAACTCAGCACAGTGACAATAGAGTTCACAGTCAGGACAGTGTCATATAAATACAGAAAACATCTAGACTACTCTTGCTATATTCCTCTCTATCTCTAACAGAAACTAAATAACTTACTTACAGAGTTAGGCAAAGTGCTGGTGCTGGTGAGTTGTTAACAGGCCCAGAACAAAATACAAAATGCACTGGCTGTCTCTCTGGGATAGTTCTTAAATTAATAATACACATTACTGCTGAATTTTCTCAGATGACATAATTTTGACACCTCTGCCTAAGTTTCCCAAGCTAGCAGGAAGTTTATGTTTTGGCAAAATAACTCACAGTTCATTAAATCTAATATTCCACCACTTAGGGATTTTTCCAGGTATTGGCTCAAATGTTACAACCACTTGTAAGTATTCACAAGCTTTGAGATGCACTCTGCTTTGTAGTCCTGCATAGGATAATTCTTCAAAAAATTCATAATATCATATGCTCTTTTCAGTACACTTACCCCCTATCCCTCCAGGAGGCAAAGTCTCTCATCCACAGTCAAGTTACTTAGAGTTATTACTCCAGGTTACAGATGCTGTTCACAAAAGGTGAATGTTCTTGTCTGTTTCTCTTAATAGTCTCCAGCGTGTCTGTCTTTTGGATCTGACCTTCACTTTTTATAAAAATGAGGTACAGCTTCCTCCACTCATGGCAGGTGTAGATCCTCCTCCCAGATTGTCCCAAAACTACAGCTCCACAGATCACACAGCAGTCACTAAAGGTTACTATACTACAGTATGTGTATGGACTGTCATTGTTATAATGCACATTCATTATAAATGTGTATATGCATATGGACTTGTGTCATTTGCAGAACAGTGAATTCTGCATAAATGAATTTATGTGGACATCTTTCATAGCTGCAGAGTCACAAGCTATATGAATGCATGCATGCATATAGACTTGTCTTAAAATGGCACAGTAGGCCTGAATGACTTTGTATTACTGTTATAATAGTAAACTGTGTGCTAATGCATCCATGGTCACTGTTATAATAGTAAACTGTGTGCTAATGCATCCATGTGAATGTATGCTATTGTCATAATGGCATTCTGTCCATGAATGTTTGTAATACAGTAACTTAAGCCTGCACAACATGAATGCATGTGCAAGGGTTTATGTCATAATTACAGTGGCACACACTACATGAATGCATAGTCAAAGTCTTTGCAACAGTTACACTAGTATGCATAACAGGAATGCATGCATAGAGGCTTTTGTCACAGTAGTAAAACCAAATGAAGATATGCACAGTGATTTGGGAAACATTTAAAATGGCATACACTTCATTAATGCATGCACAGGGAATTATGCCACAGTAACAGTACCGCACAAAACATAAATGTATATATGTGAACCTGTGCCATTGTTACAAAGGCTTGTGCACATAAAAACACACACATAGTGGCTTGAATCACTTTTACAGTCACACACACAACATAAATGCATGCATGCATGCACAGGGACTTGTGTCACAGTTACAGCTGCAGGAATGCACACACAGGGGTTTCTGTGACAGTTACAGCTACATGAATGCAGGTGCTGAGGCTTGTGTCATAACTACAGTAGCACACAACTTGAATGCGTTCATACAGACCTGTGTCACCACTGCAGTAATACAAATAACATTGCTACATGCTCAGGGGCTTATGCTACAGTTGCAACAGCGCACACTATATGAATGCATGCATCATAGTTTGTGTCACAGCTGTAAAAGCATACACACAGCATGAATGCATGCACTGTTACTTTTGTCACAGATATAATAGCACATGCAATATGCATGCATGCATGCATGTGCAGGGACTTATGGCACATTTACAGAAGCAAACACTACATGAATGCATGCACAGGGGCTTTTACCACATTACAATAGTGCACGCCACATGACTGCATGAATAGTGGCTTGTGTCACTTTTACAACAGCATGCACAGAGGCTTGTGCCATTTTTACAACAGCAAACACTGCAGGAAGGCATACAGTGGGGCTTGTGTCACACGTACAATGGCACACACAACATGACTGAATGTAGAGAAGCTTATGTCACAATAGCAGTAGCCCACACTACATGAATGCATGCCCACGTGCTTGTGTCATAGTTATAATACCACACATGGCATAAATGTATGCACAGGAGCTTTTACCACAGTTACTATAGAATATACTACATTAATGCATGCAACAGAGCTTGTGTCAAATTCATTAGCACTATCAACAGTAATACATGCACAGGGACATGTGCTACAGTTTCAGTAGCACACACTAAATTAGTGCATGCACAGGGGTGTTTGCCACAGTTAGATTACCACACACTCCATGAATGCATGCACAGGTAATCTGACACAGTTGCAGTAGCACACACTACATGAATGAATGCACAGTGGCTTATATCACATTTGTGATAGCACACATAACATGAATGCATGCACAGGGGCTTGTGCTACAGTCACAGTACCACACACTCCATGAATGCATGCACAGGAAATTTGACACAGTTACATTAGGACTCAACACATGAATGCATGTACAGGGACTACAGTCACAGCAGCACAATACATGAATGCATGTGCAGTGCTTGTGCACAGTTAGAGTAGCACACACTCCATGAATGCATGCACAGGTAATCTAACACAGATAAAGTAGCACTCACTACATGAATGCATGCACAGGGACTTGTGCTACAGTTACAGTAGCACTCCCTACATGAATGTGTGTGCAGTGCTTGTGCCACAGTCACAACAATACATAACATAAAGACATGCATATGGGCTTCTGTCACATTTCATAGGTTCATAGGTTCATACTAGGCTATCTGACCTAGGGCATTTATAAGCCTAGCCAGAGTGTGTTTGGCTTTCGCCACCCATTTTAAATTAATTGTGCTATGCCCTTTTTCGAGGTTAGTATACTGTACCTCTGTCTAACAATGACACAGAAGTGATACCTGGGGTAATCCTATGATCTCCCATCCACTCATCAAGATTCCTCTTGAAGATTGTCAATGAGGGACTCTGCCTAACCTGGACTGGGATTTTATTCCAGAGTGAAGGGAGCCTCTGGGTTATGAATCTGTCCCTCCAGCATGTCCTATTTATTTCAGTGTTGAGGTTCAAGTCTCTCGAGTGCGTAGCTCGATGGGATTTGGATTTTCTGAGGTGCAGCATGTCCATTAATTCCGGGTTGGACATGGCTTTATACATCAGGCACAGATCACCTCTGAGCAGGCGGTATGCCACTGAGTAGAGCTGGAGTTTCTTTAACCAGGCAGCATATGGCATCTGTTTGAGCCCTTTGATCCTCTTGGTGAGGTACTTTTGGGATCTTTCCAGTTGCTGCAGGTGTCTGGTAAGGTACATCCCAAAGGGGGCATTGTACTCAATTATGGGCCTGATGAGGGATGAGTAAAGAGGCATGGTGACCTCCCCTGATCTAGATGTGAATCCCTTCATGATTAGGTGGGCTATATAAAATGTTTTTCTAACCACTTTGGCCACGTGGTTGTCAAATGAGAGATTGCTATCAACTTGGGTCCCCAGGTCCCTAATTACTTCTTCTGTACTTAATGGATTACCACCTATGTGGTAATTTGTGGGCACTTTGTTTTTGCCAAAGGGGATGACTATACACTTTTTGGCGTTTAGCTTGAGGCCATGGCTCTGGCACCAGTTGTCTGTTTCTATGAGGCCCTTTAGAAGGATGCTTGTGTCAGCTGGAGAGTCGATTATGGCACCCAGTTTGCAGTCATCTGCAAACTTGGTCAGCCACAGTCCTTCCATGTTGACCTGTACCTCCGAGAAATATATACCGAACAAGAGAGGTCCCAGGACTGAGCCTTGTGGGATGCCACTTGTAACTGGTTTGGAGTCTGACATGGCTCCAGCAATTCTAACCATGTGGGTTCTGTCCTTGAGCCAGTTTGCAACCCATCTAGTGACATAGGGGTTTATATTTAAGCTGGTGAGCTTATCTATAATGGCCGAGTGGGGTACTGTATCGAAGGCTTTTGCGAGGTCCAGGTAGGCTGTGTGGACAACCTTCCCCTCGTTGATGGCCTTGGTGACTGTTTCAAAGAAATCAACCAGGTTTAAGAGGCAGGATCTGCCCTTAACAAAGCCGAACTGGGTAGGATCCAGTGTCTGTAGGTTCCCAATATCTTTATTTATGAGGTCCATGATGATCCTTTCCATAGCTTTGCAGACCAAGCTATTCAGGCTTATGGGGCAATAGTTTCCAGGATCCATTGAGGCACCACCTTTGTGGAGAGGGACCACTGTTGCTGTACGCCACTCTTTGGGTATATATCCTGTAGTAAGGCTGAGATTGAACAGTAGTTTTATGTTTGGGTTTAGCTCTTCTTGGAGTTCATGAAGGATGCAGCCCGGGACACCGTCTGGTCCCATTGATGCTGTGTTTTTTGCTTTGGAGAGGGCGGCTCTTACCTGAGCATCTGAGATGTCAGGGGGGCAGCACTCTGCTGGGATAGATATTTGCCCTTTGGTGGGGAGGGGAAGTTTGTGCTGAACCTGTCAGCTAGGATGTTGGCAATGTCTGTGGGTTTGGTGTATTTTTTGCCATTTTGGACTAATTCTGAGCATATCTGGGAATTCCCACCCAGGTTCCTAACATAACTAAAGAAAGCCTTGTGATTATCCTTACTGTCCTGTGCAATTTTTCTCTTGAAGCTGGCCTTAGACGATTTTATGAGTGCCCGTAGTTTTTTGCTAATACTGATCAGAGATGCCTTCCCTTTTTGGGATTTTGCTCTGTCATGTAGTAGCTTCCTCCTTCTATTGTATAATTTGTTTATGGCTGGGGTCCACCAGACAGGATGTCTGCCTTTGGAGGATTGAGTCTTGGTTATATTTGGGATTGTATGATCCATGCATTCCTGAAGGTGTTCATAGAATGCATTTATAAAGGATTCTGAGGTCTGGACCATATTTTCCACAGGCCTGGGGGCTTTGAAGGATTCCACCTCGGTTTTGAGGAGTGTAAAATTTGCTTTAGAGAAGTTTTTCACTGTGGTTTTCTGGGCAGGGGGTGGGGTCGGGATGTGAATATCCAGTGAGATTAGTTTATGGTCTGATCTTACCAGTGAGGGATACACTTCTGGTCTGGAGCATAGAGTCCCCATGTTGGTGATGATCAGGTCCAGTATGTTTTCCCTTCTTGTGGAGTGGTAACAAGTTGTTCCATAGCATTTGAGTTTATAAATTCTAGAAACCTTTGGGCTAGGGTGTTGGAGCTAGAGTAATGCTCCCAGTCTATGTTTGGGTAGTTGAAGTCGCCCAATATTATGGTGTTTGGAGAGACCTTCATATTTTCCAGTGTTCTCAGGAAGGCCGAGTGGGGTTCCTGGGTTTGGGAGGGTGGTCTGTAGCAGGCTATAAACTGGAAGGCAGTTTTACCCACTGTTAGTCACACATGGATAGCCTCTGATGCTTCGTGCTGTGCCACCAACCTGGAGGTGTGGGTATCTTTGACGAATATTGATACTCTCCCTCCTTTTGTGGTTCGGTCCAAGTTTTGGGGCCGAAAAGCATGGTATGAGGTATAACCTGGTAGTGCTGGGGTGCTCTCAGGAGCCTTGAACCAGGTTTCTGTTACTGCACAGATATCGATGTTCTCCATGCTAAGGAGAGTTTCGAATGCATGCATCTTGAGGTTTAGACTTCTGGCATTGAGTAGCATTACTCTTAGTTTCTTATCCCTTGTGATACCTATGGAGGTGGGCTTGTCTTTTGAGCCTTGCCTAAAAAAGGCACTATGGGGGTAGCAATAGCCTTTGCCAATATCCAAAAGCCTAGGGGTGACAGGTGCAAGCCATCCCTAGCGAAGCATTGTGGCTTGTCGAGCATGTCATCCCAGGCTGACAGGCATTGGATCCCCTTTGAATGACATCAATACTTAAGCCAATTGTTGAAATTGATCATCTTGTCTTCATATTGTGGCATCATTCTTGGTGAGGGTAAGATGCTACTCAAGGTCAGGGTCATACCGGCCTGGGCTACATGCTCAGAGAGCTCCTCTATGTCTCTTTTCATGTAGTCCAGGGAGGTACGTCTCAGGTCATTCACACCAGCATGGACAATGACTGAGTCATATTTGTACTTGCCTTGGAGTGACCTGAGTGCTTGTGTTATGTGGCGGATCCTAGCGCCCGACAGGCAGCTCACCGTGACCTTCTCCTTGTTCAGCCTGGTGAGCGGGACGTCAGTGTGCCTGACAACAGCGTCACCTATTACAAGTGTATCAGGTGTGTTGTTTAGCCTTAAGGGCTGTGACTGTTCGGCACACTGGCTTTGTGAGCTATGTGTTGCACGTGTTTTGTTTTGGTGTAGCGGTTGCTTGGGTGTCTGCTTTGGAGGTCTCTGCTGCTTAGGTAGATTTTTATTTAGAGCCTCCGAGTATGTTTTTGTGTCTTTATGTGTTTGGTTTGCTGTCATGGTAGGTCTATGTGACACTGAAATTGTAGTGAGTGTGGTTTCCTTCTCCTCCTGAATGGTTACGCCAGTACTGAGTTGAGAGAGCTTAGCCTCTAGTTTGGCTATATGGTTGCATCTCTCACATGTGTTGGAATTTGTTGGGAGGAGGAGAGGGTTGTCTGTGTACATGAGGCAGTTGTAACATTGCCTCAAGATTCCCAGATTCACCAGCTGGACCGGAGAGGAGATTGACAACTGACCTTTGGACATGTTAGAATAGTATTGGGAATTCCTTTATAATTGAAAAAAAGGGCCAATGGGGAACAAGGTACTCAAGGGGAGTTTGTGAGGGTGTAGTGCTTTTAATTTTTAGTGCTGACTTATATAATTGCTTTAGTGAGCAAGTACCAGGTAACTTAAATGCAATGTGTTACAGGTAACTTAAATGCAAAAATGACAAACAGTAACTTTCTTTCAAGTGAAACAAGGAAATAAGTACAGTAAGCAATGCAGATATCACTAGGGATCCACAGAAGCAGTAAAAAGCCGCATTTTAGGTGGAATTAGCGTTTCAGGAAATAACAACCAAACAAACAACAAGCATATAAACAAAGCTAGATTCAGCAGGCCTGGATCTAGTGTATGCTATAGCAAACAAGTTGTACCAATTTCAGTAAGAAACAGTTCAAATATGCAGGCACTATAAGCCTTTAACCAGAAATTCCCAGCTCAGAAGGGCAGAGTCCAGCCTCTCCTCCCACAAGAGTGCAGACCACGAACCTTCTTAATGTAAAATAACTGGCCTGAAGCCCAAGTGCTTAAACCAGAACTAATACACTTTTAGAATAACAGAAGTAGACACAACATGAATGGCTGCAGTCATAACTGTGTCACTATCATAATGCCACAGTTTACAACAGCACATGACTGATCATGTCACTTTTAGATTGCTTCAGTGTTTGTGTTTATAAATGGATTCATGCCATACTTGTAGAGTATACATAATTTTGCTAATGTTATATTAACTCATATGCATGATTTAATTTGTATGCATGCCATTGTTGTGATGACACAGTTTTCTTAACTGTATGCCGCTGGGGTCAATTTTATATCAATGTCCTTGAAAACTGAACTCATAGTATGACACTGTCTCAGAGCAGCAGGCTGGTTCAGGCCCTACAGGGGCACTACATACTGCGCTATAGTAAAGCCTTGATCTAAGCAAATCCCACGTTTTCTTTTACAGTCATTCAAATGGAGGTTCGGTGTCCTGTGTTACAGAATAAGGAATGGAATATGAAATGCCATTAATAAAAGGAGGGAAGACAGCACTAGCAGGCTATGTGCTACATTGAGAAAGCACTGTCCTCTGATACATGGCTCTGAATCACCTATGGATGTCTACATTGTTATGCACTATGGGAAAGTCTGAACACAGCACTAGAAAGATAAGAGCTGATTGGTTCTTACTTCACCAAACCACTGTCAAAAAATAAAGAAGCATTTGCCAGTATTGAATGCTAAGTTATACTGGATTTGGCTGTCAGCAACAGAGAATAAAAGTGTCAGGTCAAAATAATACAGTAATGTAAGTCAATTAAAACAGAAAATGTCCAGCGCAACTTATACTCCACAGATACAGCCAGGCACAAACTTGTGCAAATTCTTTTCTACATTGTTAACGCATAAAAATAGTACACACAAACACAATAACTGCCAGAGTGTTAAGGGAAATCACATGACAACAAAGGGTGAGGTGCCTTAGGCGTATTTTATAACATTTATTTGCATTATAAAGATGAAAGATCTTGTTAAGTGTTTTGTTTGGCAAACTGAAAGCCATAGTCTTTGAAAAGAATCCATGGATGGTAAAGGTATATTAGCACTAGTATAGTCTCACAGATTCTCCATCAAAAAGGTCAGCAGGTCACACAACAACCTGACTAACTCTCCAGAATTGTATTTTCAGAGTCATGTTTACATGTCTAAAACTACAGTACCACTGGGTCACTTTAAATGAGGGTCAATCTTTACATTTCCTTAAGAGCCAAATTTCTGATTCTTACTATATACTTTCTCCTTTGCAGCTTCTTCTCATGGTTCGTGCTCCCCACCTCCATGCAAAACCCCACTTGTAATACTTTACACATACTAGTTTCAGCATAAAGCTCATAAAACTCACTGATATTCTCACTACATTAACTTTTCAAGGGTGAAAAAGCATTCCCATGGTAAGTACCTATGTTTTGCAGTAGACCTCTATATAAATAGAGCTGTTCCTGACTATGGACAATTATTTTCTAGATTTTCAGATTCATTTCTTATCAGTATCTACATGCACCTCTAATTAAGTACTTTGTCATCCACTTACAGTTTCTTGTGTTCACATTTCTTCTATTACATGCTGTTTATTTTTTTCTCCTCATGATAACTGGCACAGGATTGTCTTCACTTGAATATTCTATATCCTTTATAGTATTCTGCCTTGTTACAGAGATCCCAGAAATGCCATCTTTCTTCTGCATCTTCTGTTTGAAAAGGTGTTCTACCAGTTTGGAGGCTCACTTTGAAGCTATGCACGTCAATAACTAAATTATGCTCTGCATCTAAAAAAATATGAAAAAAATAAGGGGAAAAAAGGATATGTGCACACTCAGGAGCTATAAAAATGTACCTGATGTGCACAGCATCCAAAATGGAGATTCCAAGTTGGAGGAAAAACATTTTTATGAGCCACACTTCAGAAGAACCAACTGGAAATGTTGTTGTTGTGTCTTTCGGCTTTTCCCGGTTAGGGGTCGCCACAGCGGAACTCTGGTCCGCTAATGATTGGTAGTTGATTTTTACATGCTGAGTTACCAGCCCTGATGCACAACCTTCAACAAAGGTATGCCCATTCACGCATGTCTCCATGCAGAAGACACTCTAGCTGAGAATCGAACCAGACAGCGTCTTACTGTGAGGTGACAATGCTACCGCAGCACTGATTTAAAATGAGGTAATATCCAGGGTGCAAATGATCTCAGCGATGTATGGGATAAGTACTGCAAGCTGTAGTGTGTATAATGAGACAGGTTGTGGTACTAATCTCACAACAGCCAACTCTATGTGTGTAAATATCATACCTTGCAGCAGTACAGGCCCCTGGGACCCCACCTGTGTCCTTGCTGGATAGGGGAAACAGATGCTGACTTTGAGGGAGCATGGGCAAAATTCTTGGCTAGGCTTATAAGGGTCTCCGGACCAATAATCTAATATCATCCTATGAACCTATGAACCTAAATGTGTGTTACAAATGGTATTTATATTTTTTTAAGAAGGCGAATAACTCCTTTAAAGGCAGTGCTTAACTTGGGTACCAATTGTTTTATTATGGCCAGCTTTCTAGGGCAGGGGTTAAATAGGTTACTTATTGATAACTGGATTATGTTATTGCTAGATTTGGTGATTTTCGAGCTAGTTATCTTAGCAGAGAACTAGAGGATGCAAAGTCTCTTCATCTGGGGAATTGAGGGTGTTTCCCTCTATACATTTTGAAAAAAGTTGCATATTTAACATTCCAGCTGCAACTAAACTGCTTTTGACCCACTGCGCTTCAATGAGATCTGATATATCTGTTTAACTTGTTTGCCTCCTTTGCAGTGATGTACTCCACTTGCCAGCCTTTGAAAGAATTAGTAATTTCTTTGTCATTTTTTGCTTGGGCTCTGGTTGAGTATGGACAATAAAGTACCATATCATGTCCCCAGTAAAGAAAAAAGGGAGTGTCCTGCAAACTTGAAATGAGTTTCCATCGCAGGAGAAAAATAAAATGTGGAGATATAATTTCCCAAAAGTCCTACACTGTATCAGTGATATTAGAAACCATTTCCGTGGGACTTAGGCCGAATTGGAAATGCATGGTATACTGCATGTGCTAAGGCTTGCACATTATAAGATAGAAATGGTTAGGCAGAGTAACGTATCTGGAAGGTTGTCTTGTAGCTTTCAGGGCAGCCATATCAGGGACACAGGTCTGACTAATATGCAATTAGTTAACACTGAGACTGAGCATGGAAATTCGCTAGGGACTCTTTTATCCTGAAGTGCAATGCCTTCATCTTCAGTCTACCATTCACTCATTTGTCTCAATATAAAATAAATATTAAAAAATAAGACAAGGGCAGGTACATGGCTGACAAGGCAGATAGTGTTGTATGTGTTTTTGGAGTGTGCACACAAACACACACACACACACACACATATGACTGTGTGTGTGTGTGTGTGTGTGTGTGTGTGTGTGTGTGTGTGTGTGTGTGTGTGTGTGTGTGTCTATCTCAATGTATGCACACATATATATATATATATATATATATATATATATATATATATATATATATATGTATACACACACACACACACACACACACACATATATATATATATATATATATATATAAAATGTATATGACAGTGTGACAGCATCTCACAGTGGCATTTGGGGACCTTTTCCTTTTCTCCACTATTTGTGATCTTGGTGTTGGTATATATAAGTAGATGGGGTTGTGATGGGTGCAGGGTGTTCTTGTCCTTTGCAAAATTTTTTTTTTTTTGCAAGGTCTGCAGGATCAACTTTTTCTGGCCAACTGAATGGACAGCCCTTGGGATGGAGGTAGATTGATTATGTTTGATGTTCAGATGTATAAGAAACTTCATGTTACACTAGCTAAATTGTATTCTAAAAAAAGTATTTAACCATTGAGGTGAGACATTTATTACAGAAGTTATTTTTGTATCTAAATCTGATTATAATTTAATGTTGCATGCTGGTTGCAATAATAATTCCTTTGGATTAAAACTGTATTCTATAGAGCTATATTATGATTTATGTGAAATACTTCTTTCACCATATATTGTTGTGATTTATATCAATTAACCATAGAGCAATTATTAGGAAATAGATTAAATTAACAGATGGGCCTGTATACAGATAAGGAATTTCATACAGATTTACTTGTTAGTATTTTGCAGTATTTTAGGAACTATTACAGGAAGTTAACAAGATACGGTGATATTTATGCTGCCTGGTCTTTCCTAGGTATTCTAGGACTAACTTCTGGATTCAGAAATGTAACTCTAAGTTGCCGGAGAGAGGTCTCCATGTGGCAGATGTGGACATCCAACTTCCTATTATCTCACTCACAAGCTCTGGCAACAGCTGAAGGGTGGCAAAACTGTAACCTCCATTTGGCCTGCTACCACTGGGTACCAGGGTACCACCATCTAGTGCAGAGCTATCTGACGCAGGTGGTACAGGTAGGGCAGGAGGTGTGAAGTCACCTGTGGCAAACTAGGACCCACATGTGCTGGTGCCTCTAGTGGTGGATGTGGTGGTGGCAGTACCACATGTGGGGTTATGAGTGGCCTTGCCAGTAGGTTAGGTGCAGATTGTTGTGCTACTGCATATAATAGTAACATAAATAGAGAGAAACAAAAATAAACAAACAAATAAACCAACAAGTGTACGAAGGAGGAGCGATGTGACAATGAGGGTGAGGGAAGAAGCATATAAACACAATGAAAATTGCATTTTTAGCTATGTGGACACTGGTACAGTTAAATATAATAGCCTAGTAGTAAGACTTAAATAGATAGGTCATCCACCTGTTTGTCTGAATATAACATATGTGGAGGCTCTATGTCAAAAGCCATCATCACATGCAGGTTGACATAACAGAATATTAATGTCAGGAGCTATTTATCAAAACACCACATTTGTGCTTGTGAACAGTGATGTAGTTTCAGTTCTGACAATAATACAACTCTATATTTACAAAATAAACATGCTAATCACACAATTAAAATGTCAATCACAGGCGATAGACAAGGGAGAGATACTTCTATTCTATATTGTGAATGCTGTGCAAACCACTATGGATATTACATATATGGACTGTGTAGTCATGCATATACGTTAGTGGGGCAACAAGATAATTTTTCATGGCAACACAGTTTTTGGGGGGATTGAACCTACAGTCATTCTAACAATGTGAGAGTTCACAGACTTAACATAATGATCCACTTGTCCACCCACACAAGAGGAGGCATGCAGAAGTGCCTTCTAGTATTGCACAGTCACACTACTACCATTTGGCTATCATTACAAGTTATACATAATTATTTTTAATGCCTACAACTGTTACTATGAAAACAGTGACACTTTTTTTATGACAGCATGAATACTAATCCAAGTACTTTCTTAGATTCTGTAGTCTGCTCCTTTCCATGTCTATTCCTTTTGATTTTTGCAGGGGTTAGAGATATAAAAAGGACATAAAGAAAGCATGGCTGGTAGCATGCAGTGGCAGGTTATTTTGGGTAAGTAAAACAAGTTATAATACTGAGGTGGTAACTGTGCCTTAACTTCATCTTCCCATCGGTGAAAGATGTCAGACTTGCATTGACTTATGTCACTGCAGTGGTGATGGCACTATACTCCCAAGTGTGGAATGCCAATAGCACAGGTGGCAGACTTGGCCAAACTATTCCAGGCATCAGCCTTATACTGTGACCCAGTCTAGTCCTCCTGCAGGAGCCTATGGCTGTAATACTTATGGAGAATGTTCAGAAAAATCTTGGACTCCTCCTCGTACCACCTCTGTGCTCTAAAAGGAGCACTGCCCTCGCTTTCACCAGCCACAATGTCTCATCTTGAAAGATTTCAGGAAAAATAGCAGGAATCTGGTCTCTTAAAACAGTTCTGAAATGTCCCAGCCAATAGGCAATGATGGGCATCCGCCGGCGACTCACTTGAGAGATGGATGGCAAACTAATAAAATATTGGTACTGTATTAATATGTTTCCACTTTAAGGTGTGGAACATGGCAGTCCTCCAGCCCTGTGTATGTTGCTGAGAGTACATTATCTACACTGGCGTCGTCTTCAGATGGTTGATTATGAGATGACAATTCTCTCCAAAGTAAAGTAATTTAGCTTCCCAAGCATGTGCAGAGCTGTCTGCAGGCATTCAGGAATGCACATGGCACTGTGAAAAATCTACATGATGTTTACCAGGTGTGCTCATCATACAAACTGAACAATTCAGAAATAATAAAGAAATGAGCCCTAATTAGCATAATCATTGCACCCAGAAAGATGATCTACACAATATAAGCCTGACAAGAAGCGGAAAGCTTCAGTGCACAGAAAAAAACAGTTGTGAAAAGTGTTTGAATACTGTGAGCAGCTTTTGTTGAAAGCTATCTTTCTGAGTCAGATATCTGCTTATATAAGGTAATTACTACTTTTCAAACACTTCATTAATTTGCAGAACGATAGCTTTGATTTTTCGTCTACGCTAATGCCTTTGGCGGATGTCAGTTTGCTAGCAATTTTCAGTTATGTTGTACAAAATTGTCTTGAGGTACATTGCAAGTGTAATGCAAGTAGTAGACTGCAAGGTTGTTACGGTGGATGAGAGATCCCTCCCCCACCCCACCCCCGGCCCAGGTTCATATTATGAATAATGTTCATTACTATTTTACTGTTGTGTGCCTTGCGCATATGTCATTAAACACAATCTCAAACTTAGTTAAAATGGTGTTATCATGACCAAGGTTGCTGTTTAGTTTCATTTCTATAATTGTTTTGTGAGGAATATGCTTTCATTACATGTACCAGGTCTGACATTTCATTAAAGAGTGTGGGTAGATAACTGTCAGGTACAAACTGAGCAGAATATATAACTTAGAAGTATAGGATTATTGTACAGATTTTTTGAGGGCCATAGAAGAATAAGGCTATTAATTTCCTTGTTTTTCATGCCAACAGAGCAATATCTAAAAAAACAGAGTCCTAAGAAAATTGCAGGATCTGGTGGCCCATCCACATCCACCCACAAACCCAAATTTACAAATACAGAAAATGAAGTGATACTACAGGCTCTATGTCTCATTGGCTAAGGGCTCTTAGATGACCATGCTGCTGACCAGCCCTTCTGTGACCATGCATGGACTGAAATGGTCAGAAAAGTAAACATGGTGGGTGGTTAGCAACATGGTCCATTGCAGAGACATGGATACAATCTGTGCTCCCACCCATTAAGCAAAAGCCATGGCACTGGAACAGAGGGGAACTGGTGGGAGGGCTGTCAATCAACCCACCTCTTATGGAGACACAGGAGCTCCTGGCCTCATTTAAAGACAGTAGCACCTCCACAGAGTCCCACAGTGTGGTGCTGGATGTTGGGACAGAGCTGGACAGGCCTTAGAGAGTTTCAATTACAGATGCCTCATGTATGTAGTTCTACTTCATAGTATCAATAGCTGCTATACTGCCTTAGCACATACTGTAACTTTCATTAAATCTGTCTGACCTATGGTATATAGGTACATCAGGGATCCAAGTTCCACTTCCATCTGCATGGGGTATGGCCAAGGATACTAATTGTTGTCATAGTTGTTATATGTAAATATATGAGTTACATGTGTAGATGTGGTGATAGGTCCTACTTACACTGTATATTTTTTGCTTTGGTGTATTCACATTTGATTCTTTATCCTGCAGTAGCACTGTAGAACTACCCTATCATTTCAGAGGCGCATTATCCTCTAATAGTGAGGATGGGGATAAGTTGACACAGTCATGGGGTGCAGAACATGTGTGTTGGACATGGGGAGTGTGACCTCTGCATTCCCTGCTCAGAATATGGACACAATTTCTATGCCTGCAGATGCACAGGAACCACCATAATCTGAGATGGACATGTTGATGGGGAGCCCCAGATCAGAAATGTCTACATCTGCCCCTAGCACTTGTGGGCAGGGGGGTCCACACAGGGGGTTGGCAATGGTGCTTACCAGAAGTATGGTTACATTCCTCTCCCCTGAGGCTGGTGTGTCAGTAGCTGCCAGCCAACATATGTGCAGGGCCATCATGGAGGCAAAGACTAGTTGCACCACAGCCATGGCAGACATAGTGTGATCCAAGCTGCGCATACTGACCTACAGGAGTATATGACCTGTATGTGTGTGATTTGCTGGATAGGCTGAATCACACATTGAGTGTTTGCTCTGGGTTGTCTGTCAGGAGCAAGGGGACATCCATGTAGCTCATCATCTGCTGTATTTACAGATGTTAGCCAACATGGCTATGGTTGAGTGAGATCCTGCTCCCACAGTTCTAGCACTTCCACAGCAACAATGATTGTGGAGGTGTCAACACTAAGGAGAGGCCGTCTCTGTAGTTGTGATTGTCATGCTGGCACATCTGCTAGCAGACCTTAGTCTATGTGACACAACACACCAACATCTAGCAAGGGTCATGGTACAGTCAGTGCAACTCCTGTCAAAGCCAGATCTTGCAGGTGGGGCTGTGCATGGGAGGCTGAAGCCTCTATCATGCATGCCCTGGTCTGGTCCAGCAGGCCGAGCCACAGTGCTGCACCACATCCTCAGGTTGTGTTCCTACATAAAAAAACACACAACAGCACAGCCCCCAGCACATCCCCCACATCCACTGGCCCTGCCCCTTCTACACATTAAACCCCCCCAAGCCAGTTTTCACATAACCCATAATTGCACTTTTTAATTTGCTACTCCTCAGCACCCACATGCATAAACTTCCCTGTGAAAGACATGCACACTTGTAGTCCCTTGTCCACTTGTGAAAATTATGATAATTGTACCTTGCCCTTTGTACACTGTCCCTTGGGTTGCATATGTCTCATGAAAGGCATGGCCAGCCTATGCATGGGTAAGCACAGTCTAGTATTTTTTTCATATATCACTTTTACTGTAGAGTATCTGCTTAACTCTACTGCAGCTGTGTTGTACAGCTATGTGCAACTGATGCCTCTTTACTAGTGCCACAGTATACTGTGACTGTCTTTGTCTTCCATGGTTATCCCATTCAACTGCTTCTTTCTAGGATTCCTTGTCTATTTCAAGTACTGCTGAGAACGATATTGGGCACTGTTGGCCCTGCAAGAGCCCACCTTGCTGTAACTGCTTCCTAACCATAATATTATGTAACATAGCATGTATGGTCAATATTTTGACACATATGGTAGGGTCATACTGCGGGTACCACCGGATGTATCCAGACAGTGAAAGTGTGACTTATGCAGCCAGAGCACACAGTCTATAATATTTCTCATTTACATGGTTGAATGCCTGATCACTTTGATTGTGTGGACTTCTTATGGGTGTTATGAACCAGGGATCTTATGTACATCTAGCATCACCAACAAGATAGTCTTATGAGAAATCACACCTCACAAACCATTGATAAAGGACACATGTATGCCGAATATGTGAGTTGAGAAAACTCTTGAGGTGGCCTGTTTACATATAGATGATATCCTGTGCATTACAGACTGCCTAGCAGTTGACAGAGTGATACCCTTTACAGTTTATGTACCTACTTCCCAGTACACCAGGTGGGACCTTTACTTCAATGTGAGTACAGTTTATGGCCACCAGTATCTCAGGGAAATGGGCTATATTAAAGAACTGCCACATGGTGTTTGCTGTTTCCTCTGGGGTACGTGGCAATCACATATACTCCCCCACATGCTGAAGCATGGCATCAAGGAACCGGTAGAGTATTCCTGAGGCAGATGCCTGAGATCCTTCCACTATATCCCCAGTAAGTCACTGAAAGGTCCCAGTAGCTTACAGATTTAAAGCCACACATATGTTTGTATCCACTGGAATAGATATTCCATGAATCCCATGGGGCTACAGACAAGGCCAACACATAGCCATGATTTTCTGCATGGTGTCCCTTTCCACCATGTTGATGTCACGGATTACATGAAATGTTAAGTGTAGTTGGATGACTGCTTCTTCAGCAGATGCATTAACAGCTTCTTGCAGATAGACATTGACAATGGTTATGGCAAACTCAAGAATATTTGGGCAATGTACTCCATCTGAACATGGATACCAAGTTCAAATTCAAAGGGAGCACAGAATCACTTTGAGACATTTAAATGTTTCTGAATTGCCTTTTGTTGTTTTGTTTCATCATCAAAAGCATCATTTCATTATACAGTCATTAGCAATAAGCATGGCTGACCACATAATTTGGACCAACCACATTGTGTAGATAGGTTCTGACTCTGGTCCAAGACACAAAAATATGTTGTTTATATGTTAAGTGTTAAATGTTCTGTCAAAAATATTGTTTTAAATGTGTTTTTGGATGTAACTGTATTTATTTTGAAAAAGTTGTTTAAAAAGCTTTTTTTGTTGGAATTATGTATTTGTTATATTAAATGCAATACCTGGTTGCATGTAAAGAAGTTTATGCCTGCTGTATGTCCAAGTTTAAACAAATTATGAAACTAAATTAAAATTGTTTTAAACTGATCTAACAACAAAGAAATTTACATGACATATATGTGGCCATCCATCTGCATTTCTGAAAGTTCTAATAAGCTGCAGGACACTATGACATCTAATTACGGTAACTGCTTTGGACTGTGATACAGCTCCAATTTTGCTGCACAAAAATGAGATGACATTTTTAAGACAGCATTGATACACAGGGCCAGTGCACTGCAATATGAACAGGATGGTCAGGTAAAAAAAATACAACATGATGCTCGCATATGATGTTTACTTGTTTTGAGACATATTTCCTGTAAGTATTGCTGGTGATATATGTGACCTCAGAAGCAAGCAACTGATACAAGTCTCATATAGAAGCATGTAGTAGTGGCAGAGTGTGTTGCTACACAGAGGACTTGAACTTAATACTTTGTATGGGGTAAGCTGTACTTAGCCAAAAGCTGTATTGCATACGGTAACCTTGGAAGATCTCCACAGTGCAAACAAAGGGCCCTTCTGGACTGACTGTTCAGCATAAGCAAACTGTCTCTAGATAAAACCCACAAGAACCCATGGATAACAAGTAACCCCCCCCCAAAAGTAAGAAGATGCTAAGATTGAACTCCAGATGCTATAGCCAAGAGGTAGCACCACTGACTGCTGTTCACCCTACTCCCTTCCTATCTCTTTCCATTGACATTTTAGACAGATCTGGACATGTTCGTAAACAAATGATTACAATCCAAAACACATTTTACTGTTGTATTGCATATCCTTATACAGAACCACTAACTTTGATTATAGTTAGGTGTTTTTATTTGTCACTTTACAGTATGAATGTGAAATTGATCCTAAAACACCTATAGTACCAAATATAACAAAACTATTTCATTCTTTTTGGAACTTGATGCAAACCTTTCTAAAACAAACCTGTATCATCCTTGAATTTTCTTCAATCTTCATATCTACATCCATTCACTAAACCACTTCTCCTTTGAGGGTACTGCATGAAAACCAAATCAAAATAAAAAGAATGCACATGGCTTTCTGGCCACCCTTAATTGTACTAATGAATTATTCATAGCATATGCTGATATGTTTGGATAATATTGCTTTAAAAAAATCAAATACTGACCATGCTATGGAAGCCATGCCAGACAAATTTGGAAGACAGTAGAAAAATAATTTTCTTAACAATGATTTCCCAGATCAAACCCATCAGAAATGTGCACAATTCCTGGCAGATATACATGAATGTAGACTTAGAAGATTAAGTTCTGGTTGTTATGTTGTCTTTTTTAAGCATTTTTTTCCCTTTTCTTTCTGTTTTTTTTTTCAGTGATTAAAACTAATTTTGTTTGCATATACTCTTTCTGGAAACGGATAAGGGAATCAATGGAGAAAAGACAATAGAGTGAAAGTAAAAGTAGCTGAAGATTCACAATCCAGTTTTTCTAACCTAGATTGAAGGTAGGTTATAAACAGTCATATTGAACAGAAGAGCAGATACTAATGAAAGATTTACAATCTCAGATTAGGGTTCAAAGAGGTGAACTCACATGACACTTGGGGCCCAATAGGAAAAGCAGGGTACCTAAAACATTATAATATAAGGAGGAGTTCTCTATGGGATTTGTTGTAACTGCTGAGAGATGGGGGAAATAATTACTTCACTAGTGGGAATATGTCTTAGATAAAATGTTAACAGACAAACAGAGAATTGGAGGCAATGTTTGTGTTTTAGGGTAGAGGAGCTTAAAGAAAATGCTGATATTAGACTGTGTTTTAGATTCTTCGAACAGAAAACGTGGCTTGTTTTGAAATTACAGTACCATACAGCATGAGTGCATGCACAGGGGCTTGTGTCACAGTTACAATAGCATGCTCTGCATGAATGTATGTACAAACTCTTGTGTAACATTTACAATAGCACAGGCAAGAACAATGTATGCACAGGGACTTGTGTCACAGCTGAAGTAGTGCACACAAGATGAATGCATGCACCAGGGTTTGTGTCATAGCTTAAGTAGTACACACAAGAAGAATGCATGTAGCGGGGCTTGTGTCACAACTGAAGTAGTGCACACAAGAAGAATGCATGCACAGGGCCTCATGTCACAGCTAAAGTGGCACATTCAAGATGAATGCATGTAGCAGGGCTTATGTACAGCTAGTAGTAAGTATAACAATGTGAATGCATGCACTGACTCTTGTGTCACACAAAAAGTGACACACAGAACAACTGCATGTAGCAGGGCTTGTCAGAATGCATGCACTGGGGCTTGTGTCACAGCTGAAGTAGTGTACACAAGATGAATGCAGACACAGGGGATTATGTCACAGCTGAAATATTGCACACAAGAACAATGCATGCACAGCAGTTTGAGCCACAGCTGAAGCTGTGAAGTAGTGCACACAAGATGACTGCATTCACTGGGGTTGTGTCACAGCTGAAGAAGAGCACACAAGATGAATGCAAGCACAGGGTCTTGTGTCATAGCTGAAGTAGTACACACATAAAGAATGCATGCACAGGGGGCCTCCACTGCAGTTACTGTAGCAAGCACTACATGAGTGCATATACAGGGATTGTGACACATTTGCAATAACACACAACATAAATCTATGTAGAGGGACTTGAGTCACATTTACAGTAGCACACACACATATACAAAACATAAATAGCTGCAGTTGGAACTCTGTCATATTTACATTAGCATATGTACAAGAAGGTGTCACTTTTTTGGAATGCAACAATTTCTGTGAATATCCAACCAATTCTCCAACCATCCAACCATCCATCCACAACCTGTTTTTCCCATTTTATACATGTGGTCAGGGTGTTACATCAACGGTGACTATCATATACATCCAGTGTTCACACTGCCAGGTGGTTATCCCTGCTGTGCATCTGTTAAAACACACACATACACACACACACACACACACACACACACACACACACACACACACACACACACACACACACACACACACACACACACACACACACACACACACACACAAATATATGTGTATATAAATACATGGATTTGTGCCATGCTTGTTGTTATGGGCTGTCCATGTCTGCAGTATATACAGAATTGTGTTACTGTTATAAAGACATATTTTGAATGGCTGAATGTCTATGAGCATGTTTCATCTGTAATGACACAGTCTTAATAAACGCATGTCAGTGGACTGGACTCAGTATTATGTCAGTGTCCTTGAAAAGTGAAGTCAAGGCGTAACATTATCTCAGAGCGCTAAGCTGGTCCCAGCCTACTGATCCTGCACTAGGATCATCTTTTCTTTGCAAGTCTCACTCTCTCTTTTACAGCCAGTCAAATGGAGGTTCGCTGTCCTGTGCTATGGGGTAGGGAATGAAGTCAAAATGATTGAATTCATGTACAGGAAAAAACAAGCACCAGGAGGCTAAGTCCTGTACTGAAAACACTCCCCTGTATTATATGGCTCTGAGTAACTTATCGATGTCCACATTTTTATGCATCCTGGAAAAATCTGGAAACAGCACTAGAAAACTGAGTGTTGATTGCCTCTTACATCACCAAGTCATTGATAAACGGTGTAGATAAATAAGCATTTGCCAGTACTGAATGTTAAATTACACTAGAGCTGTATTACGAAATTGGGATTAAGGCAGTAGGGTCAACATGGTGTAGCAATGAAGGCAGTAAATCTCCAGTGCAATACCCACTCCACACCCCCATTTATAAACTGACACAAACTTATGCAGATTCTTTTCTATGTTGCCATTGCATAATGAATGAACATAATAACTGCCAGCATATTATGACAAAGCACATGATAGAAGAGAGTGTGGTGCCTTAGGTAAATTCTGTTTTAGTCATTTTATTATGTTATAAAATTAAAATTCTTGCTAATTGTTTTGTTTGGCTTACTAAAGTACATATACTTTGGAACAACTCCATAACTCCTATATCTGAGGACTAGCATATTTCCACCATAAGAGTTTTTTAGTAACATAATAACTTGACTAACTCAACAAAATTGTATTTTCAGGCTCACATTTTTGTTTCCAAAGCTAGAGCACTTCTGTATCACATTACATTAGAATTAATCTTTTATTGTCACCAAGTCCACTTCATTCACTCCAACATTACATAAATAAAACATATATGTTTTTATTTATCTATCTATCAATATATATCATCATCATCATCATTCTCTTTCGGCTTTTCCTCCATTTCTTCCTCTGCATCTTGCTCTGTCACACCAATGTCCTCTCTCACCACGTCCATAAACCTTATCTTAGGCCTCCTCTTACAGCATCTTTCTCCAAACTGTCCAACATGAGCTCTAATATACCGATTCCTAATCCTATCCATCCTAGTCACACCGACAAAATCTTAACATCTTTAACTCTGCCACATCCAGCTCTGACTCCTGCCTTTTTGCAATGCCACTGTCTCCAACCCATATAACATAGCTGGTCTCACTACACTCTTCTCGTCTCTACAGATCACAATGTCATCTGCAAACATCATAGTCCACTGCAGTCCTCACCACCCTCTTCTTAAAATCCACAATCATCTGACCTTCTCACCAACATGCCCATTAAAGTCCGCTCCAATCACTAGTCTCTCAAACTCACTCCAAAATTTCTCTTTCTCTTCCGCATCGCACCCAACTACACCATCAATTTCTAAAACATATTGTTCCTTTAGTATAACCCCTACCCCATTTCTCCTGCCATCCACACCTGCTACCTCCTGCTTTCCCTCTATCTTTCCTGCCTTTGGGGCCGCGCTCCTTCTCCCTCTTCTCCTTGACCAACAGTAGCCCCATTTCCGTAGCACCCTGTTGGCTGGCAGGTGTGGGTACTTAACGAACCGTAACCAATTATCGACCGAAAATTATGCAATTATGCTCCGTTCTCCAATTTTTGGCGGTTTCCAGAAGAACCCCCCATTTATCCGCCTCAGGCTTATCCCCGGCACCATTTAATGCACAATGGGCACGGCCTTGTGCATCACTGGCAATGCATCCCCAGTGGCTATCTATTGATATATACACTGCAGGAAAACTGTTACTATGGTTTGTTTTCTCTTCTGTTAACATATGTTCCTATGTTACAGTGTAAAATGGAATTTAATAACGTTGTTCAAAAAACAAACAAACAAAAAAGTGACCATGTTTCTTATTATACTTACTCCCTTGCAGCTTCTAATCAAGGTCCATGCTTCCCACTTGCATGCAGACCCCCCACTTGCTATCATGAATGTTCATCACAAAGGGCATAAAACTCACTAGTACACTAACACTATCACAACATAAACTTGTCAGGGGTGAAATGAAGTTTTCACAATGTTGGAATCAAAGTTGTACAAAAGCTACCCCTGACAATGAGCAATTATTTTCAGATCTTTAAGCTATTTTCTTGTTAATTTCCATCTGTACCTGTACTCAAACAGCAGCTCACTTACTTAGACATAATTTTTTCATGTTCTTCATTCTTGAATCATTGCATGTTATTTATCTTTTTCCTCACTGACAGTTGATACAGTCATGAATGTTTTATATCCATTAATGTATTTCATGCAACTTGTTTGGACTCATTTGTTATCATGATGTAGAAGATTCCATTTGTTTAACTATTTTATACATTTTATGTACATTTAATGACTGGAAGTACAAAGGTGTATTCATTATCACTGCTGCTCACAAACCTTGATTTTTCTGTTTGGTTCCTGGCTGGTGTTGCCTTTTGTGTAGAGTTTGCAAAGCCTTGCTGTGTCCATGTGAGCTTTCATTAGATGCCCCGTCCAGTTTCTTCTTAAATTCCAATAGAATACCACTGGGTGAACAAATGGTGAATTGATAATCCTATAAATTTCCTATATATATGGGCGTGTCGTGCGTAAGAGAATGTGTGATGTGCACATAATTCAAAAATGGGGACTCCCAGTTGGCGGAAGAATAAATTTTTTGAGCTGAGCTTCAGAAGAATGAACTGGAAATGAATGCATGATCCATAATGAGAAAGAATGCTAAATCCAAATTAGATATTGCATTTATGTTTGCTTAAGAAGACAGAGAGCCCCTCTAAAGATAATGTTTAAGTGGGGTGACCATTGCTTCACTGAGAACTGTTTTTCCGAGCAGGTCACTTACTAGGTTACTAATTGCTAACATATGTAATGTCTACTGCTGGATTTGATAACCTGTATTAATTAGGGGTTACAGGGTGCAAAGCCTCCCAAACAGGAATATTGCCCCATATAACAAGTTTTGAAAAGATGCCCATTTCATTTATTAGCTTCAGCCAAATAGCTTTTGACCTACTGGGCTTCAATGAGATCTGGATGTCTGTTTAGCTTGTGTCTGTATACTTTGCAGAGATATACTCCACTTGCTTGCCTATGCAAACATTAATAATTTTTTGCTATTTTTGCTTGGCCTGTGGCTGAGTACGACCAGTGAAGTATCATATCACATCCCCAGTAAAGAAAGAAAGGGAATGCCTGGCAAACTTGAAATTAGTTTCCATAGCGGGGGAAAAAAATCTGGAGGTGTTATTTCCACAAAGTCATAACTGTATCTGTGACACTAGAAATCAGCTGCCTGGGGCATAAGCCAACCTAGAAAATACATAGTATATTACATGTGCTTGGGCTTGTGTAGTATGAAAAAAAAAGTATAAGTAGTATAACACATACCTCTGAAGTGCAAGTCATTATGAAAAATGCACCTTATTTTGAGTCATGAAAGTCCACATTCTTCACAGTTCTACATTAAAAAGGTCTATCATATATTTGATGCTAAATTTTTTTAACTGCTAGCCATAGTAAATAATACTAAATTAAATGAATTCATCAAAATAACTTTTTATACATATAAAGTAACTCATTTAACCATCCCATGAGCTTCCTATTTGATGTTGTTTGTTCTGAAGAAGCTCATGTGCATTAAAGTGAGTGAAAGCGCTTAACAAAGTTACGTTGGTAGTCCTGTGGTTGGATTTATTGTCTCTTTTTTGTTTTGGTGCTCTTTTTATCATATTACGAACTGTGCCTTTTATATGTTACAGTTACAGGGTTTGAGGCAGCAGTGTAAGGGACACACATTTGATTAATACATAGTTTAATGCACAGTGAGATTAATTAAACTTGAAACTGCTTGGGGAGACTCTCCTGTCTCCAGAAGTGCGATGACTTCAGCCTTAATTTACCTTTCATTTAGATGCTTCAATATAAAATACATATTCCTGAGGCAAGGGCAGGTACACAACTGACAAGGAAGAGAGCATTACTTCTATTTATGTAGTATAGGATCAATAAATTACAGAAAGTGCACAAAGGCAGAACTTGAATTCATAAATTATCTCACCAGTTTGTGTATGCATTGAATGCGAACAATACAATTTGTAATGTACAAGTTGTACTTACCTATATTTAGGTACTATTTTATGAGGCAAGGGCAGGTACATGGCTGACAAGGAAGACAGCATTACTTCTGTTTATGTAGTATAGGATAATTAAATTACAGGAAGTGCACAGTTACTTGTGTATGCATTGAATGGGAACATTACAATTTATAATGCAGAAGTCGTACTTACCTACATTTAGGTAGTATTTAACTGAACTGTTCACCAAGATAACCCTTTTCAAATATTTGATTACACAGGTAAAAGTGAACCTTACATTACATCAAACTGTTCATCAAGGGAATATTTTTCAAATAACTGAACTAGTAGGCAAGAGTAGACTTTACATTCCAGAATGCATTTTGTGTTATAAAATGAAAAATAATAATTTTAACATAAAACTATTGGTTGCAGTGTTTCTGATATGCAGCAGTAATAATATTTTCACTGCAGTGGTGGATCACTGTGTGTGTGTGTGTGTGTGTGTGTGTGTGTGTGTGTGTGTGTGTGTGTGTGTGTGTGTGTGTGTGTGTGTGTGTGTGCTTATGTATGTCTTTATGTCTTAGTGTGTGGCATGATGTATGCATTATTTCATGTCTTTCTGGAGGAAATAACATTGACAAGAATAAGTTGTAAACTGAAAGGTATGCAAATATGAAAACTATATACTGGAGGCCATGTCAGCCCTCTGCCCACTGTGCAATACTTTTCCACTTTATCTAAGCATGTTAGACCACATTTCCTGCCTCAGTGTGCAAACAGACTTTATTTTAATCATTGAAATATTAACTCTTTGTAGCACTTTGAAAGCATGGGCTATTTCTGTTTATATATTGGAGGAATTTAACATAATGAAAGACCTGTATCATCTGGTTGATTTTTCTTAGTAGGTCATCTCTTTCCTGCACTTTGCTGTCCTTCCAAGTATAGGCATGCAGTTCTAATTTCATTCTGCTTTGCAAACTAGCGTAGTCAAAAATCAATGACTTTCTTTGAAATCCCATTCCATATGAACATTTGTGTTACAATACATATTCTTTTAGCAGAGTTACTTGGCATAATAAATTGTACTGACTTCACAAATGATCCTTCAAATGTGCCAACATGGATGTGTCCTGAATAACTGTCTTCTTCTTTCGGCTGCTCCCATTAGGGGTCGCCACAGTGGATCATCTGTTTCCATTTCTTCCTGTCCTCTGCATCTTGCTCTATCACACCATCCACCTGCTTGTCCTCTCTCACCACATCCATAAACCTTATCTTAGGCGTTCCTCTTTTCCCGTTACCTGGCAGCTTCATCCTTAGCATCTTTTTCCCAATATACTCTGCATCCCTCCACAGCACATGTCCAAACCAATGTAATCTTGCCTCTCTGGCTTTGTCTCTAAACGTTCCAACCTGGGCTGATCCTCTCAGTGCAAATCTTAACATCTTTAACTCTGCCATGTCCAGCTCTGACTCCTGCCTTTTTGTCAATGCCACTGTCTCCAACCCATATAACATAGCTGGTCTCACTATCCTCTTGTAGACCTTCTCTTTCACTCTTACTGGTACTCATCTGTCACAAATCACTCCTGACACTCTTCTCCACCCACTCCATTCTGCCTGTACTCTCTTCTTCACCTATCTTCCACACTCACCATTACTCTGAACTGTTGAGCCCAAGTATTTAAACTCATCCACCTTCGTCACCTCTACTCCCTGCATCCTCACCATTCCTCTATCTTCCCTCTCATTCACACAAATATATTCTGTCTTAGTCCTGCTGACCTTCATTCCTCTTCTCTCTAGAGCATATCTCCACCTCTCCAGGGTCTCCTCCACCTGTTCTCTACTCTCACTACAGATCACAATGTCATCTGCAAACATCATAGTCCACGGGGACTCCTGTCTGATCTCCTCTGTCAACCTGTCCATCACCATTGCAAATAAGAAAGAGCTCAGAGCTGATCCTTGATGTAATCCCACCTCCACCTTAAATACATCCGTCACTCCCACCGCAGACCTCACCGCTGTCACCCTACCCTCATACATATCATGTTCCACTCTTACATACTTTTCTGACACTCCCGACTTCTTCATACAATACTACAACTCCTGTCTAGACACCCTGTCATATGCTTTCACTAAGTCCACAAAGACACAATGCAACTTCTTCTGATCTTCTCTGTACTTCTCCACCAACACTCTCAGAGCAAACATCACATCTGTAGTGCTCTTTCCTGGCATGAAACCATACTGCTGATCACTAATCATCACTTCCCTTCTTAACCTAGCTTCCACTTCTCTTTCCCATAACTTCATGCTGTGACTGATCAGTTTAATCCCTCTGTAGTTACTAAAGCTCTACACATCACCCTTATTCTTAAAAATTGGTACCAAAACAATTTTTTTCCATTCCTTAGGCATCCTCTCACTTTCCAAGATTTCATTAAACAATCTAGTTAAAAACTCCACTGCCATTTCACCTAAGCACCTCCATGCTTCCACAGGTATGTCATCTGGACCAACAGCCTTTCCAGTCTTCATCCTCTTCATAGTAATCCTTACTTCCTCCTTGCTAATCCCTGAATAATTGTATAACTCTAAAAATGTTAGGAAAATACATTGCTTTTGACATAAATACAATGCTGAATTTCTGAATCTTTTCTTTGCATTTTTACATATTATTTTAGATATTTTAGGTGTAAGCTTCAATTATCAATTTGATATTAGTTAATACTTTTTTTTTCTTTATCCTCTTTGATGACCAAGTTAGTCCCACTAGGCTAGTTGCCACTTTTTGGGGGACCTGAGGGTGGTGTTTATACTACTAGGGAAAAGTTGGCCAGGCCATCAGGGAACTTTCCCTATTCCTTGTGTATGGGGACACAATTTGCTGTTGCACTTTTTGTGTTCTGTTCTGGGCACGGAGGCAGCTCAGAGAAGCAGGAGGTTTAAAAAAGTAAACATGGGGGAGAAAGAAGCTGTTTTTCATGTTTTTGATGAAAAGAAAGCTGCTAATTGAACAGATGAGGAGCGTAATGTGGCAGAGAATCAGTCAGAAATTATATGGAGTGAAGAGAGGTGGAATGAAATATGAAAGTGGAGGAGAGTCAAGTAAAAGGCAAAAAGAAGGCAGTGAAGTAGATATGGTGGATTCTGAAGAGTTATTTCAGTTTAACTTATTTGCAGCAGATTCTGCAACACCTGAGTGTGTTGTTACAACCCTCCATTTGGGAGGGGGGGGGTACGAGATGTTTATTTGAAAGACTTAATTGATCAGAGCTAACTGGAGAGTGAGAAGGTAGTATCATGGTGAGAAATAATGGACAGAATTCAAGAAGAAGTTGTTCAGCAAATAAGGAAAGAAAGTCAGACCAAGATAGGGAGAGTGTTGTAGGTAATACAGAAGAAACACAAGAAAAAAAAATGAATGAGAATTATACAAGAATATAAGCAAATGAATGTGCAAGCTAAACAAAAGTAAAAGAAGGAGAGATAGAGGAAGAAGTAAGTAATTCAAGTGATGAAGGAGATGATAAATGGGTGAGAGTTAAAGGTAAAAGAAGTTCTACTGGGAAAAGTGTGAAAAATAGAAAATGTAAATTTAAAAATATAAGCATAGGAGGAAACAAGAAAGGAAAAGGATAAAAGCAGCAAAAACCTTTCCTCGTAGTAAGAATCCTAGCCATTAACATTAACAATATAAAGAACGTTCAACACAGGGTAGAAATGTGGGAATGGTGTAGAATGCTAGATATGGACATTATAGTATTAAACATAAGAATAACAACAGAAGAAGAAGAAAGAATACAAATTAATGGATTATGGGAAGGCGAGGTTATATGGAACTTAGGAAATGAGAAGTGTTCAGGTATAGCAATCTTATGTTGAGAATGTATAGAAATGTTGGATTATATACTAGTAGTAGGGAGAAGAGTAATAGTAGATACAAGATGGAAGAACCAAATATATAGGGTAATTACTCTCTACGCATACAAAAACAAAGGGAGATCATGTTTAGGAAAATACTTGATTATGTGAGTGTAAATATGCAAGTGATAGTAGTGGGAGACTTCAATTGTGATTTAAGGCATAGGTGAAAAGAAGGGGTGGATGTTAAAGTTATTTCAGATACGATCAAAAACGGTAAAATGTATTTATGAAAAAATTAACAGTGGACATACAAAAGGAGTAATCTGAGAACTGAAACTGATTACTTTATAGTATCAGAGAGATTATGTTAAAAGGAGTTAAAATTACAGGATTTTCAGATCATGTAGCAATATGGATAGAGATTCAAGAAAGAATAGGTTATATAAAAGTAGGTAGAAGGGTAAAAAGAATAAATGAATCAGAGTTAAATGAGTATGTACGAGAATATATCAGCTATGACTGGATCCTATAAACATGAGAGAATTTTATAAAGATTGGACAAGTTGGTGGATTAGTTTAAAAGAAAATACACAAGGAAGTACTAGAATGGCAAATGCAAAAAAATAATAATAAGATAGTTGTAAATACAGGGAAATTAGCAATCAAGTCTTTAAAAAACATAATAAACAATAAGGAAGAGTTTATAGGAAAAGATAGGATGTTATATGAAATGAACTAAGAGAAAATTAAAAAAAAATGTTATTCAAAGATATTTTACAAGATAGGAACAAGAAGTAGCACCATATATAAGTAAAACGGTTAAAGAGAAAATAAGAATAATAAGGGAGTTAAAGAATGAGGAAAGACGTATAGTGAATACACAAAAAGAAATTATACAGACAGTAAAAAATATTTTTGAAACGTTTTCTATATGTATATATATTTCTACTTGTGTTCTTGGTGTTTGGTAGAGAATTTTCGTGGTTTTCTATATGTGACACTTTAAAAAATAGATGAGACTTAAAAATATCTGAAGAAGACAATAACAGAATGAAAGAAAAGATTACAATGATAATATTTAAAAATGCCTTGAAAACAGTAAAGGTAGAAACAGCTACAGGTACAGATGGACTTGAGTATCTAATATGCAAAAATTACAAAAATATTTTTAGCTGTGTTGAATGAATGGTTTCGGAAAGATATAAATGATGAAACATTTGTATGGGTGCAATGAAATTGATTTAGAAAAAAAGCAAAAGGACAGACATAAAAACTGGAGACCATTAGTATTAAATAATGTTGATTATAAGATCTTTATGAAAATAGTAGAAAAAAGAATAGTAAGGTTAATAAGCTGCTAAGTGAAAAAGTTTTTGGAATAAAAGAGAAAGGAAGTCAAGAACTTCTAATATTAATAAAATAGTTGGTAGATGATGTAATAAATAGGGGAGCAGAATTAAAAATACTGGTAGGAGATGTAAGTAAATCATTTGACAAGATCCAGTATGAAGCATTATGGGAGATTTTGAAAGACTATAACATAAGTAATAAAATAATCAACATTTTGAAATCTGTATATAACAAAAATAAAGTAAAACAAGTGGTTAATGGTTGATTAAGTGAGGTAATAGAAATAAAGATTGGCATTAAGCAAGGATGTCCAGCAATAGTATTCTATTTCCATTAATTATGAATGCAGTAGTTACCAAGATACATTTGGCATTGAAGGAAGCTAAATAGTGTACACCAGAGGGAATTCAGATTCCTGTGATGTTCTCCTATGTGGAGAATGGATGAGCAGTTGACCAAAAACTAAAGGTGTTAGGATTAAGTATTAATGAGGAAAGGAGTAAAGGATTGAGGTTCTCTGGAAAAACAAGAGGTGTCCAGTTTAATAAAGAAGAAACAGAAATTCTGGGAATAAGGTTTGGTATTGAACACCTGAAGGTGATGCAGTGGAAGGACATGATACTTAAAATACACAGTACTTGTATTTTCTGAAGAAAATTTAAACTTACATATAGAAGAAAGCATGTTTAAGTGATTCAGTAATATTAGGCAAAATGGCACATCTAGAAAGTATATTTATGATAGCATCAGAATTGTTTGTGTCTTTCGGCTTTTGCTGGTTAGTGGTCGCCACAGTGGAACTCCGGTCTGCTAATGATTGGCAGCAGAGTTTTACATGCTGGCTTGCCGGGCCTAACGCACAACCTTCAGTGAAGGAATGCCCATTCTCGCATGTCACCACACAGAAGACGCTCTAACTGAGAATTGAACAGGCAACGTCTAACTGTGAGGTGACAATGCTACCGCGTCACCACCACCGCATAATATGAAAAAGAATTACTGAATGTGTTATTTACATTCATATGGGGATATAGGTTGAACCCTATTAAAAGAGGAATTCTTTATGTTACCAATAAGGAAAGAGGTTTGGGTGTAGTACTCCCAATTGTATATATAGCCTTATTACATTTATATACAGTATTGACAGGGATGCAGGATAAAGGAAAATTGTTAATAAGGATTATAGAGGAAAAATATAAATCAATTTAGGAAAGGATGAAATGTTTAAAAAGAAGTAAGGGAATCACTTATATGGAAATAAAACTATATCAAGAGAAACTACTACTATGGAAAATGGATTTAGGAAACAAAGAAAAGAGTAGGAAAACATATGAAGATATAATGGGAAAATGCTATTATCTCTAGCCTTGTGAGCATTTAGGTGATAAAAAAGTGAAGGCAGTGAAAGCGAGAATGAAATGATGTGAAAATGATGTGGACTGTGCTGATTTTTTTTGTGGAGGTTCTCTATAAATAGGCTTCCAGTAAAAACAAATATGTCATACAAAACAATAAAAGATAGAATCTGCATATATTGAGGGGAGTTAGAGACTACTGAACATGTTTTTCTAAAATGTAAAATGGTATATCAATTGTGGGAAGAAATATGTGGCAAAGAATGTTTAAAAGGATTAAAAATGTTAAATTTATAAATATGGACATGATAGAATATGGATATTATGAAAATATGAAACAAATTGATATAGACAGATTGAATGAAAAATTGTTTTGTATAATGTGGATTATCTGAAATGAAAGAATTAATGAGACAAAATAGAATGGGAAATGGGTATTGTCAGAAATTTTGAAAAAATAAGATTTTGGTTGTGGAAAAAGGAGTGGGGGAATTGAAAGTCTGAACATGTTGAAAATGTGTGACTTACTTATATATAATTGTAAATATTGTAAATAAGCTGTACAATTTGTATACAGAATGTATATATTATATTTTGTGACTTTTAATAAAGGACCCCCTACTCTTTGAAGCTGCTGGATACCACCCAAGGGCTCTTACACCAGCATGGAAAAGACCTAAAGGAAGCAGGAGCAGTGTGGAGTAGGACAGAAAAGGTATGGAAAGTTTGGAGGTGGAAAATGAGAATTTGGAGAATATTTTGTTTGATATGAAGCTTCAGAATGTAAACAAAGATTCCTGTGTGGTGGATATTATGAGTGGTGCTTTAACTGTCTCCTTGAATAAAGAAATGAGTCTGTGGAAGTGATGCAAATAACAGAACTGGCATCAGGAGGGCTTGCAGATAATGTTCTGTTGAAAATCTTTGAGCAAGATGACCTGGGTGACAGTTCTGTTATTTCATGGGGGGAAATGGCTGACAATTTTTTCAGAGGATGTGGAAAAGAAGCTAGGTGAAATTGTGGTAGAGAATGCAGCAGTAAAATATATATATAACAGTGACATAAAGTAAAAGAGGAAAGCCGCAACAAACTAAGAAGTGGACTGTTTTGTGGCCACAGAAAATGGAGTTACTAAAACATATGCATCAGTAACAGCAAGCAAGAAAGGAGGGCAGCAACAAGCTATAAGTAAAACTGTTTTTAAAGAGAAGAAAAGACCAGCTGTGAGAAGGAGAACAAAAAAATGACACTGCACTACACAAATATTATGTATGGAACAATTTAGCAACTCTTTTGGGTTTTAAAGCTCAAGAAATTTGGTCTTGTACATATTGGAGCAGACACTCTTTGTGACAACATTTGAAACTGATGGAATGATGATACAATTTCTTGAACTGCTTAACAAAAAGTGGGCATTTATTTGAGGAACAATAATTTGTTTTCTGGTACTAAATTAAATCTTACAAAAATGTTACATTGCAGTTTAGAACTGATGAACTTGAAGAGATGACGTACAAAAAAGCATGCAGGGTCTTGGCCAGCCTATTCTTTTGTCGGGACTTTTCTCATTTAATTAATGATTGCAACAAGGTACAATGTAACTAGCATGAAGAGAAAGGATATACTGCAAGAAGATGTGTGCCTGGATAGAAGTAGTGTAGAAAAGGGACACTTTGGGATGGATTGTCAAGAGTAAACAATAAATAAAGAAAAAGTAGGGGAAAGTGAAGAAAACATGAACAAGAAGGACAACAAGAGGCTGAGGGAGAGAGTGAACTAGGTGAAGAAGAAGCTGTAGAAGAAGGATAAGGGAACATGTATACAACATTAGGACAGGGAACGCTACTAATGCTCTGGCTAAGTATGTAGCTGGTAATGATCTAACACACACTTTTAAGTTTTTGGTTATGGAAAAGATTGTAGTGAACTAATGTGGAGGGGGAATCAGGAAGTATCAGAAACAAGATGGATCATAAGACTAAGGGCAGATGCGGGCAGGGTTCTGAATGATAAGATTCTGCTGAAACCTCTACTCAAAGCTAGATCTTTACATAAATAATTAACAAGTTTGAACATGCCTTATGTATGTTTTTATATATGTTTTCCATATATACATTTTCATGCTTTACAGTAAGCATCTGTTTGAATTTATTTAGCAATATTATGCATGTTTTTTCTTATTGTTTTTTTCTCGTGCTATTTTACTATGCTGTGTTTTATGCTATTTTATTATGCTCTGCCTTTAAATCAGTAGGCTAGTCTTCTTACAGCTCTTTTAAGGTTTATCTTTTTGCTAGGATATTGATGCGTTCTTTTATGTGATTGGCTACAACATTATTGGTTTCTCTATTTAAAATTGAGCAATGTTTGGTTTGGTTTTAATGTCTGAAGAAGCAGTATTTTTGTCTACTGTGAAAGTGCTTACATATTATTAAATTTCCAGATTTTAACTCCACTTGAAGCTTGTTTTTTTACTGCCACTTTGTTTTGGTTCACTCTTATGTGTTTTTAGATTTATTTCTTTTTTTGAGTGAACCATTCATTGTTTTTGCCTTGACTGCCGTGTATTTATTTATTTTTTTTAACATTGGCAGGATGATGTAAGAAAATATACTAATACAAAAGAGCAGTAGGATACGGAAAAAAATCAAGAAAAAATAAGGCATTACTGTTTTGGCAGAGATATTCCCCAGGATTGAATAAACTCCATGTAGTGTAGGCACTGTGTTGAGCCTACACAGAATGCATCCATGTACATGGCCATGGTCCTCCCTCAACAGCACACCATGCATATTAATGATGGTGCACTGCTGAGGGACAGCATAGGAACAGGGTCACTGAATCCATGTAGGGAGAAGTGTAGAGGCTACCCGTGGTTGTGGATGAGCTGTACTGCTCTGTAATGTTGAAATGCTGTGAATTGGGTCAAATGTGTAATATTTTATTTTAATGTTTTTTTCCGTTTTTTTGTATGTTTGTGCGGAGAGCAGCAATGCCAAGCTGTGCTCACATATAGACAGCTGACACCTGCCAGACATCTAAACCTAAAAACCGGATGTCACTAATTATCATAATGACATATTTTGCTTATTTTAAATATTTTTGTTATTTTTATGTTTTTTGTTTTTAATTGCTGTTTGCGTAGAGTGGCACAAAGCGCCGATGACACTGCTGTGTTGTGCTGAATACTGATTAAACATGCTTATGGCTACTTTTGTTTGTGTGGTGCTAAGCTTAGCTAAAACCTTTTTTGTGCGAGTTTTCACGCTGCTCACATGCACTTGGCTGGTTTGTGAGCTGCTATGCGATGCAGAGCTTTTTTGAATGTTGCTCAGTGACATGTAAGGGTAGGAAAACAGACTATTTTAGGCACAATAGGTGGGAATTCTGCAACAGTCTTTGGAGTCTGATAAAGTGGTGATATGGTGGGATTAGGGTCTATGATTTTTTGCCAGTCAATATTTACGTCTCCCATTATGTAAGTTTCTTGTTTAATATTTGTGCAGGTCCAGGAGAGGAAGTCTTCTAAGGTATTGGTGTTATTACCAGGGGGAATGTAAAGGGAGATGATACAGATACGTTTACGGTTATTTAATTTTAGCATGCCAATTACTAGTTCAGCATTATTAAAGGATGGAAAAGGATTTGGGAAAGGAGTAATAGATAAATGATTAGAGTAAATTAGTGCTACTCCACCACCTCTTTTATTTAGGCGGTCAGATCGGAGGCATTGAAATCCAGGAGGAAGGAATTCTGAGTCAGTTATGTGTGGTTTTAGCCAGGTTTCAGAGATGGCTACTGTGTCAGGTGAGTTATGGTTGACCCAGGTATGAAACAGGGTAATTTTATTAGTTAAGCTTTGGGCATTGATAGTGAGAAATTTGAGGTCTTTATGAATAGGTTTGTTGTTGGAGATACGGTTATAAGTTTGAGAAGTGTTTGGTCCGGGGTCGGGATGAATGTCACCTGCTAAGAAGAGGTATGAAACAAGATGAATAAGGTGCAGGCTTTTGGGAACAGAGGTGGGGTATTCAGGAGTCCAGGGTCTTTGTTGGGCTCCTGATAAAAAATCATGAACCCAGGCTGCTTCAGGGCAGTTTCCAGGGCTCGGAGTGTAAGGCGGAGACATGGGACTGTTTGGCCAGGGAACTCACCATTGTTACTGGTATCCTCTGCACAGGTGAGCAGTGTTGTCACCATTATGATGACCTGAAGAGGAGAAAGACGGGAACCTTGGGCACCTGGGTCCAAGAAGTCAGAGCTGGGAATGCCTCACAAATATATAAGTATGCATTCCACTGTTTTACCAATATGCAAGCTGAATGTCTGCAAAACAGGTGTGCATAATGTTTCGTTTCTCTCCCAACAGCTATAGCTGAGTGCTTCATGTAGCTCCTGGAAGGTTACCCTGGGCCTAAACACTTTTTTCCTTCGTTGTCTAGGCCTATTGTCAGCAGCAACAGCATTGACTTCGGCATCTAGCACATGCAGATGTAGAAGACCTGCAGCAGCACCTAGTATTCTCTCAGTTAAAATTCCCATGTCTGTCCTCCAATGGTGCAGACTATGGGGGAAAATCACAGATTGTAGGGTGTATGCAATCTTTATAGTGCTCTGCTGTAGGTGCTGACTGTGTGATTGGCTACCTGTGATTCATTGCACCTGCCTAGTATATCATTAACATCATTTAATGGCCCTAGTTTAAGTTAAACAGGGGTCAAAAGTAATTAATATATCACTGGCTTTTAGATACAATCAGTACTGTGGCGCACCACACAAATGTGCGCCCCATAGGTAAACAAAGCTTAGCAGTCAGTGTACACATTTCCCCAGACTTCTACACTCAACAGGGCAGTGCACTATGCAAACACAATGAAACTCGCTTCCCAAAGCTAAACAAAGCTTAGAAGTGAGTGCACACACACCCTTACAAGGATATGCTCAGTACTGTGGCACACTGCACAAACAGGCTGAAATCAGCTTAGAAATCATTGGACACACCCTCCCCTGATGTCAGCTACTTCCTCTGTAAACAACAGCATGGTTCTCTGCCTACATGAAAGGGATATGCAGACACAGTTACCCCTTTGTTTTATTCAGTAACTCTACCTCATTTGCATAGGGATCCATGCTCATAGCCTGGAAACTGCATGCTTCAAAGCCCTACCACATTAGCAACGGCACCAACGCACCATCACAAATACTCCACACAGGGTCCCGTAATACATTTCTGTCACATAACATTAATTTTGTTTTTTCCCGATTTTTTTTTTTTTTTTATAAAGCATGTTTGCGCACTGTGGCAAATATGCTCAGATTATTAAAAAATAAATTTAATTTAACTTATTTCCTTTAATTTGTCAGACACACAGAGGATAGTTTCACTCTGTACGTGCGCTGCCATTTCTGTCCATCTATCTACATTTTTACAGCCCCTTTTGTCTGTCTATATTCGTGTACATTACATTTTTCAGTGTACACTGCAGACACTGACATGGGGTCTGCAGAGCTGCCTATCTAATTGCTGGATCATGCTACCTGTCTCATTTGCATGATATTTACCTGCTTATGAGGTGATTTGCATACCACGGAAGTTTCCGTGTTGGTGCGCTCATGCTCGCCACTCAGCAGTATTTACTGAATCTAAAAATGTTTGTGGCCTTGCTAGCAGTGTGCCACGATGCCTATATGGGAGGAAAAAAAGAGTGTAGGCTTTATTAAATTCCCCCCACTATTTACAAGGGGGAACAAATGAAATATCTGCATATCCATGTAAAACAGTAAAGGAGGGATATTAATATAATGAGGTAAATGAAAAATGTAAAAGGAGAGATAAAAAGGACACAAGAGCAAACTGAAAAATAAATTACCATTATTAAATTGGATGAGCTTGTTAGGAAAGTAAATGTTGATTTAGTATCAGGCCCAGATGGTATAGGGTATGGAATGTATAAGAAATTAATGGATTGTCAAAGAGTATTTTGTAAATGTACTGAATGGATAGTTGAAGGAAGGCTTTGTTTATAAAGGGTTGTATAGAGGGATATTAAAATTTATATGGAAAAAAGATGAGAAGAATGAAATAAAATATTGGGGACCCATCACATTAAATAATACAGATTAGAAAGTTTGAATAAATCACAGGAGAATGGAAGGAAGGATGAGTGATATTATGGAAGAACGTGTATATGCAAGCAATAATGCCTGACAGGGTGTGTGTTAATGTGTAATTAATGCTCATGCAAGGGTTTTATGAGGCGTGACACCTCAGATGGAGGGCCTATACACCCCTGGAAGGGCATTAATTACACATTAACACACACTCTGGAGGCATTATTGCACTTAGAGAATGGTCTCTCTCTAAAATTGTTGTGCTTTACTTACTTATTTATATTTTTTATTATGATAATATTTTTTATATTTTTTTGATGTAAAATAGTTCCTTGCCTAATGTTTCAAAGTTGCTGTAGTATTAGTATGTGTAACTGGTGTTAAAAGAAGCATTTTACATCCAAAATATATCATTTAAAAAATATCTAGATATTTGCTTTATTTTTTTATCCCTTACTGCTGAAATGGTTTCTTGCCAGTATTTGGAGATTGAAGTCACTAAATAATGACATGCATTTGACTTTCAGACTTTATTTCCTTCAGAAAATTTACGTTAACACAAATCCTGTTAATTTAACTTACTTTTTAATTTTTTTAAGTACGGCATTTAAAATCTGTTCCTGTTTTTGAGCCTTTGTTCCTTCTTTATTTCAGGCTTTATCCAGATTTCTTGAGCTAAAAGGTTGCTGTTAGTGGTCCATCATCTCACTGTCTCTCCCTCTCACATATACACAGACACACACACTTGCACTTCAGAAAGATGCACGCTAACACAAGTCCTATTATTGAAGCAACTTTGTGATTTTTTAACAGGAATATGTTCCTGTTTTGAGCCTTTGTTCCCCTTTATTTTAGGTTTTATTTAGTTAACTACATGTTAGAGGTCCGTGAACCTCCTGAAGCTGCTTCTGGCAGTACTGGATTGCTCTCACTCTTCACTTTCTCTCTCTGTCTCTCACACGCACACACACACACACACACACACACACACACACACACACACACACACACACACACACACACACCTCACTTTCATGCACACAAGCATGCATTCACACACTGACATAAACATAAACACACTCAGAAACAGAAACACACACATACACACGCACACACACACACTTTTTTCTGTTATATTAACTTTTACACTCACTAAACAGCAAAAGCACTGCTTAGCAAGTGTAAAATAATGGCTTGGTCAATCTTGTTTTCACTCACATGCACGCATAACCTTACATCACAGACATAAACACACACACTTTCTTTTAATTTTCTTTTTTTTTTTACATTTTATACTCACTAAACAGCAGACCCGCGGTGGTGGTGCTGCGGTAGCGTTGTCACCTCACAGTAAGACGCTGTCTGGTTCGATTCTCAGTTAGAGCGTCTTCTGCGTAGAGACATGCGTGAATGGGCGTACCTTCATTGAAGGTTGTGCGTCAGGGCTGGTAACTCGGCACGTAAAAATCAACTACCAATCATTAGCAGACCGGAGTTCTGCTGTGGCGACCCCTAACCGGGAAAAGCCGAAAGACACAACAACAACAACAACAACTCACTAAACAGCAGAAGCGTTGATTAGCAAGCATTAAATGGCAGCTGTTAGTTTTTTTTTCTGTCCAAGCTTCATGGCAGCTTGATATGCTGCCGTGAAGTGATGCACTTATTTTTCAGTGGGCATTACTTGAACATTAATACCCTGCTGGGCAACATTTGTTCTCCAATCAGGGTACTGATATACACTTTGCCCATTCTCTAAGCTATAAAAGAGAAGGGATGCAAAAAATTGCTACTGACTGTGAGAGAAATTGTGCATGATTTTATAAAGAAAAGGGAAGATGTGAAACTTACAGTAGGTGATACTAGCAAAGCATTTGATACATTAGGACATGATGCTTTGTGGGATGTTATGGAGACATATGGAACTGGTAATAGAGGTAGGAGAGTGTGTATGTCAGCATATTAATATACAGAGTGAGAGTGTTAGTGAATGGGTGGCTGAGTAAAGTAATATGCATGAAATGTGGTTTAAGACAAGGATGTCCCATGAATAGAATATTGTTTGCGTTGGTAATGAATGCAATAGTGAGTAAAGTTTGTTTGTGTCTTTCGGCTTTTCCTGGTTAGGGGTCGCCACAGCAGAACTCCGGTCTGCTAATGACTGGTAGTTGATTTTTACTTGCTGAGTTACCAGCCCTGACGCACAACCTTCAACGAAGGTATGCCCATTCATGCATGTCTCCACGCAGATGATGCTCTAGCAGAGAATCGAACCGGACTGCGTCTTACTGTGAGGCGACAACGCTACCGCAGCACCACCACCGCGGGACTATAGTGAGTAAAGTAGTTTATAAAATTAAAGATGCTAGATATGTGAAACGAAAGGAGGTTGTAATTACAGTAGTTTTAACATACTCACATGATATAGTGTTAGTTAAAAAAATATGGATGAGGGAAGTTTTGGTTTGTCTGAATAGATGTTTAAAAGAACTAGGGATGAACTTGAATAAAGATAAAAGTAAAAGTTTGGGTGATGTGGTGAAAATTGGGGATGCACATTTTTCAATGAATGATATGTCTTTGCTAGGAATAAAATATGGGAAAAAATGAAGTAGGTATGCAATGCGAGGGCTTCATAAAAGACATGAAAGAAATATGTGTTCTGTGGAGGGCATATAGATTAGCATTTGGGGAAAAGGCTTATCTGGTGAATTCTGTATAAAAGGAAATAATAGCATATATGTCAAATATGATCTCAGAAAGATTTGAAAAGGAAATTATGCAATTGGTATTTTCTTTTATATGGAGTTCAAAATGAAAGTCAGTGTAAACATGTGTGTTGTATATGAGTGAAGATGAGGGGGATTGGGGTTATTAAATTCAGTTTCTTATTCTGCTTCTTTAAATTTGTATAGAGTATTAAAGTGGGTAGAGGAACAGAATGAGAAATTAACAGTGAGAATGTTTAGCATAAGTACAATGCATTCTGGGAGATGAGAATAAGAAAAGAGAAAGTAATATGTAAATGAAGAAATTAAAAACGATCAAGAAAAATACTGTCATAGGAAATAAAAATTGATGATATACACACAAAAAAAGGATGTGGTATAATAATGTGATGAAACAATATTATTATGTAAATCCATGGGAAAATTTACCGGAATAAGTGATTAACTCCATTAAAGTAAGGAAAAAGTGGTGTGCCAAGACAGCAGAGTGTCAGGATTTCCTATGGAGACTGATAGTAAATGCTACCAGTAAAGGGGAATATATCATATCAAAATAAAGTTGAAAGAATGTGTTTATTTTGTGGGGAGGAAGAGAAAACAGAGCATGTTTTTGGAAATGAAAAAGAGTGGTAAATCTCTGAAAAAGGTTGAGTGAAGATTTTTTTGAGAATTTTAATGACATCCACAATCTAGATATGAATATGATTATGTATGGATGTTATAAGAACAAGAAGAAAGAATATGTGAGAAAGGCAGATAAGAATTTATTTTATTTAATATGGTTTATTTGGAATGAAAGACTGAATGAAATTTTATTTAATGGAAATGGATTTTGTCAGATATAATGTGAAAAATTAGATTGTTTGTGGAAGAAGGAGTGGGAGTCAGTTGTGGAAGAATAATAATCAGGATATTATAAGAAAAATGATAAATAGTAAAAAAATAGAAATGTTTGTGTGTGTGTGTGTGTGTGTGTGTGTATGTGTGAGTGTTTGTATATATATATATATATATATATATGTGTGTGTGTGTGTGTGTGTGTGTGTGTGTGTGTGTGTGTGTGTATGTGTGTGTGTGTGTGTGTGTGTGTGTGTGTGTGTGTGTGTGTGTGTGTTCGTGCGTGTGTGTGTTTGTGTGCCTGTAAATATGTACATTTTGTAAATATGTAAATAATGTTTTTACATTGTGTTAAAAAAATGGTGCTGTGAGATCTTTTACATCTGCCTGAGCTACCACCAACTCAAACAGATGGGAACATAGTTTAATATTTCATCTGAACGACAACCCACTCAGGAGTGCAACACTCCCCTTGTGCCATACTGTAGTGTCAGCAATCCGTCTACCTGGTGTGGGAATAGATCCCACAGCCTTCTGCACCAAAGACAAATGTTCTACCATTTAAGCCATTGACACAATAAATATAGTTCAAAAGTGTAAGGAATTATTTGAAATTATAAACGAACATTTGCCAGTTTGTTGGTCACTGAATGTGAAAAGAAACAGTACAACAAAATGGTAAGATTATTTAGTTTTGTTAATGTGGGTGAAATACATGATATATTATCGGCACTAGACTAAACCAGGTTTTATGTTATTGATGTGAATATAAAAGTTGCAATTTTTACTGATTATCTAATTGATTTATTAAATAATGTAGTTTTTTTTAAGGCTGTTAGTAAAAGATGACAAACTCTCATTGGTTGAAAGTGGTTGCAAATACTTTAAAGATTATGGTCAAAGGCACAAAACAGAATGCTGCCTCCACATTTCATTAGTGCATAGTGGCTGTTTGGATCTTAGTTTAAAAAAATTATATATTTTTATATGAAAAATCAGACTTGTATAATAGTTTGGCATCCTATTTAGATTAATGCCCTAACATTAATGCTGCTGAGAAAGGCATGAACAGTTAATATTGATCAGGAAGTAGAAAACTTCCAGTCTTGGCTTCTTCCTATGTTTACATTTGCAAAAATATAAAATATGTAATATAGCTTCTGTTTCTCCCAAAGACATACATATTCCAAATACCAACTAACCTAAAGATCTTGCTGTGCATTTGGAAATAGGTATGTCTTTGGGTGTTCAGGTGGATGATTTGGTCACTCCATATGGGTGGCCACGGTGGTGCAGTGGTTAGCATTGCCATCTCACAGCAAGAGGTTCTCTGGTTTGATCCTTGGCTGGAGTGCCTTCTGTGTGGAGTCTGCATGTCTTCCCTGTGGTCGTGTAGGTTTCCTCCGGGTGCTCCGGTTTCCTCCCACATCCCAAAGACATGCTGTAGGTGGATTGGACACTCTAAATTGGCCCTAGGTGTGAGTAGGTGTGAGTATGTGCATGTGTGTGCCTTCTGTGGAAGGTTGGGCGCTGGGCTGGCAACTCGACACCATAAAACTCCATTGCCAATCATGAGCAGACAGGTGATCCACTGTGGTGACCCCTAACCGGGAAAACCGCAAAAGAAGAAGTTTGGTCACTCCATCTGTAGGGCCTCACTCAGTAATTTAAACGTTAATGGAAAACCAAAGGAAGGTCACAGCACAAGCTCTCTTACATAAGAATATTTAAGGATTAATAACATTTTTCATGAACTATTACTTTTGTCGGGGGTGTCCATTTTCTGACATTAATTTACTCTTTCTTCAGTTTCTGCTTGCCACTGTCCATGGTTTACTGCTGAATACAGCAACCTATAGAATTGCATCATCACTCTGCTATGCTTGGTGATATGACTGCTTGATTTTGTGAGAATTGCATGCAGTATGCATGCTTAAAAATTATTATTGTTTTATTTTAAATTATTATTGTGGGGCTAGGGCAGAAAAAAAGTAACTTAAAATGAGATGTCTGCCTTTGCTTCTTTTTAAGTCAAGGATATAGCTATACTTAAGCTCTGTAAACTATGTAACAGAAAACTGCACTGTGAAATTGCATTTACATCATGTCTTAACAATGACATGAAGATATTCTTGTATGTAATATTGAATAAAACTATGTTTGAGAGCTATAATTTTATTCTGCAGTAATTGTGTGACATTTCTGCAGTTACTAGAGAGACCCAATTTCTTGGTAATTAACCATAAAGGACTTTGCTAGTCAGGAAGCTCCAAGTTAAGGTTGTAAACAGCCATACACTAAGAACTAACAGCAGTATGTGAAATCCAGTGTTGACCTTTGCTGAGTTTGCTGTGTATGAAAGAAATGAGCTAATTAGCCCTGGGTAATTTGAAACAGATATAAGCGAGAATATATATTTTGAGCTGAAAACTATGTAAAGTCAGCCCTGCTGAGACATCGCAGTGTGTAAGTGATGTCTATTACTTACCTTGTATAGTGCTTTAGTACTTATCTCAACTAAGAGTTTACTATTCTTTCAGGTAGAGACAATTAGGGCATTTATTTCACTTAGCTAGGGGCCTTCTTTAAGCAAATTGTCTGTGTAACTGCTAACTAATTGTTTGTTCTTTGTATAACTGTTTTTACCAATGCCTATTTAATTTGCATCTGCACTATCCTGACTTCTTTATTAACTAAGTAAAGTTTTTATTTATTTGATTTTTGGCTTTTTTGGTTAGCATTTATTTATTTATATAGTTTGTATTATTTGTTATCTGAGTAGAGGGTATTGAGTTGCAGTGCAGATTGTCAAAATGATAGTGCCTCTCTCTAATTGGCTAAATTACTATTTTGTGTTTATTTTTCTTTTTGACTATAGATCAAGGTACAGGCAGCTAGTATGTTGGTTCCTAGCCATAGCTAGGGTTGTGGCTGAACTACTTTGCCAGAACAAAAGCTGTGGGGCATTGGAGAATTCTACCAGCCTTCACTGGAAATCATATGTGTGTGTGTGTGCCCATGTATGTTGTACCTGTGTGAAAATAATTTGCTTGAAAGTCAGTTACTATGGGTAAGGGGTACTTGAACACTGGTGCTCACAGACTGGTGTGGTAGGCCAAAAGCACAATTTGGAAAGTGGTCAGTAACTAGTCCTACTCTGGGTTTGGATGTTGGACATTCATAACCAGAACAGCAATGCATATTCCTTTTAAACCATTGATGCCAGGTTGCATTTAATGACTAAATTAGATTTGTGTGCACTTTTTCACTTTAATCTGTTGGGTACTAGAGGTGTGACTCAAGAGACTATCTCACTGGTGGCTATCAGACCAATTTGGTGGAGTGGAACTGACCATATTTCCTATTCCCCACATATCCAGGATGACAATAGGTTGGCAATTCTGAGATTCAACCTCCTTCTGTGTCATCTTGCTCACAACAATTATATTTAATGTTTTTTTGTTACATGATATTCTGCATTCAACAACAGATGGTATGGATCAAGCCCGTTGTCTTCCAGTTTAGTGAGATAAATCAGCACTTTAAACTTGAATTTTAAAGTGCTACTAGCATTTGTAGAATATGCAAAATGGGTGTTCAAAGTATGAAAAATGTGTGGTTAAAGAATGTTATGCTATTATAGAGTAACTAATGAAAATTATATCTGTGGTAGCAAATGCTGATGGAAAAAATAAAATCATTATCTTACTTTGATCTGTTTACAGTTGTCTATTTCTCTAGTAAGCTATGTGGGCTTGTATTTGAGAAACAAACAAGAACTCCAGTGAAGTAAATGAAACTAAACCAAAGACAGCAATAAATAATACTGTATTAATTGAGTGAATTGAATGTAATTAAAAGCATTTGAAATTGATTGTATGCACCAAATATCACCCATTGTTAAGCTTTGAAAAATGCTGGTATTGATTCTAAAAACTTAACCTTAGCTCATTGAAAACAGTTCTCTTTTATAAAAGTTATGTCTGACAAACGAAGTGATGAATTTTATGAATTTTACTTAGGGATCATAGGTTCATAGGTTGGTACTAGGCTATTGGCCCTAGGGCCTATACAAGCCTAGCCATAACAATTCCCCAACTATTTTTTCCCACACTATTTACTTCCCAGGACCCCTGTCTAGCAGGGCAACTGACATGATCCCCGGGGTGAATTTCCTTTCTCCCATTCAATCATCAAGATTCCTTTTGAAGAGAGCTAAAGAGGTGCTCTGCTTGACATGTATGGGCAGTCTATTCCAGAGTCTGGGGAGTCTCTGGGTCAGGAACTTATCCCTCCAACATGTTTTGTTTATTGTGATAACAAGGTTTAGAGCTCTGGAGCGTGTGGCTCTGAGGGATTGGGATTTTTTTAAGTGTAGCATGTCCAACAGCTCTGGGTTTGACATGGCTTTGTATGTTAAGCAGAGATCGCCTCTGAGTAGATGATATGTGACAGAGTATAGCTGGAGTTTTTTAAGGCAGTCAGCATAGAGCATCTGCTTTAGGCCTGTGATTCTTTTAGTGAGGTATTTCTGTGGCCTTTCCAGTTGTTGCAGATGTCTTGAGAGGTACATACCAAATGGGGTGTTGTATTCTATAATGGGTCTAATGAGGGATGAGTACAGTGGGACAATGACCTCTTTTTTTCTGGATGAAAAGCCCCTAGTGATGAGGTGCCACATAGAAGGATTTCCTGACTGTTGTGGTGATGTGGTTATTGAAGGTGAGACCACTGTCCACCTGTGTCCTTAAGTCTCTTATCATACTTTCATGTTTAGTGTACTGCCACCTATGTGGTAATTCATGGGCACATGTTTTTTCCCAAAGGGGATAACTATACATTTCCTGGCATTGCGCTTGAGCCCATGGCTCTGGCATCAAGCATCTGTTTCAGTAAGGCCCTTTTGTAGAGTATCCACATCATTTGGGGATTCAATAATGGCTCCCAGTTTGCAGTCATCTGCAAACTTTGTTAGACAGAGTCCCTTAGTGTTGGCCTGTACTTCAGAGAAGTAGATGCCAAACAAGAGCAGTCCCAGGACTGAACCCTGAGGTACTCCACTTGTCACTTGTCTGGAGATGGATTTGGAGTCAGCTACTTTTACAGTGCGGGTTCTGTCAGTATGCCAGTTGGTGACCCATCAAGTGACATAGGGATTAATGCCCAGCTTAGTAGGTTTATCTATGATTCCAAAGTGGGGGATGGTGTCAAAGGCCTTGGCAAGGTCCAGATAGGCTGTGTGGACTGCCTTACCTCATCCACGGCTCTGGAGACTGATTCTAAGAAGTCAATCAGGTTCAGGAGACAAGATCAGCCCTTCCCAAACCCAAACTGGGTGGGGTCTAGTGTTTGTAGTTTGCCAATATCTTTGTTTATAAGTTCCATGACCTTGCAGATCAGGCTTTTCAGACTGATGAGGCGGTAGTTCCAGGGATCCAAGGTGGATCCCCCCTTGTGGAGTGGGATAAATGTAGCTGTGCGCCACCCAGTGGGCACGAAGCCTGAGGTGAGGGTATGATTAATCATGACACTTAGGTGATGTGCCAGTTCATTTTGTAGTTCATGTAGTACACAGCCCGGGATGTCATCTGGTCCCATGGATACTGTATTCTTAGCTTTGGAGAGTGCATTTTTTACCTATGTGACTGTTATTACCAGAATTTGGCAATCTTCCGGTATTGAGATGGGCCTTTTAGGAGGTGAGAGGGGGTTGAAGTTGGCACTGAATCGATCTGCCAGGATATTAGCAATATCCTTGGGATCAGTATATTTAATGCGATTCTGTTGTAGCTCAGAGCAGATCTGAGCATTGCCACTTAGATTCTTGACATAGTTATAGAATGCCTTGTGGTTGTCTTTGTAATCTTTGGCAATTTTATTTCCGTAACTAGCTTTGGAGGATTTTATGAGGGATTTCAGCTTCTTACTGAGGCTGGTAAGGGAGTTTTTTGCATCCTGTGGTTTTCTTATTTTCTGCAACAGTTTCTTCCTTTTGTTGTAAAGTTTGTTTATGGCAGGGGACCACCAGATTGGCTTCCTTTTTTTGGAGGAGAGCATTTTGGTTCTATTTGGGATGACACGATTCATCCATGAGTGGATGTGCTCATACAGTGCCTTAGTGTAGGACTCAGCAGTCGAACATTCAGTTCCTGTCTGCATGGGTGTCATGAAGTTTGTCACTTCTGACTTGAGTAGCATGAAGTTGGGTTAACTGCTATGAAAACTGTGTGTCTGAGGCTTCTAAGAAGGTAGTGTTATATCTCAGGGAAATTCTACAGTACATGTTGTAGCTAAGGGTGGAATAAAAAAAATTATTAATTATGTATCTGTAATAATTCCTGACTTGTGCCTTGAAGAATTTGTTGCTGTCAAAGATGAGTTCTGTCAAAACTGCGTTAAAGTTGTGGCTATCAGTGAGGTGCTTCTCTGTCTGTAATCTGTGCAAAAAGTTGCTTTTCATAAAGGTGCTGTGCAAAAGGAAAAGACTGCTTAACAGAGACTACTGATAAATAGTTTAAGCTATTCTGTGGAAATTTAGCACTCTAATATGATTTTTTTTTGAGTATACTACAATGAAATATATGCACTGAGAATAAAAAGCAAGGTAGCAATCAGGCCAAAGCAGAGCTGTAGCAAAATAGGCTACACAGCAGGGTAATTATAAAAATAAAGCTGCTATCATGGAATATGAAAATATATTACGTTATGTTGAGGTACAGAAGCATGGGCTACCAATAGAAAGTGTTACTGATAACATTGTGATACAGCAGGATGAGAATGTATTACATCAAAATATTCCTATTAGGCAGAAGTAAATGGATAGTATAAAGTTATGCAATACAACTGTACAAAGTGAAGTTAAAATTTTGAGAGTGATGTCTCTAGTTCTAAAGATATTAAGCAAGCTGGAATAAATAATGCTGTAGAACACAACTCATTCTGAAAACTAGATTGTATTTTTAAAAAACAAGATTTGGTGGAAAAGGTAAGAGAAGGCTTATTAGTGGCAAACCAGAAACACAATAAAGGAAATAAGGCGATCTTGCAGAATTTTGTAGCACTGGAAGAAAGAGTCAGAACATTGGCTGTGAATGTAGAATTGCAATCGCAGCTAGAGAGTTATGCCTACAAGTAAAGTGAAACTATAGTAAGGTTGGAACAGATGTGCTCATGAAATGACAAGAGTGTTTCAAATGTTGTTAGTGGAACATGAGCAGCAAAAGAGCTGGCAAAACAAAACAGGTCAAGAATTTGCTATTTTGCCCTAAAGGTTATCTGTACTGTCAAAAGCAGCTGGAAGACAAAAACAAAACAGTATACTTTAAAAATTCCAAACAATATGATGCAACAGATATAACCAAATGTGTTATCAGCGATGTCAAAATTATGTAAGGAAAAGGAATAAAAAATTTAATAAAGGCATTGGAATGGATTACAATTTTGCAGAAACAAATTGAGAAGCTACACAAAAACTATGCTAAAAGGAAAAGGAGCATGCCTTGTCAGATTCGGAAAAGATTAAAAATAGCAAAGTGAATCAATGCTTGAAATGGAGAGACAAAAGTCATATGCACTTTAAAGCTGTATGTTTACAAAGTGATAAAGAAGAAATGTTGCAGAATAAACAAGGGATAATACTATTTTTAATCTGAAAGCAAAACATCATAATTTGTAAAATGAAGATACGTTACTAACTTATGAGGGATTAAAAAAGGTAATGAAGTTATTATGGCTAAGAATGTTGAGCTGCAAAGGCAACAACCTATGAGCACATTTGCTGATTATGGAGAAAAGATAGAAAACATTGAACAAATTTTTGCCGAAAAGATGAATCCAGTCCCAGGGCCAGACTTGGCTGAAATTGTACCCTCCTGTTGTTAGTTGCTCCCCTCACCAAATTGCCAATACCTTAATTGCTTCTCCTCATCCTGGCCTCCTAAACCATTCACATTATTTTTTTCTTCATTTTCTTATATTTTATTTTACACATCAGCATTTTCCTGCATCATTTAACACATCCCCAGTGGCCAGAACTGCACTGTGATAAGTGTGAAGGAAAAAATGAATTATTATGTCAGGATTCTAGATACTCTAAGATTTATTTTAGACCATTTTACAACTTTTTTCATCCGCTGATGGCCTGGAAAAAATCAAGACTAAGGAAAGAAATTCAGTCTTACTCCAAATTTTGAATCTTTATCCTTTCAACACTTCTTAACTGACCAACGTTGCACTGTAATAACTGTGCAGAAAGTAAATTAATTAATCCAGGAATCTAAAGCTATGGTGCTGAAGATGCTCTGAGGCCTATTTTACTCTTTGTTTTGATGGCCTGAAAAAAAATTATGAGTTAGAAAAGCGATTCAATCTTATTTTGTTTTTCTTTCAAGGGCGAAATAAGGTCACAATAGACTGAGAAGACAAATTACTGTGACTATACAGAAATCATATATGGGAATTGTGCCTGTCTCTCACCCCTCCCCTCCAAAAAAAGATAGTCACATTCTCTGTATTCTTTTTTGGGTTAGGCTGTGTTGAAAGTGAAAACATAAATGACCACAGTTATATATTTCAAGTGGTTGAGCATGTCTCCTCACCCCTATACACAAAAGGCAGCCACTTTCTGTATACCACACTGATGTCAGATTGTGACAAATCTTAAATAACAAATAAAATGCAGTGACATATTTCAACTTGTTGCTGTCAGCGGTATATACACAATATGCCTCCTTAACCCTACCTCCAAAAAATAGCCAATCATATACACATTTGCTGTTCAGTTTTAAGGAAAGTGAAAAAATAACAGCCATTGTAATGTATACTAATTATTACTTCAGTCAGTACACAGCCCATAGAAAAGTGTATAGCAATCTTTTGTGTACACTTCTGAAGTTGGACTTTAAGTAAAATTAAAGAAATAATGACCACATTGTCTCCCAGCCCACAATCTATATCCCCATACTAGCTATAATGACCGTGTGCACATCTGTAGGCAGGGCTGGTTTAAGTCTTGGTAAGGCCCAGGAGAGAAGCCCCTACTAAAATTTTGTCAAACCCCACTTGCTAAGACTTGGGATAACTGTAAACCAAACATTAAAATTCAAGTGCCTTGCTATTAGTTGGTGTGCTCTATTGAGTTTTCAGTTGCTTATTTTCTGTGTCATAAATAGGGCGGTTTAGCTCAATGCTACCCACCACTTAGTGGCACAGGACATTGCACCGATGCAGATATTTGGAGCCTTAATTACTCCTCCAATTCCTGTTGTACTTTAAATAGCTAGTAGTTGTGCAAAGAGGCTGTGAGCTGCACTAGGTGGTAAATTGTTTTTCATGTGTATACTTAGATTGTTTGTTTTAGTTAGCACCCCCCCCCCCCCAGTAAATCAACTCCAAACCTCATAGACACATATCTCCCTACAGCACACATTAATAAGCAAGTGGCACCATGAATTTGCAATTTTCAACCATATCTGTAGCCAACCAGGTTGAAATGGGAATCCAAAGACAACTGTCTTATGTTTACTGACATCCACCTACTACATAAACCTGCAGACACAGTGTGTAAGAGATGTAGTTATACAATGTTATTGGCAGCAAAGCTTTCACATGATACTATAACAAATAATAAGCAGGTTGTCAGGACCACACAACACCAAACTAAACAAAGTACATATAGTTCAAACCAAACACATAGACCTTCATATGCTGAGTCTCTTAAAAGCAACCTGCCTAAACCACATAGGCCTCATAAAAGAAACTTAAAAAAAACAAGCACCCTCAACAACCTCATAAACTCACAGAACAGGCAGCACATGCCATAAAACATATATCTAAGAGTCACACACTGACTCAAGTAAAAGCATGTAAGGCAAACATACAGTCCAGTATCCTAATTATAGATGCTGCCATAATGAAGCACAATGTTGCACCACTCAGCAGGCTATGCAAGGAGAGGGTCATAGTCAGTTTCGTATCAATTCACCATGTTACACAAGCACTGAAGTTCTTGTACCACAAACAAACATGTGATTAAGTCATTGTACAAGTGGGTGTAAATGACATGAGACATACCTACCTAACTATGTGAAGAGCTCTTCAAATATGTCACTGAAGCTGGTATGAAGCTGGTATGAACCTAACCTTGAGCAACAGTTTGCCACCACCAAAAATGATGCCATAATATAAACAAAAGATTATTGTTTTCGACAACTGGCTTAGCTCCTGTCATTCAAAGGGGTACAGCACATTTCAGCCTGGGAGAAGATGATAGACAGTCCTAATTGCTTTGCCTGCATCTCTCCTGCCAAGGTTTTTGTATATTGGTTAAATCCTTGTCTGCCCCCAGTGCCTTTTTTAAGCAATGTAAGCCTTGTAAAGCTTCCAACATAACACAACAGAATCTGGATAATGTTAGGGTATTGCTGTTCAGTGCTAGGAGCCTTAACTAAAAACTTCACTCCCTACAAGCACCCCTTATCCAAGAACATGTTATAAGCATCACCACAGAAACTAGGTTCATGACAACAAAAGTACTCCATGAGTCAGGTCAATGCCTATCATGCATTTAGGCCTATCGCATTAAACAAAGGTAATAAAAGTAGTAGTGTCTCCATATTTTTTGTAGATTTCACCTCATGACTTGTTGGACAAGATAACAAATTGGAAATGTTTATTACTGACATACTGACAAAAAATAAAATTATCGTAACATAACTAACTATAACGTCCCTTCTATGCTGCACTCACCCACACCTCCTACATAACTAGTATAGGGTCCCCATGTATTAAAGCAAACACCATTCTCCTAGGAAACTTCAACTAGCCCTCCATAAACTGGAAGATATATACATCATCAAACATGTATGCCCAGAAATTTCTGAACTTCATCAATACAAACTCTCTGCACTAGTTTGTCCATACCTCAACCAGGGACAGCACAATCCTGGACTTGGTTCTTATCAATTTAGGACAGCTTTGCTTCCCACATATTGTAACTTCCTTCCTGGAAAAACAGATCACAGACCAGTCACATTCATCATAAGACTGAAACCTGAACCAGCTTCTAACACCTCGGTATTCAGAGATTAATGCAAAGACTAATATACTAAAACTGAATGATGACCTGGATAAATTCAAAAGCCCCTTCTGTCTTAATGATCCCACTGTTATGTGCCATTTTACTGCCATATTCATTGCACATGTAAATAGCTGCATAGCTGAGACTGTTGCCCCCAAGAAATAAATATGCCAAATTCAAAATGAACACCCTGTGTGGAACTGTAATATAAGCATGCTCTATAATGAAAGAAAAACTCACTGCATGCAAAAATAAAGCTAATTCCCAAGATGCCAAAAGCACTCTTGCTAAAGTAAACAAGAGACTCCACACCCTAATCAAATCAACCAAAGGTCAGATAAGAGGTAAAAATAGCAATCTATGTGAAGAATAACCAGAAAACTTTCTTTATCTATGTTTGAAACTTTAGAAAAAGTGCCTAGCACTGTACAGAGCTAATAGTAAATTATACCACATGCTCGGACCCAGAGGACATTGCCTGTCTACTAGCAGACAAATTTATCTCCCCTTTCCCCTTCATTATTCTCAGATCACATACCCACATCTATAACCCCCATTAAATCTCCAAAGAACAAGTGTTAAAGGTGCTTCCTAAGGCCAAGAACACTACTTCTATGGATCTGGACAACATACCAGGCAACCTACTGGTCAGCCTGAAGCATGACTCATTAGACCCCTTACAGAAACTATTCAGTATCAGCCTCAAAACAGGTTTTGCGTCATATGAGTGGAGGACATTCAGAGTCCTTCCCTTTCACAAAAGTGGTGCTTCAATGAACATGGGTAGTCATAACCCATAATTCTGATCAGCTTCATCTGTAAGGCTATGGAAAGAATCATTATGGAATTAATAAATAAGGACATAAATAACTACAGACATGACTCAAGCCAGTTCATATTCATCAAGGGCAGATCCTGCCATCTTAACCTGATTGATTTCTTTGAAGTTACTGTAGCAATCAATGGTTGAGGCCAAATCACTACACACCACATATCTAAACCTTGCAAAGGCTTTTGACAACATCCTTCACTTGAGTATCATAGATGAACTCTCCAAGCTAAATGTAAATCCCTATATTACCCACTGGGTAGCAAACTGGCTCATGAATAGAACCCATGAAATAAATATGGGCAGCTCTACCTCCTCCAAATGACCTGTCATTAGCAGTACCCCCCCCCCCCCCCAGTTTGGTTCTTAGGTCACTCCTCTTTGGCTTTTACTTCTTGCAGGTCAAAGCTAATGCTAAGTTTTTGTGCTTGACTAAGTTTGTAGATGAGCGCACCATAAACACCCCATGATATTTCAAGAAGGCCTGTCTCAGATAAATATCTGGCCTCAAAGTCATGGACTAAAACTAAATGCCAAGAAAAATATCATCATATCTTTGGTAGGCATGATTCCCTTGTGACTATCGCACTGATAACACACCTCTGAAAACTGACCCTGTAGTCATGGATCTGGGAACCTGTGTCATCAATGAACTGTCCTTTGATCGCTGTGTCTCTACTACTGCAAGGACATTTTTTTTTTCATTGAACAGCTTATACCTAAAAGTATGGTGTCCAGTTCCATGGATGTAATCATGCCATTGTACTAGGCACTAATTATGCCGGTCACTAAGTATAATGCCCCATCTGGTATGTACTTGTCCAGCTGGAACAACTACTGCATATCCTCACTAAGAACACCAAAGGCCTAAATCATAACACCTATGCAGCCCATCCCAAAGCCTTGTCCCTTTTCTCTGAATCATATGGGCTACTGAGAGGCTTACCAACACATTTGTGCTGCTCCATTCCACGAGGGGATGAAGGTCAAGAATTTACTGTCACAGTGAGTCTCACCACAATGTATTGCATTGTGTAAGCTGGCACTGTACTTTTATGGGAGTTTTTCCCTTTTCTGCACTGTGATACAACTACAGAGTTGGTATATATAATTTTTGAGGATTTGGGTGACTTATCTCCCACAGCAGGGAGTGAGAGGGGCTTGCCCCCATCCAAAAGATAATTTTTTGTGTGAATTTTTATGGTTTTTCAGCTCTCCGTTTTCAGTATGTGATTTACGAAAACTGTGAGCCAAAAGACTGTGGTTCGCATTCACACAGGGAAACCTTACTGAGAGGCATCAAATCTTTTACTGTCAGACCTGTTACACATTCTCAAATCTAGAGGTAGCATAAACACTCACACAAGGGATCTCAGTCTCTTCTGCAATATAAATACAACATGTTGGAGGGATGGGTATGTATTACAGAGAATTCTGCTTCTATGTAACCATCTTGCATGCTACATAAAGCAGAGCACTTCCCTTATTCTATTCAAATGTAATTTGGACAAATTGATGGGGAACAGCAATTTTTTCACTGGTTTAGCACCCTTGTCTCTCATTGATAGGGGCAGCATGTACATTTCCCTATATATCCATGTTCTGCCCATCTCTGGTTATTTATACACAAAATATAGGGGGTTCAAATCTACCAAGGGAATGAACGGCTAAGCTTAAGTACCTTTGGACCTATGAAGCTTGGGTTAGGAGGGTGGCCTAATGGTTAAGGTGTTTGCCTTACAAACACAAGATACAGGGTTTGAGTCTCACAAGGGATAATTGGCTATGCTTAAAATGGCTCACAAGGGCTGTTAGCCTGGTACTAATCTATGAACTACAAACTATGGTCACACAGAAAGCAAGTAAGATGAGTAATAATCAAAATATGGATCTTGATGGCTTAAACAGCAAAAGATTTACAGAAGCAAAAAAGAATAAATAGAACACAATGGGCTGACTAGCAGTCGAAAGACAGTAAAATGTCTGTGTAAGACTGCCTAGAAAATATGAATGAACAATGGTTTTCAAACAATTATTTTTTGACACAACCCTAGAGCAACCAAATTGTTACCCCAGCATTTGAGGCAACAAAAGGTTGAAAGGATAAGAATCAGGAATTATGAGACTGGTAGGACAGAAGTGGACCCAGGAAAAATGAGGAATTTAATTGTAAATTATTACAGTACATTTTATAAACAACACATAGAGCTCAAGAGTAACACACAGGAAAAGGTAACATATCTGGGAGAATTACAACTCCCTCAATTAACAGAAATAGAAAGAGAAGAAGTAACATAAAAAATAAAGAAAATTCAAGCTAAAGAACCAACACGAAACCCAAATACAGGGAAACCTCCTGCGATAGTGATGGAATTCTAAAAAAAGTGTGAGAAAAGGAGAAGGGGGCATTTCTTTTTTCTGGGTGGGGATGTACACTTGACTTGGAAAGAAGCAGTAGTGGTAGTTATACCAAAGGAGGGGAAAGATCCCCTTAATCCAGGGTCACATCGGCCCATTTTGATTCTGAATGATGACTACAATGTGTTTATGATGGCTATGGCAAAAAATGTCAAACATATCACCAAGAAGGATCAGTGTGGGTTTCTAGAAGGTAGGCAAACATTTGACAGTATTAGCAGGATCATTATGATTGATAAGGATGCATTGAAAAATACTAATATAATAATGTTAATAGGTTTGGATGCTAAAAAAAGCATCTGAAAGAGTGAGTTGGGAATTTATGAAGGGATCCCTTGAGGTAATTAGTTTTCCACAAACGTGGGTAACATTAATATTTAATAATTAATATCTACTGAGGAGCTGAAGGTATGCTGAAGTGTGACAGTAAGCTGTCTAAAGTGTTTAGCCTTACAAGAGCAGCTAGACAGGGTTGTCCACTTTCACCATTACTCTTTGCTTTACATTTAGAGTCTCTAGCCAGAGACATAAGACAATCAAACAGAACTGGCTGTAAATGGAGAAATACTAATCAGAAAATAGCCCTTTTTTGCAAATGACTTAATACTAATTATGTGGTACCAGTCCAAAACATGATATAAAAATATATTTCATAAACTGAAATATTTTAACAGTATAGAGGGGTATAAAGTAAAAAAAAAGCTAAAGCAAAGGGTATAGCATTGAACTTTGTATGCCCCAACACATGACTTGGTACAGAGCTTCTTCATAACAACATGACATACATGTGAAGTTGGTTGAAATGGGATGTTGACCAAACAGTTAAGGAAATGTGGGAAGAAATTGCTCAGATGATTATTAGTAAGCTAAGACTATGGAAACTGTTATTTATGGACATTAATAATAAAATACAGGAAATTAACACTGTTTTGGTCTGGTGGGTTCTTTATATAGTTGAGTCTTATATGTATCAACTGAGATATCAGATATAGAAGAATATGAAAAAATAAGGAGTTTATTTGGAATAACAACAAAGAAAGAGTGCATTTGGAAAAACTAATACTGACCAAGGGACATGGTGGTTTTGGTCCTTCTAATGTGGAGGTATATTATAAGGCCATGCAACTTAGATAAATATATTCTATTCATGATATGGAATATGTGTCCAGTTGGAAGCACAAGCAAAGCATAGTTCCCAACGAGCTAACAATAGGATAACACGTGGGCATTTGGGCAGATCTAGGAAAGGAATACAAACAGCATTAGATACTACATTATGCGATATATATATATATATATATATATATATATATATATATATGTCTGAATCACAAAACAATGAACACACATACACAAAAGTGCTTAACATCGACAAGCACTTCCATGTATGTGTGCCTGTTTCGTAGATCAGACTACAGTGCGGGTAAGGGAAAATTCCCTTTGTAGTGCGGTCTCGGAGTGAGAATAGTAAAGTGGGGGGGTGTGGCGGGTGCAGGGGAGCAAAGCCCCCCCTGCAGAAACATAGATTTTCTTTTTTGAACTACACATACATGGAAGCGCTTTTCGATGTTAAGCACTTTCGTGTATGTGTGTTCGATGTTTTGTGATTCGGACATATGCATGTGTCCTAGACCCATATATATATATATATATATATATATATATATATATATATATATATATATATATATACATACATATATATATATATATATATATATATATATATATATATATATATATATATATTTATTTATGGGTCTACTTCTCTTGTTTGAAATTGCACTTCATCAAACAAGAGAAGATTGAGATCCAGTTTAGCAAAAGTGCACTTAACCAAAAATGCACTTTTGCGAAACACAGTTTACTGAGTCACAGTACAGTGGAGACAAGGAAATATACCTTTTTCACACTGTAGTGCAATCTCAGAGTTAGTATATATAAGTAGTGGGGGTGTGGGGGGCAGCCCTCTCCCTCTCTCTCTCTGTTCCACAGCTATCATTCATAAAGACAGCAAACAGCGAAATGGCTCAAGAAAAACTCTTTTTCACACATCCACATAAGAGTCCCACAAGCCTCAGGTCTAGGTCCAGTATTGCTCAATATTTTCATCAATGACAGTAACAAAGCCTCCGAAGAGGCCATTGCCACCCAAGATACAGATGACACTAACACTCATTTGCCCAGCAAATACCTTCATTGAACTTCAAGAATAAAAATAAAAGCTCCTATTTCTCCATCGATTGCTGGATCAAAAATTCTTACCTCCTCTTCAATGCCAAAAAAAAAAAAAAAACGAAAAAAAAAAACAATCTTATGCTATTTGCTTTAAAGCCTTTTACCAATATTAGAAGCAACTTCTACATTACTGCAGCAAACAAAACTCCCATCGAACTTGCCCCCACACAAAACTTCTCCATGTCACTGCTGATGAGTAATTAAACTTTCACCTCCACTTCCAGCAAGGTATAAAAAAAAAAAAAACACTAGAAATTGGGACTACTGTAAGAAACAAATGCTACCTAACTAAAACATCCAAGAAAACCCTAGCAGCATCCTTTCTTTTACCCTTACTGTTGTATACAGCACCTGTTTTCACCAACCTATAACAGTAACTACTAATTTAAATAGAACAATGTCATAACAAAGTTAATGCTAGCCACAGAGCAAGTTCATATAATTGAACGGAACTGTGACATCTCCTCTGGCTTGAAGTACATAATTACCTCTCTTCCACCCAATTAATAATAATCTTTAAAATATACTACAAACCTCAACACTTCACAGCCTTTAATCAAGAAAGTAGGTAGACCACCACCACGAACGATGTAACAGCTTTATTGCATAAGATCCAAAAAAGAGTAAGCGCTTTCGCGTGCTGCCAATGCACGCTTCTTCAGACAAGTTTAAAACAATGTAATAGCCCACATCTTATATATCTGATGGCAGTATAGCTTAATTGATTAATCAATTGAATGATTACTCAATTACATCATTCATTCACTTGAATAGCATGAAGACTCATTTAAAGCTATGCCGCATAGGTTGAGAAACTGTAATACTTAAATGCTAAAATTAAAAATAAAATCAAAGCAACTCTTATATACATTAGATACACTTGAATAGCATAAAGACTCATTTAAAGCTACGCCGCATAGGTTAAGAAGCTGTAATACTTCAATGCTGAAATTAAAATTAGAATCAAAGCAACTCTTATATACATTTGATATAAAGTGAACATTTCTTATTAACATTCCTTTCACTCTTACAAAGACCACATGTAGATGAATAAAGCAATAAATCAATATCATACAATATGAAAAGAATGCAGTAAAAATAATAAAACACTGGTCTTATTATAAACCTTGTCTTACATCCAAATGAATTATTTTAGCGCCAGTATAAAATGTTTGTAGAGAATTTTTATGTAAAAATAGAGGAGGACTGAACTGCATGGTATATATTTAGTGTTACTTTAAAATATGTTATGTATATATAATTAATTTACAACGAATATTTATCAAATTTTAAAGTGCATGAGTGCTCATATCAAAATATGAAATAAACATTAATTTCTTAAGTAAATAAATAGAAAATACAAATATATAAGTATCAAATTGAACATATGCAAATTTGATTATATATATAAAAATCCTATCTATATATAAAACCTAAGTATAAAAAGTAGACAATATATGAATATATCTAGATGCATCAACAAAACATATATACACCGCAATGTCATTAAAAATATATATGTGTGTGGTAACTGTATCTAGAACCATACAAATAAGTATTCACAATTCCATTGTGTTATTTAAAATTCCTTAAAATTATATCATGTTATATTTATAGATGGAAAAATATGTTAAATATTTGAAATATGAAAAAATATAAAAATACATAACTGAAAGACAAATTATTATACACACAGAATTCATAATATTAATCTTCATGTTAATTAATCCAAATATTTAATGTAAGGAACTAAGCTCTATTTCTTATCGAATACCTGCATGACGGGTGAAATAGTGAACTATAAGATAAAAGGGAGGTAGTAACACCCATCACAATCTCAAAACATATATTATATATGTCATTGTGTGTAGAATATATGTGAAAAAATGTATGTATGCATTATAATTTCACCAGAAATGAACAAGTAAAGCTGGAAAATAAAGCTGAAAAATCATTAGATAACTATATATGTTAGGTTATAAAATCATATATATAATAGCAAAGCATGTATCTATATAACTAGATATAAAAAGATATAAAAAGCGGTCAGTGATATTTCCGTTTCTTCAAATGTGACCTAATGCTGACATAGCTATTAAGGCCTGGATGTTTCTGTGCTCTCGTCTTAAAAATCCAGTGTAGCTCTAGACTCTCTAGATCATTAAAATTATCTCCTCTTCTAGGGTTAAGTATTCTTTTTTGTAGTACCCTGAAGACAAATGTATGATTTGGAAATTCAATAATATGTTTGGATAGGGCATTTTTTACATCTTTCTTTCTTATGGCATATAAATGCTCTTGTATTCTGTCCCTTAGTCTTCTCGTTGTCATGCCCACATAAAAAGCCGGGCATGACACACAAGTGGCTAGATAGATTACATTGGTGTCAGCACAACTGGCTGAACAACTGATATCAAAATCATACAATAATTCCGGATGTTGAAATGTGTTAATAGTCGATATGCATTTACATGAACTACATCCTCCACAGGGAGTGGTACCCCTATTAGCTTCTTGTCCGTCTATTTTATAGGATTTTTCATTACATAAAATTCTTTTTAAGTTCTGCATATTCTTATATGTGAAGGATGCTTTGCTACCTATTAATTTCTTTATTTCTTCATTGGTAGTTAAAATAGACCAATTGTTCCTAATGATATCAGTGATATATTCATTATCACTAGTGTAGCTGATAATACATCTGACTGATTTGTGTTCTTGATAATCTAGGTGTCTAGTGCCATCTCGATGTTGAAATAGCATCTTGGGTTTATAGTCAGCATCAATCAAGAATTTATCTTTTACGACCGCTATATTTTGTTGATTGTAGCCTCTATCAAGAAGCAAATGTTCTAGTTTATGAAATTCAGCATTGCATTCGGTTCTATCTTGACAAATCCTATTCAATCTAGTGAATTGTCCTTTTATGATATTGGAAAAAATAAATCTTGGGTGCATACTATCATATTCTAGTAAGGAGTTTTTCCAACACTCTTTTCTGTAAAGGGATGTGACTAATTTGCCTTGATTTTCTTTTCTGATGTTAAGATCTAAAAAATTGACGTTAGAATAAGAATATTCCATTGAAAATCTGAGGAAATCTGTAGTTTTCTCTAAATCTTCTACAAATACTTTAAGTTCCTCTGGTGTTCCATCCCAAATTAATAGTACGTCATCCACAAATCTAAAATATGCCAATACCTGATGAAATGCAGGATGTGAAAAAAGGCATGTGGTTTCCCATTTATATACAACCAGATTCGCGTATGAATTAGCGCAGGGGGTGCCCATGGCCACCCCCCACTGTTGTATATAATAGGAGTTGTTAAACATCATGGCATTCTTCGTAAGGACTATCTCTAATAATGCATTTAACAAAATCTGTTCACTGTTATTGTATGCCCCAAAATTATTCAATATGTATCTTATAGCCTCTAAGCCATAAGTATTTGGTATTGCCGTGAAAAGGCTCTGCACATCTAGTGTGACTAATAGATGTTTATCAGAGATTCGTTTCTGTAGACCATTAAGATGTTGAATTAATTGGTATGAGTCTTTTAGAATTGTAGTAACATTGTTTACTATTGGTTTCAATTTCTTTTCGATAAATATTGAAATATTTTCCGTGACCCACTGATGGCCTACTACTATGGGGCGTAAGGGTGGAGGTGTTATTCCCTTGTGCATCTTGGGTAGCCCTTTTATGTATGGTATTAATGGATGTTCAATAAGTAGAAACAAGTAAAAATCATAACTTATTTGTCTGGTAACCATCATGTCATATATATCATGATGTACCTCATATATTAGTTTATCTATTGTTTTCTTGTCTATCTCTTTATATGTGAGGTCATCCTTTAACATTATATCCATATATGCTAAATAATCAACCTGATTTAGTACGACAATCCTGCCTCCCTTGTCTGCAGGTCTAATTATCAAAGTTTCATCTTTGGCTAGATTATTCATGGCTACCCTTTCCTCTTTAGAGATGTTATGAAATAGTGAGAGTGTGCCTTTCTTATAGTTGGCATAATGTATGTATAAATCATTTTCACATGCTTTAAGGAAGCATTCTATATAAGGATGTGTCGTAGGTGAAAAGGTACTTTTTCTTTTAAAACATTCAAAGCTATTAGCTCTCTCATTCACACTCATATTATTTACAATAGTTTCTTTAAAGAAAAGCGCCAAAGCTATATTACGAGTAAATAAACGCAGCTCAGTTAATATAGTAGAAACATTACTAACTTGAGCCGGTATGAAGCTCAGTCCTTTATTTAAAAGTTTATAATCTGTCTCCGTCAGTATTCTGTCCGATAGGTTGAAAACCAGGTCGTTCAGTCCTTTCCTCGCCCCCTCTTGCTCGTCAGTTCTCCTGACATCCTTCTTTTCCGTCTGCCATGGCTGGTCGATCTTCCCCTCGACTCTCTTGTTTCGCGCACGGGAAGTGGTAAAAAAGAATCCAGGTTAGTCTGCTGTAATTTAGGTCTCGCTCCAGGACCATGTTGGGTTAGGAGTGCTAGCTGGTTGGGTGGGGGTGTGCTGTCATCCGTATTGGATCTGTTGCCACGCGTTGTTTCCTCCGTATTGACATCACAGGACATCGTAGATACAGTTAAAGGGGTAAAGTCTTCCCTCTCAATGGTCGATCTTCTTGTTCTTCCTTCAACCCTTTCGGTTCGTTGTTGCCCCTCTCTCTGGTTATATCGTGGCCACACAAAGACTTGGCCATTGGCAAAATCTTGTACATCTCTCTGTAATTTGCGTAATTTGACTGCTTGCAAACGTTCTCCATATGCACCAATCTGATTGATGAGACCATCAGTTTTGTTAACAAATTAACACTAACACTCATTTGCCCAGCAAATACCTTCATTGAACTTCAAGAATAAAAATAAAAGCTCCTATTTCTCCATCGATTGCTGGATCAAAAATTCTTACCTCCTCTTCAATGCCAAAAAAAAAAAAAAAAACGAAAAAAAAAAACAATCTTATGCTATTTGCTTTAAAGCCTTTTACCAATATTAGAAGCAACTTCTACATTACTGCAGCAAACAAAACTCCCATCGAACTTGCCCCCACACAAAACTTCTCCATGTCACTGCTGATGAGTAATTAAACTTTCACCTCCACTTCCAGCAAGGTATAAAAAAAAAAAAAACACTAGAAATTGGGACTACTGTAAGAAACAAATGCTACCTAACTAAAACATCCAAGAAAACCCTAGCAGCATCCTTTCTTTTACCCTTACTGTTGTATACAGCACCTGTTTTCACCAACCTATAACAGTAACTACTAATTTAAATAGGACAATGTCATAACAAAGTTAATGCTAGCCGCAGAGCAAGTTCATATAATTGAACGGAACTGTGACATCTCCTCTGGCTTGAAGTACATAATTACCTCTCTTCCACCCAATTAATAATAATCTTTAAAATATACTACAAACCTCAACACTTCACAGCCTTTATAAGTATAGTGCAACCTTAGTGCAAACCAGATAGCAGTGTTCACAAAACAAACTTCTAATCTCAGTCAGTAATTCACATAGTTCTGCTGGAAATTCTTGTTAACTATCTCTCAGACATCTGGACTCCCATCCCTACCTTCATTGGGCAATGTGACAAGCCGCACACCTTCACAAGTCCCTTTTAAAACTTCACGTCAGTAACTCATGGCTGTGCTCTTTCTTATCACCAAGCTAGATCCCTACAATCTATTTTCCTTTACCTCTCCTTTCTTAGAAATCTGTCTTCTCTCTCTCTCTCTCTCTCTCTCTCATTTTGCACATAGCTGTCCAAGCACTGCCATCTCACTTTTCTCACTGTTTCTTATCATATATTTCTGTACTAATGATTTCTTGTCCCTTATTACCAGCCTTCATGATTATGAGATGTCATTTGCTGTCACTGCACTATTTTAATAATGACATAAGGATTATATTATTGCAAAAGTAGTGCTACTGTCTGAGATTGTAATTCCTATGCTACAGTTAAAGAGTGCAAATGTAATGTTTGTGAAACTTGTAAGACTTACATTGCTATAAAAATGTTCACTGTAATGTATGTGAAGCTTTTCTCCCCAGGCCTCTACTAAAAAGAGGCTACTATTGCCCAGTGGACTTTCATGGTCAACAAAAGCTTGACAAGCTTTTGTGACAAAAAGAAATATCATATCTTTTCATTCATTTCCCACCTTTCTAGAACCAGTAGAGTCTGGTTTTCAGATTTTGCTGAATTCTGGGCTGTTTGTAAGTTCCTGTGTTGCCCAGACCTTTCTAAGATAGAGGGAAGCTTCTCTGTTCATCAGTGAGAGTGGTGAACTTTGAACAGCCTATTTGTTGCTGGAGGAGTGGTTTCAGCTCAGAATATGTAGTTTTATTGGCTGTTTTGGGGTATTTCTATTCCTTCCATCTTTCTGTGTAAAAAAACATGTTTGCACTGTTTTGCACATCATGCAGTGGTGTTTAACTACAGTTAAACTATTCATGGTGCCAGAAAGTCTGCTCTTCAGATTTTCCCTTAGAAATAGCCAGTTTTCTAGTTTTAGCACTCAAAACTGTTTCTTTGTGCTCAGCACTGTCCAAATCTCATTGCAAGCACTAGATCATCTACAAATTACTGCAGTACTCAACTTTCCTCACTTATCAAGAGCAAATCAGTTCTTAGTACTTAAATTAATAAGCACTAACCAGGCATGTCTAAGGGTCAGCTCCTGGTGTTTTCTCCTGTTCACCTGATGAATCTGGGCATCTTGGGGCAATGTAGCAATTGCCTCATGCACACTGACAACCATCTCCTCCTGCCACTCAACATTACAACCTGTGGGAGATGCACTTATATAGCCAAACTGGAAGCCAAGCTCTTTCCAGCCAAGACTGGGCTAGACAGTCAAGAGGAGAAGGTACACACCACACCACACTTTACACATAATCCATCAAAACCTGCACCACCCAAACCCACACATAACTCAAAACACACACCTACATTTGTGGAGGCTCTCAATAAAAATCTGTCCAAACAACAGAGACCTCCAAAACTGAAACTCAAACAACCACCCCCAACGCTACCTGAACGACACCTAGCCCACAAAATCAGTGTGCCTCTCAACCTCAGCCCATAAGGCAAAACAATTGCACCCAACACACTAGTCATTGGAGACTCTATAGTCAGGCTACACAAGGAGAATGTTACTGTCAGCTGCCTGTCAGGTGCCAGGATCCACCATATAATGTACACACTCTGGTCATGCCACAACAAGTACAAATATGACTCTGTCATTGTCCATGTTAGAGTGAATGATGTGAGATGTACCTCCCAGGATTACATGAAAAGAAACATGGAGGAGCTCTCTGACCATGTGGCCCAGGCAGGTATGACACTAACCCTGCTACCACAGTACAAGGACAAAATGATTGACTTCAACAATTAGCTAATCTTCTGGTGTAATTTCAAGGGAATCCAGTATCTGTCTACCTGGGATGACATGATCAGCAAGCCATGATGCTTTGCCAGAGATGGCCTGCACCTGTCGCCTCTTGGATTCTGGATACTGGCTAAGGCTCTTGCCACCCCTATGGTGCCTTTTTTAGGCAAGGCTCAAACATCAAACGCACTACCATAGTAGGTACAAATAAGCAAAATCTAAGGGTAATGCTACTCAATGCTAGAAGTCTAAACCTCAAAATGCACTCACTCAAGGCACTCCTTAAGATGAAAAACATTGACATCTGTGCAGTGACAGAGACCTGGTTTAAGGCTCCAGACAGCACCCCTGCATTACCAGGCAACAATTCTTATCATACCTTTTGGCCACCTAACCTGGACTGAAACACTAAAGGAGGAGGTGTGTCCATATTCATAAAGGATATCCACACCTCCAGGCTAGTTGCTCAACATAATGCATCCAAAATTATCCAAATACAATTAACACTAGGCAAGAATGCAATTCAGGTTGTAGCTTGTTGTTGCCATGCCCCAGGATGCCCACTCCATGTTTCTCGATATACTGCATAATATTAAGGTACAGCCCAATACCCTAATATTGGGAGATTTCAACTACCCCACCATCAATTGGAAAAGCTACTCATGTACTAACTCATCTGCCCAATGTTTCCTGGAATTCATCAATTCCAACACCCTGGATCAGCTTGTCCATACTTGTACCAGGGCAGCAACTTCCTGGACCTGGTCATTACCAATATGGGTAACAGATGCTCCATGCCAGAGGTCAACTCTTCACTGGTCAGGTCTGACCACAAGCTAATCACCCATGACATCCATATCCTGCCCCCACCCCCCATTATGGAAATCACTGTAAAAAAATTCTCGAAAGCCAATTTCATGCTTAAGTCAGAAGTGGCCAACTTCACATCACCCACACAGATGGAAAATAGAGACATGACTGCTGAATCATATACAAAAGCACTGTAGAAGCACATACACGAGTGCATGGACCGTGCCATCCCCAACAGAACTAAGATGCTATCCTCCAAAAAAATGAAGCCAATCTGGTGGTCCCCTGACATAAACAAACTCTACAACAGAAGGAAGAAAGTGTTGCAAAAGAGAGTAAAAATCCCATGATTGCCGGAACTCCCTGGTCAGCCTCAGCAAGAAGCTGAGATCCCTCATAAAATCCTCCAAAACTAGTTATGAAAATAAAATTGCCATGGATTCTAAAGACAACTACAAGGCTTTCTACAGCTATGTCAAGAATCTCAATGGCAACACTCAGATCTGCTCAGAACTACAGCACAATGGCACTACATTTACCAAACCAACTGATATTGCCAACATCCTGGCAGACAGGTTCAGTGCAAACTTTAACCCTCACCCCCCAAAGGGCCCATCTCTACACCGGAAGATTGCAAAGCCCCTGTAATCATGGATGCACAGATAAAGACCGCACTTTTCAAAGCCAAGAACACAGCATCCATGGGACCGGATAACATCCCAGGCTGCTTTCTGCGCGAACTACAGAACAAACTGGCACCCCACCTAAGTACCATGTTCAACCATACCCTCACTTCAGGCTTTGTGCCTATGGAATGACACACAGCGATGGTTATCCCACTCCACAAAGGGGGTGCCAACACTGACCCCAGGAACTACTGCCCCATTAGCTTGATGAGCCTGGTCTGCAAGGCCATGGAACGCATCATCCTGGAGCTTATAAATAAAGACATAGGTAACCTACAAACTCTGGACCTCACTCAGTTTGGGTTTGTAAAAGACAGATCATGCCTCCTAAACTTGACTGACTTCTTCAAAGCAGTCACTAGAGCCGTAGACAAGGGTAAGATGGTGCACACGGGCTCATATTGGAACATCGAATTTCCGATTGTTCGAATCACTAAAGGTCGACCTTTAATGATCGAACAATTGGAAATTCAAAATGTTTAAAATTAGCAAAAAAAAAAAAAAAAAAAAAAAAGAAAAAGTAAAGGGTGTAGGCAGGGGGGCAAGCCACCCTGTGCCCCCCCCCACTCCACGCTACTTAAATATACCAACTCCGAGATCACGCTACAGTGTAGGAAAGGGAAATCTTCTCTTTCCACACTGTAGTTCACTAAAGTGCAATCTCGGAGTTGGTATATTTAAGTAGCGGGGGGTGTGGGGGTGCAGGGGGGCTTGCCCCCCTGCTTCAACCTGTCAGGGTACATTTTCTTTTTTTTCTTTTCTTTTTTTTAATTTCGAAGTTCTGGAACTTTGATCATATGGTGTTGACCATATGGTATTCGAAGTTCCGTAACTTCCGAGTTTGTAATAGGTAACCGGTGCACAACACAGCCTATCTTGACCTCGCCAAGGCTTTTGACACCATCCCCCACTCTGGTATTATAGATAAACTCACTGGACTAGGCATAAATCCATATGTAACAAGATGGGTGGTCAGCTGGCTCACTGACAGAACCCACACAGTGAACCGACTCCAAATCCGACTTCAGACCAGTGACAAGCGGAGTACCACAGGGTTCGGTCCTGGGTCCTCTCCTGTTTGATATCTACTTCTGTGAAGTCCAGGCTAATATAGCTGGTCTCTGGCTAATGAAATTCACAAACAATTGCAAACTAGGAGCCATAATAGATTTGCCTAAGGATGTGGACATTCTACAAAGAGGCCTCACTGAAACTGATGCTTGGTGTTAAAGTCATGCCCTAAAGCTCAATGCCAAGAAGTGCATTGTCATCCCCTTTGGGAAAAACACTGTACCCATGAACTACCACATAGGCGGTAACTTACCAAACACAGAAAGTGTGATAAGAGACCTTGGGACATGGGTGGACAGTAGCCTCTCCTTTGATAATCACATCACCACAGTAGTCAGGAAATCCTTTTACGTGGCACACCTCATCATAAAGGGTTTCTCCTCCAGAAAAAGAGAGGTCATCGTTCCTCTCTACTCATCTCTCATCAGACCCATTATAGAGTACAATGCCCTGTTTGGTATGTACCTTGCAAGACATCTGCAACAACTAGAAAGGCCGCAGAAATACTTTACTAGGAGAATTACCAACCTCAAACAGATGCCATGCGCAGACCATCTCAAAAATCTCCAGCTGTACTACCTTGCATATTGCCTACTCTGAGGCGACCTCTGCCTAACATACAAAGCCATGTCTAACCCAGATCTGATAGACATGCTACACTTAAAGAAATCCCAATCTCTCCAAGCCACACGCTCCAGGGACCTAAACCTTGTCACCACAATAAACAGAACATGCTGGAGGGATAGATTCCTGTCCCAGAGACTTCCAATGCTCTGGAACAGGCTACCCATTCATGTTAAGCAGAGCTCCTCATTTGCCCTCTTTAAGAGAAATCTTGACAATTGGATGGGAAACAGGAAATTCACCCCAGGGATCACTGCTGTGGCACTGCTCGACAGGGGCACAGGAAAACAATTTTCTTGGGTGGTGAAAGCCAGGGAACCTCATTTGGCTAGGCTTATATAGGCCCTAGGGCCAATAGCCTAGTACATACCTATGAACCTATGAACAAAGTTTCATAGCAGAAGAACATAGGAGTTTTTTTCTTCAACTTTGAGTTAAGGGGTGCACCAGTATTAAGGACTGCACAGGGCACCAGATGGCCTGGCTACTGTTTTGGCATCAAGTCCCATCTTTCATCATGACACCCCATGCCTGTCACAAGAGGTCATAAGCACTGTCATCTTAATGATCACATAACATAGCCACTATTGTCCCCACTCTCAACCCCTGTGACATGTTTCTCCCATTTCGCATGTGTATCCTCTGCCCTATCAATTTTGTGACAGTCTTGATTTACTGTGTCCACTATAACTTGTGAAGACTGTGACCCACAACACCGTCCATATTATTTTTTTATTGAGGTGATCAGACCATGCAGTGACTAGCATAACCTAATGGCAACTGCTTACATTGTGCTTAGCCAGGGTGACACTGTCAATTTATGACTGCCATGGCCTATAGATGTTGATCAAATGGTCACCATTGTTGTGTACTGCACCTTTTTCTGGCTATTGGAGGGCTCTTCCTATTTGGGTGTCAACCCATTCCACCTCATTCTGCTCTCCAGCTGCAGCTGCCATGGTGTCTGGAATGGGTCCTAATGGATCCTTATGTTATGGATGACTGGCTTATTAATGTATGAGCTTACTGCACAGCATGACAGAGACAACAGCCAGCTTGCTAACCATGTCAGAGGAGTATTGCAGAAAATCAAATCCATGTCTTTCCTCTCATCATTTCTTGCATTATCTCAAGGCACCATAGAACTAGTTCTAGATTCTCAAAAAGGAGAACAATTTTATTTAAGAATCTCCATTGTACCCAAACAAGAGGGAACTTGGAGACCAGTACTGAACTTGTCTTTCTTAAACCATTATATCAATGTTCCAAAATGAAAAATGCTCACTGTTCAATCTCTTTTGCTTCTGATTCCTCTATGTTTTTGGTGACTCTGGACCACATGCCCATTCACAGAAGCTTCAGAAACTTTTAAGGTTTTCAGTTTCTGGTTCACTTTTATTATTCTCTTCTTTATGATTTGGTCTCACCACAGCTCCAAGGGTATTCAGAAAGTGTCTCACACCAGGAAGTGCTTTTTCAGTCATATTTTCCATATTTAGATGATTGCCTTATCTTTGCAGACTCCTTTCAAGGCTCTCAACAATATCTGCAACTTTTCACAGTTCACAAACACATACCAAACACCAAAGCCAGTAATTCTTCTTTATTATGATCTGGTACCTCGGCCTTTCGCCTTCAAAGGATCATAAGTACAATGTGCTACCAACAGTATTTATAAAAAAAAGTCATGTTGATTAGCACTAATTATTCTATTAGTTCAATTAATTAACTAATTCATCAATCAAGTCTTAAAGTGATCACATAGCATTTTTTTCTTTGTTTTTCTAAAATGCCTTCAAGTCATATATCAAAATGCACATAGTATATAATATAATATAAAATTTAATACAACATATTTATCAAACCATAATCAACAATTTTATCCTATCAAAAATCTTAATAATAATGTCTTATATACATATTTTATAATATTACTCATTAAATACTTAATTCCAAATTTAATCCATAAGGCTTTAATGTGTTATATTTCAAAATCAATCTGGTTTCTAATTCAAGTAACTTTTGAATATAAATTCCCCCACTTTCAGAACAAAATGGTTTGTCCAAAATACAAAACCTCAAACTATCTGGGCAACCATTATGTTTTTCTAAAAAATGTTTGGCCACGGGACTAGTTTCACTCTGATTTCTTATGTCTCTTAAATGTTCCAAGATGCGAATTCGAACCATCCTTTTTGTTTGCCCTATGTACCAAATATTGGCACAAGAGCAACCCAAAATGTATACCACCCCTACTGATTTGCAATTAAAACGATATTTTGGAGAGAATGTAACATCATTAATTTCAGTAATATTACTGACCCTCCCACACACACTACAGTGGCCACACGAATAGGTACCTAATGGAAGACTTCCTCTATCATCATCATCTTTTTTGTATAAATACTGTTGGTAGCACATTGTACTTATGATCCTTTGAAGGCGAAAGGCTGAGGTACCAGATCGTAATAAAGAAGAATTACTGGCTTTGGTGTTTGGTATGTGTTTGTGAACTGTGAACTGTTGCTGAATTTCGTGAGTGTATTTGGATTATTGCTCTTCGTTTTGCCAACATCTACCAGTAATATGATTCAAACAAGTGGAGCTTCGGGGCAGAATATTTTGCCAGGAGCAACCTGCTTTGCTGACATGGTTAATAAACGAGAAAGAAAGTTTTCCAATATGGATCCATGGAATGTTGGTGCAAATAAGCAGGTAGATGATCGCTTTGGGTCTTTGGAGAGACTTATGAATAAGGAAATTGCCTTATTCTTAGATACATGCCTTCTAGAGAAATATGTTAATCTAAATTTGACACCGAGAGGTTTGCGCATAGATAAATTACCTGCCACTGAGTTCTCTGAGGAGGAACATGATTTGCTGGATGAATGGAAGCTAGCGTCTCTTGAGTGTACAAATAAGTGGGTCCGTATCTTAATAAAACGGAACCAGCGAGCGCATGTAAAGTTAAAAAATGAGATTTTGCATGTGCAGGACGAGGTGGTGGGGGAGTCCTGCTTTAAGATGCAATTTGCTAAAATTACTGATAAAATCTCAAAATTAGAGACTGATATCTTGCTGTGAAAAAGAAACAAACTGTTGCATGACATGAAGGACTACGAAAGCGGCGTCTTATTTTCATGGCAACGTGAGGTAACGCGCAGCAGATCAAAGGTCAGGAGGAGTTCGCAGACACAACGCAGCACTTCAGCGTCCTCAGGGGAATGGGAAAGGAACAACTTCACCAAAAATGTGACTTTTGCTAGTTTCATTAATAATGGACATGGTGAAAATGAAGGTGCAAATGGCTCTTCTTCTAATGTTTCTACCACTGATGGTTCCTTTCAGACCAATAAATCTGGTCGAGGAAGAAATGGGAGAAAGGGTAGAAACCGCTTTAAGGAGTGAGCATGTGAGTGCACAAGGTGAACAATCTTTATGTTTGGTTAATTTGTCTCATTTGACTATTAATGATGCTATGAGGTCTGTGTTATTTAAAGGCAGTAAATTTGTGCCAACTTTTTTCCCCAATCTTGGTGACCTATACTTTGAATTGAAAGGGTTTGTTAGGAAATTATATTTGAAAGTGTTTTTTCATGGTGATAAGGCTGATGATGTTAATAATATAGTAAGTGATAATTCTGAATGTGATGATGTTGACGATGATGATGAATTATTAAATATGTCTATTTATGACTATGAAAATGCTGATTTGCTTTCTGAAGATGAAAATGTGTTTCATGTTAGTAACAGTGAAGTCTACTACACGGGATATGGCAGAATGTCATTACCATTATTAACTTCTGACAGTAAATTTACACCTAATATGAGAGTACCTGCCATTTCTACTTTCTTTAAAATAATATTTAAAGAAATGACAGTATTAATGGAAAATCTTAAGAAAAGTTCTAAATATTATAATTTAAATAAAAATGAGTGGATGGCCTTAAAATACATGATAAAAATAAAAAAGGAATTTATATTCAAGTGTGCAGATAAAGGTGGTAATTGGGTTATTTTAAACAAATCAGATTATTGTGAAATGATTTATGATTTGTTAAAAAATGAAAACGAGTATCTGAGTTTGAATAGGGACCCCATTATAGAATTTAATACTGAATTGTTAAATCTATTGGAAAGAGGGGAACGACTTGTTTTTTTTAGCCATAGTGACGTGGGGAAACTGTTCATAAAAAAACCTATGACACCAACATTCTATGCTCTACCAAAAGTGCACAAATGTTTAGAAAAGCCACCTGGCAGGCCAATAGTGTCAGGAATAGGCTCATTCCTCAGTAATGTTAATATTTTCTTGGATTTCCATTTAAAAGGCCACCTATCGAAAGTTACAGCTCACATCTTAAATATTCAGGATTTATTAGATAAACTTTCTCAAGTTAAATGGAGTGATAATTATTACTGGGTAACTATAGATGTGAAGTCATTATATACAAATATTAATAAAAGATGGGGGCTTGAAGCTGTCCAGGATATGTTGGGAGATGGACCTAGAACTACTTTTTTGATACAAATGTTAGAATTTTGTCTTTCCCATAATTATTTTTGTTTTAATAATGACTTTTTTCTTCAATTAAAAGGAACGGCTATGGGGGCTGCATTTGCGCCCTCATATGCCATTATGTACATGGGATTTTTTGAGAAGTTATATATCTATTCTACCTCTTTTTATCAAAAGAATGTGATAATCTATAAACGATTTATTGATGACCTTCTATTGATATGTAGTGGTGATATCAGTGAATTTTTGGAATTTTTTGATGAATTAAATAACAATGATCATGGTTTGACCTTCTCTTGTGAATATAATAAGGATAAGATTAATTTCTTAGACATAACATTATTTCATAAAGATGAAATTATTGGGTTTAGACCTTTCAGGAAAGACACTTCTGTAAATATGTTTTTACATGCAGAGAGCATGCATCCTGAACATTTGATATGGTCATTACCTTTTGGTGAATTTCAGAGAATTTTTGACCATACCAGTGATGAAAATGAGAGATATAGTGAATTAAATAATGTTGAATCAAGATTAATTAAGAGGGGTTATAGTAAAGATCATTTATTAATATGCAAAAATAAAACATTAGGCATTATGGATTATAATGAATTTCGAAAATTTAAAGGTAGACAGGATAGACAGAACTCTTCAGTATTTAGGAGAGAAATAAATAATGAAGAAGAAAAAAGTAATGAAGCTAAACTATTTTTTGTTACAACGTTTTCTCCCTTATCTAACGAATTAAGTAAAATTGTGAGGAAATACTGGTATTTAATTTATGAGGATGAGAATATAGGCCATTTATTTCCCAAACATATAACTTTTTCTTACAAGAAAGGGAAAAGTCTGAAGGAGCTATTGAATTATAACCTCTTTAAAAGAGATGATGATGATAGAGGAAGTCTTCCATTAGGTACCTATTCGTGTGGCCACTGTAGTGTGTGTGGGAGGGTCAGTAATATTACTGAAATTAATGATGTTACATTCTCTCCAAAATATCGTTTTAATTGCAAATCAGTAGGGGTGGTATACATTTTGGGTTGCTCTTGTGCCAATATTTGGTACATAGGGCAAACAAAAAGGATGGTTCGAATTCGCATCTTGGAACATTTAAGAGACATAAGAAATCAGAGTGAAACTAGTCCCGTGGCCAAACATTTTTTAGAAAAACATAATAGTTGCCCAGATAGTTTGAGGTTTTGTATTTTGGGCAAACCGTTTTGTTCTGAAAGTGGGGGAATTTATATTCAAAAATTACTTGAATTAGAAACCAGATTGATTTTGAAATATAACACATTAAAGCCTTATGGATTAAATTTGGAATTAAGTATTTAATGAGTAATATTATAAAATATGTATATAAGACATTATTATTAAGATTTTTGATAGATAGGATAAAATTGTTGATTATGGTTTGATAAATATGTTGTATTAAATTTTATATTATATTATATACTATGTGCACTTTGATATATGACTTGAAGGCATTTTAGAAAAACAAAGAAAAAAATGCTATGTGATCACTTTAAGACTTGATTGATGAATTAGTTAATTAATTGAACTAATAGAATAATTAGTGCTAATCAACATGACTTTTTTGTATAAATACTGTTGGTAGCACATTGTACTTATGATCCTTTGAAGGCGAAAGGCCGAGGTACCAGATCGTAATAAAGAAGAATTACTGGCTTTGGTGTTTGGTATGTGTTTGTGAACTGTGAACTGTTGCTGAATTTCGTGAGTGTATTTGAATATCTGCAACTTGTCTTTTTCATAATCAAGGTTTTCACTAGAATCTGGAGAAAGCACCTTTCACTCCTTTCATAGAATCACAGTTCAAGGGTGCCCAATGTATCCTCAATAATTGGTTTTCTTCCTCCAGAAAATACATTTTTTTAAATCACAGCCAGTGTTATTAACAACCAATGACTACAGCAAGGGAATCTCTCAGAATTTGGGATTCATTGTTTCTACTATCCTAATTATTCCTCTGCCTACATCATGCAAAATGGAAATAAAATGTTTTTAAGTCATTATGTATTTAGCACCAGCACCCCCTACATTTACAGATCCCAGGGGCTTAACTTCATCAGTACAGCATGTTTATAGCAGGCTCACCAAATCTTACTGAATCCAGGTCTTCCAGTTTTCCCTCCAGTCCCATCCAAGTCTGTAACCACAGATGCTTTAGATTTTGCCTGGGGAGGGCAATATCCAAGGAAATCAGAGTACAGGGTCTTTGGGACAATCACGTCAAGGAAAAAAAAACATAAGTATCAAAAGAAATGAAGCCCTTAGTTAATGCATTAAAGACCTTGAAACATTTGTGGAGTCCAGTACATCTTCAGGTAGTCATTGACAACACTACTGTGGTGTGGGATATAAGCAAACAAGGGGAAGACAGGTCCTATCCCCTATGCAGACTAACCATCATAACCTGGAAACTTTCAACTCAGTTCAAATTATCAGGCTACTTATACTCCATCACAGCAGAACACTGTGGCAGACCCCCAAAAATGGAAGTTTCACTCCAGGGTATTCCAGGAGATAATACACTTGTGGAGAGCTCCCCAAATACATCTGTTTGACTCCATTTACAACAGACAATGGAAGAATTTCTGCTCCAAAACACTTTGCAGAAAGTCCAGGAAGACAGATGCCTTTTTCTTCCTACAAATGGGAATGTTTCTATATAACTCCCCTTTCTCTGATAACCAGAGTTTTTTAAAGATCCAAAAGAACTCTTCAAAAATGATCTTGATGATTCCCTTTTGGCCCAGATAACACTGGTTCTTCCTTCTCATGAAATTAGTCAAGGGGACTTAACCACAATCCTTCCCACAGAATCAATCTGCTCACACAAGACAAGGGATTTCTGATTCACTATATTCTGCAGAACTCACATTTGACTGTTTGGATGATAGAGTTTTGATCCCATTAAGGCACCTTTTCTTTGCAGATGTGCAGCAGGTATTAAAGGAGTCTAGAAAACCTGCCACTAGAAAATCATGTTTAACCAAATGGAAGAAATGTGTCATGTTAGTGCCTTAAAATAAACCAGAACCCATCGAAGGCAGAAGCTCCTCTGTTTCTCCACTATCTGTTCAAATTGTTCACTTTAGACCTTTCTTAATCATGTGTTAAAATTCATCTTTTGGCCATTCCTGCAAATTTACCTTTATATACCCATTTCTTCCTTATTTCAGGTTAAACAATTTCTGAAAAGGGTTTTGCATATCCCTTCAACAAGAAAGCAGGTTGCCCCTACTTGGGATCTCAAATATGTTTTAGAAAAGCTTACTTGACCACCCTTTGAGCCACCTCATCAGGCTGATTTTAAATTCTTGAGATGGAAAACTGTTTTACCTACTGCTCTGACATCCGCTAAGTGAGTATCTGAGTTGTAGTCTTTGTTGGTGACTCATACCTTCCTCACATTTCATAGAGACAGGGTAACCTTAAGAACAAACAATTCTTTGATGCCAAAAGTATTATCAGAATCTACTTTGAATCAATGCATTCATCTCCCTGTGTTCTCTTCGGAAACTTAAAGCAGAGGAGACATCATCTGGCTCACTCTGGATGTCCATACACAAGTTAGATACTACACTGACAGAACAAAAGACTTTAAAGCTTTGGATCAATGCTTCATTTTTTGACAGAAAAAAGGACAACCAGTGGCAAAACAGACAATTTCCAAATGGTTATCCCAGTCCACACATTTTTGTTATTACCACTATGGTATGGTCCTTCCTCAGAAGGCTAAAAGCTCACTGTACCAGAAGTATGGCTATTTCTAAAGCATTTTGGAAAGTGGCGGACTCTAGACCTATTCTAGAAGCAGCTATGTGGTCACCTGTACACACCTTCACCAAATATTACAAGTCTGGCTTTTTTCCAGGGCTACAGCAGGATTTGCTAGATCAATTATTCACGGTTTTCTGGACCCTGATATTCAGTCCTTTTCCACTATCTAGGCTTTGGCAATTTTCCCGTATAACTATATTCAACTGCAGATATCATCTAATGATGAACATAATACAGCTCTCTAAGTAAACTCACCATAACAGTAGATGTTTGAATAGACCACTGTTTCAGTACTGCAACACCATCTTCATCCCTCTAATTTAGTTATTTATTAACATTTTAATTGCCAGGAAAGTCTGACTAGATAGGTGCCCAATTTTAGTGGATGCCAGAGAAGAAAAGCTCCAAAGTATCACAAAAACATTTTATGAACAAAAATTTTACAGGTTTCAAAAATGATACAAAAGCATTTACAGTTTAAATAACTATACCAAATCTGACATAATATGAAAACATTGGTTTAAAATAGATATAACTTATATTACAATAATATAATATTTATAGAAATTTTAACCAGTTTAGAGAAATTAAATTAATTAAATTTAATTAATTAGAGAAGTTATTATAATGCAAACAGGAATTGCAATGCAAAGTCAGAGAAAAAGAACAGTGTTATGGCATAATTAAACAGAGGTGGGGAGAGAAATTGATTGAATTAGGAAGTCAACAAAGAAGGGGGAGTAAGGAGGTATAAAGTATAAACAGGTATGTGTTCCTATTTAGTGATATTGTTTATCCTGGGTTTAAGCAAGAACAGAGCCAGAGTTTGGCTAAGAAGTCTTTCAGAATGGTTTTAAAGGACTGGAGGGAGGTGTTGACTTGATGGGTATAGGTAAGGAGTTCAGGCCATAGTAACATGGTATGAGTACATACCATGCCTAGAACATTTAATAGGTTTGTGGAAGTTTTTTAGTCATTGGATCATAATGTCCGAGTGGAAACAGAATGGCATTTAGTGTAAAACAAGCAGATGGATGCTGGATAATTTTAAAGGTGGTAAGAAGCTGTGTTATGTAAGCTGATGCGGCTTTTTTTTTTTTTTTTTGATAGGCTTTTCAGTGCTATACAGTAGTGGGTTGTGAAAGGGGTATTTTCTGCATGTTTATCTACTTTATTACAGCATTGTTTAAGTTTTGCTTTTTGTGAAGCCTACAGGTTACTAAAGATGGGAGCGCAATAAAGTAGTGAGGGGAGGAGGTCGGTAGTGGCAAGTATAGTTTTAGTAGCATTGGTCAGAAAGTTTTTAGCTCTATAAAGCATCCCTAGTTTTTGATGAGTTTTTTATGCAATTTTATATATGCAGGTCAAATTTAAGATATATCATTGACTATCATCCCTAACAAATATGAGAAGTGACTTCAATGGTTATATTTTTAAGAAAGAGAGTATTTAAAATGTTTTTCATGAGAGAGGAATTTGGGGTGGGGGAGTAGTTTGTTTATTTAGGGTATTGAACATGAGTTGTGATTTACAGAGCCATGTTTCAGTAGCTGTTAAACCTTTCTGAATAATTTTTTGGACATATGCTAGGTTGCTAGATGTGCATATGAGTGTGGAGTCATCTATGTATTGCATTAAGGAGGCCTGTTGTGTGGATATGTGGAGGGTGTTAGTGAGAATGTTAAAGAGGAGGGGACCAAGGATAAAGCCTTATGGTACACCGGTGGTGACTGGGAGATATGGAGAGTGGGGGAGTGTCATTTTACTGACTAATACCTATTGGACAATTAACTTTTGGACCATAGAAGGGTGTGCTGAGATAGTGAGGACATTTGAAGTAGAAGTTTGCTGTGACAAACTGCGTCAAAGGCTTCAGACAAGTCTAGAGATAAGGAGACTAGTTTGCACTTCTCACCAGCTTTATTGACAGTAAATATAAAGGGTGGAAGTGCAGTGTTAGCACTATGGATGGGGAGGTGGAAGTCAAGTTGTATGGAGGATAGGTGTTCTTCCTGTAGGAGATAGTTTAACAATTGTTTTTGAATACATTTTTCAAATACTTTGGAAAGAGGCGATAAGATTGCTGCAGGTCTAAAGTTAGTGATGTCTTTTGAATTTGCTCCTTTGTGTAGAGGAATAATGTGTGATTTTTTTCCAGAGTGAGGGAATGTGAGATTCCTGGACTGACTTATTTATAAGGACTGAGACAGGACAGAAAATGTTATAGGTTGCTGTTTTAAGGTACTCACTTGGAAGGCCATCAACTGAAGTAGAGCCTGGTTTAGGTTTAAGAGTAGTTTTATATAGGATGCGGTCACAGATTTGAAGGTGAAAGTGGATGTGCTAATATATGGGTCTTGGACAGGGTTGGGATTGGATGTTGGGGAATCCTTCATCAGGGATGGCATACTACCTATGAAATAAGAGTTGAATTCTATTGCAGTTTCGAGTGGTGAGTTATTGGAAGAGGGGTTAGGGCTGCATTTTTGGTAAGGATGTAAGATTTCTTTAATGATTGACCTGAATTTTTTAGGGTTGCATTCACTATTGTTCTGAATGTTGTACTAGTATAATTTTTTGTTTTTTATTCTTTTGCTTTTTAGTACAGTTGCAGAGCATTCTAAAGTTTTTGAGATATTATTGTGTTTATACTTTTACCATTTTTCCATGCTTTTTCTCTGCCCTGCATTAGTATTCTACTCTTTCTGGATAGCCAAAATTGCATTGTTTTTAGGCTCCTCCTTCTATGGGAGATACAAAGCTGTTTAGAATATTTAGGAAAGGGGAGGATTTTTATGAAGTTCCAGTTAATAGATGATAGGTTAGTAATGAACATTTAATGTTTACACGTGGACAGGTTGTGTGTTGTTTTATATAAGTGCTATTTGAGTGGATGTGTGAGATGTCTGGTTGTATAGACTGGGTGATGGTCACTGAGAGAGTCTGACATTGTACCAGAGGTGGTGTATTTGCTAGGGTATGATACAAGGATCCAGTCTAATGAGGAATTTGATGTCTTGCTATAATGCATGGGGCTATTAATTAGTTTTTGAAACCATATAAGTTCATGCATTTTTTCTTGTGGAATTTTTATGGATGTTGTTGCTGTGTCTTTCGGTTTATCCCGGTTAGGGGTCGCCATAGCGGAACTCCGGTCAGCTAATGTTTGGTAGTGGATTTTTACATGCCGAGTTACCAGCCCTGATGCACAACCTTCAACGAAGGCACGCCCATTCATGCATGCCTCCACACAGATGACGCTCTAGCTGAGAATCGAACGGGACAACGTCTTGTATTGAGGCGACAACGCTACCGCAGCACCAATTTTTATGGATGTCCAATGTAGGATATCTTCCAGTGTAGCTGTAGTGGCACCAGGAGGGATGTTTATTTTCAAGAACATAATAAGAGGCTCCCATCCTCAGGTCAATTATTACAGAAAACAATCTTTACAGAGAGCAATCAGTTTATAGTCAGTAAAGAGAAACTAATAAGAAAGCACAAAGTAGAACAGGTTTTCTTTCATTTACTGAATGGATACACCAAGAAGCCAGGAAAAATAAGGAACGGACATATTCAGTGGAAAGTGGCCAACTTTGTAAGTGGTCCTTAGAGTGCAAGGAGTACTCCTCGAGGGAGTGGGATTTTACAGCCTCTTTCCAGCACAAGGCAGGCATGTATTTAATTAGTTAAACTTAATACTCAACAAGGCTGTTCATGTTAAACTTGCTTATATTGCCCAATGACAATATTCTCACTGAAAATATTCACAGAGGTGGACTTTATGGCAGAGATCCTGCAATTTCACGGTCAGGGATCGATGTCATGACTACAGGCTTTGAAAGGAAAGAAAAAAGAAAAACTCTACTATACTGAAATATTTTATGGATGCAATAAACTTAATATTTATTACTCGAGATGGTGGAAGGACCACAGTATAAAGAAAGTAAGAAACTTTATGAATGTGCATTAAGAAGAGGAATAGCAGGAAGCATACTGATACAGCATACAGAGCTCTGAAAAACAAATTATTAGAATATAAGGCGATACTAATAAGCAGAATATAAAACCATTATTTAGTAAACATTCATTGAGTTAACCAGTACGTAAAAAGAGTATTGTATATACCAAAACATCAGCAACTGAAATTACACACATACTTTAAAAAAGCCCAGGCTCAGCAAACTAGAACAAAATTAATACAAATGCAATACACTTTTTTGTTGTGTCTTTCGTCTTTTCCCGGTTAGGGGTCACCACAGCGGAACTCATGTCCGCTAATGATTGGTAGTAGATTTTTACATGTCGAGTTGTTGGCCCTGATGCACAACCTTCAACGAAGGTACACCCATTCACGCATATCTCCACACAGAAGATGCTCTAGCTGAGAATCGAACAGGACAACGTCTTACTGTGAGGTGACAATGCTACCGCAGCACCACCACTGCAGATGAATACAAATGCAACACATTGCCAAAGTCATTTCATTGCTCTACACATTCTTACAACAAATAGAAATATAGTAATTCATGACACATACCTGTCCAGCAAATGAACATGGTGACTTAGTGGATGTGGAGAGGAGACACATCTTGTTTTTGTTTGTTTCCTTTTTGGAGGTCATTTTTGGCCTAAGTTGGGTCCCCTTTTCTTCTTGTACATAAATACTCCCCAGGTCTCGACTGAAAATGGACATTTATCCAGTTGGACTCTCCCAGTCAACAAATGTAAAATAAATAAAATAAAATATTCAAACTGACAACCTGGTTAGGTTGCTTAAATTTCATAGCCTTCCTTCCTACGGAGGAAAGAATATTCTGAATTTTGGTGCTTGTATATCTGTTGTATACCAGCACACCCTTATACTTCCTCAGACATACACTGCATGTGGAAGGCTTACGGAGCTTTTGTATACTAGCCAGATGTCTGATCCTTGGCAAAACATATCTACTAAATATTGTTTGCTACACACATTGTCTCTAATGAATATGCATGTTTTTGTATTATCTTATGCTTTATTTTGTGATCCGAATATGCATGCACTTTAAGTTAATCTTCTATCTTATATTAAAACTTACAACTTGTATTTTTGCATATTTGCATTCTACATATACAACTTATATTATTTATGGAGTTTTTCTCTCCGGCCTCCACTGCAAAGGGTTCCAGATCCTGGTTGGATGTTTCCTGTAAATAAATGTCAATAAATAAATAAACAATAAATGAATAAATATTATGTCGCAACAGTGATCTACGCGAGCATCTACTGTTATAGTAAGTTTACATTCACAACCGTCTTTCCTCTGTCCTCCTTATCATGAATTCACATGTTAGCACAGTACCAGGACTAATTGCACCTTTGGTGGTCCCAGTACTAAAGCCTTCTCTTATTTAGCTTAGCAAAGTTGGCCCTTCTTTAACTTCTTTTAATTAGTTGTATTACTGTATGTATTTTTGGTACCAATGACTGAATAATGGCCATTGTATTTTGTTCATGTTGCTTGGTCCAACATACTAGCCTTCTTTGGTGTAGTTTGATGGCTTCAAACCAATACTGCAAAGACAAGACTTACAAGTTTTCATAATTTTGGAAGTCTGCATTTTAAGTGGGTTCTCCTGCATGGACCTTTGCTCCCTACACCCTGCCATGGGGTCTTCATCCCCACACCCGCTACAGGCATATATGCCATTTCTGCTGATCACTCACTGTATAACAGAATCAGAGCAAAAATTACATTTAAAAATACCAGCTCACAATTTATGTCCTTATAATTTGACAAAGGATCTGTAGCTTGACCCTTTCACTTTATTTCAACATTCTGAGGTTATTCCATAATTAGAATGATCTCACTGATTCATAAATAGCAATATGCTTTCTCTGTTTTCTTTGCTATAGATCTCAGAGCATACTGCCCTCATTGTTTACACATCTCCTAACTGGTTATTGTTAGCTGTTTCACAGTCACAAAGGAATCCTGCCTAATTTATCGGGATCCAGTTGTATTTTTCTCCATTGTGATATCAATGCCTGTCTTTAATCATCAGTTTCCCTCAAAGGCTGCTCCAGTTTTAGCTGATTATTACACAAAGACGTTTTTATAGCAATTTCATAGTGCCATGGTAGGCATGTATGAATCAGGTAACCATGATGAAAATGGGAATGTGTAAATTAGGCAACCATGCTGTAGCTGGAATATGTAAATTAGGCAGCCATGCTGTAGCTGGAATATGTAAATTAGGCAGCCATGATGTAGCTGGAATATGTAAATTAGGTAGTCATGCTATAGATTGGAATGTGTGAATTAGGTGACCCTGCTGATGATGAGAATGCATAAATGAGGTAACCCTGCTGTGGATGGGTATGTATGAACAACATATAGATGTCTGTATATGAATGATGTGACCTTTCTGTATATGAAAATGTAAGTGTAGGGGGATCATACTATTCCCAGTAAAGTGTGAAGGAGGTGAATGTACTGCTGATGTTTACATACAAATGAGGTGAACATGTCACAGATGTGAATGCATGAATGAGTAGGCTGTGCTGCAGACGGGAATGTATGAATATGGTGACCGTCATATAGATGGGAATGTAAGACTTAGTGACACTGATGTCAGTGGGACTATAAGAATGACCGTCCTTCATGTCGATGGAATGTAAGACTCAGTTACCCTGATGTTCATGGGAATGCATAAATGAGGTCACCATGCTGTTGAAGGGAATATATGAAAGAGATGACACTGATGTCAATGGGAATGTAAGAATGAGTGGCCTTGCTGTAGAAGGAAATGTATGAATGAGGTTACAGTGCCGATGTATGACTGTATCAATGAGGTGACAGTGCTAAAGAAGAGAATTTATGAAAGAGTGACCATGCTGTAGACATGAATGCATGAATGAGTTGACTCTACTGTTGATGAAGATGCATGAATCTACTGTTGATGAAGATGCATGACTGAGGCGACAGTTCTGTAGATGGCAATCTCTGAATGATGCTTCACTGCTGCTGTTGAGAATGTATTAATGAAGTGACTATGCTGTAGATGGCAATGTGCAAATAGAATCACCCTGGTGTAGGTGGGAATGGATGAATAAGGTAGGTAACCATGTTGTAATTGAAATGAATGAATGAGGTGACCCTTCCATAGATGGGAGTCTATGATAGACATGAATGCTCCCTAGATGGGAATGTATGAGTGAGGTGACCACATTACAAATGGGAATGTATGACTCAGGTGACCATGATGTAAATTAGTATATTTGAATTAGGTCCCTGCTGTTGGTATGCAAATATGAATGAGGCAATCATGCTGTAGACGACAATGTATAACTGAGGAGAAAGTGCTGTGTTTGGAAATGAGTGCGTGAGATGATATCCCTGTAGGGGAAAATATATGAATAAGATGAAACTGCTGTAGGTGGAAATATGTAAATGAGATAACCCTGATACAGAGGAGAATCTGTACATGACATGACCCTGATGTAGATGGGAATGTGAGAGTACATTGACCCAGATGCAGAAGACGGGTCTATATTACATTATCGAAAAGTAATTTAATCAAACGGGATTTTACATCGAAATGCTGTTGATTGAGCTGTTTATAGTGAGATCGCGGTAAAGTGAAGATCAGACAATTTGCCCTTTCCTCACTGTAGTGCGATCTCAGAGTTGGTATATATAATTAGTGGGGGGTGTGGGTGGCACGGCCCCCCCACAAGAGCGAATTTGATAAACGACATTTTCGATATAGGTGGCGTTCAATTAATATACGTTTTGATTATGTAATATAGACCCCAGAAGACGATCTATAAATGAGCTGACATCACAGATGTAGAAGGGAATACATGAATAAAGTGACCCTGATGCAAATGGGAATCTATAAATGAGCTGACCTTGATGTAGAAAAGAATGTGTGAGAAAGATGACTCTGGTGTAGATGGGAATCTATAAATGAGCTTACCCTGATGTAGAAGAGAATGTATGTGCGAGTGAGGTGATTCTGATGTAGATGTGAATCTATAAATGAGATGACCCTGATGTAGAATGGAATGTTTGAGACAGGTGACTGTGATACTGATGGGAAACTATAAATGAGCTGACCCTGATGTAGAAGGGAATGTGTGAATGAGGTGACTCTGATGTAGATGGGAATCTATACAAGGTGACTCTGTTCTAGATGGGAATCTATAAATGAGCTGACTCTGATGTAGAAGGGAATGTGTGAGTGAGGTGACTCTGATGTAGAAGGGAATCTATAAATGAGTTGATCCTGATGTACAAGGGAATGTGCAAGTGAGGGGACTCTGATGTAGATGGGAATCTATAAAAGAGCTGACCCTGATGTAGAAAAGAATGTGTGAGTGAGGTGACTCTGATATAGATGGGAATCTATATATGAGCTTACCCTGATGTAGAATATAATGTGTGGTGAGCAGATTCCTAGATCTAATCTGAATCTATAAATGAGCTGACTGCTGGAGAGATGTGTGAGTGGGATGAGGTGGATTGATGTGGGAATCTATAAAGAAAGAGCTGAATAGAAGAAAGAAAAGGTGACTCTGATGTAGATGGGAATCTATATATGAGCTTACCCTGATGTAGAATATAATGTGTGAGCAAGGTGACTCTGTTCTAGATGGGAATCTATAAATGAGCTGACTCTGATGTAGAAGGGAATGTGTGAGTGAGGTGACTCTGATATAGATGGGAATCTATATATCAGCTTACCCTTATGTAGAACGGAATTTTTGAGACAGGTGACTATGATACTGATGGGAAACTGTAAATGAGCTGACCCTGATGTAGAAGGGAATGTGTGAATGAGGTGACTCTGATGTAGATGGGAATCTATAAATGAGCTGACCCTGATGTACAAGGGAATGTGTGAGTGAGGGGACTCTGATGTAGATGTGAATCTATAAATGAGCTGACCCTGATGTAGAAGGGAATGTGTGAGTGAGGTGACTCTGATATAGATGGGAATCTATAAATGAGCTGACTCTGATGTAGATGGGAATCTATAAATGAGCTGACCCTGATGTAGAATGGAATGTGTAAGTGAGGTGACTCTCATGTACATGTGAATCTATAAATGAGCTGACCATGATATAGAAGGGAATGTATGAAACAGGTGACAGTGTTGAAAAAGGGAACATATGAAAGGGGCAGCAGTGACATAGAAGAAAATATGTGAATGAGGTGGCCACATACCTCTCATGTTCTTTGTTGAATGACCATAGTCAAAGCTAAAATCATTCATGGTGGAGTATGAAGGCCAAAAAATCAGAGACAGTGTTTAAATATTACTCCAATTAACTTAAAAAGTTAATAGAACAGTAGGTTTTACATCAATGTGCATTTTTTGAATAATAAGAAGTATTAAATTTCAATGTCTGACATTATTGACTGGTTACAATTCTCAGTGATATATCAGAAAATAAAAAAACTTACAAGGGATAGGGCAATTATATGTGTCAGAATCAAGGACATTCAGCAAAATCAGGGACATTTGGGAGGTATGGTTGAATGTGTGCTGTAGATATGAATGTATGAAAGAGATGACCCTGCTTTTGATAGGAATGTATGAACAAAGTAAATGTTCTCTTAATGAGAATGTATAAATAAGGTGACCGTACTTTAGATGGGAATGGGTGAATGAGGTCATCCTGTTGTAGAGGGGAATGTAACAATCGGGTGGCTTATGTGAACTTTGCTTAAATAGGAAATGAATATCCAGGTACTGGGCTCTAGCTGGAGTGTAGGAGTGTAGACATAAGAACCCCTCTAGTCCACTGAGCTACTACCTCCTAAATTGAGTGGACAGTCCTGCAGTCCCACATGCTTCACTGAGATGACAGTACTATACAAGAGAATATCTGAAAGAAGGCAACATACCATAGAACAAAATTTATGAATGGTGTGACCATGCTGTAGATGAAAGTGTATAGATAAGGCGACCATGCTAGAGATGAGACTGTATTAGTAAGATGACCTCACAGATGATGTAGATGTATGACTGAGGTGACAGCTTCATAAATGAGAGTGCATGAATGAGGGATGAGCGCTATAGCTAGGAAAGTATCAATGAGTCAACCCTGCTGCAGATGGGAATTTATCAACTAGTTGACCTTGCTATAGAAGGGAATTTATGAATTAGGTGACCCTTCTGTAGATGGGAATGTATAAATGCATTGCTCATATCATAGATGGGAACGTGTGAATGAGGTGGTGCTGCTGTAAATGAGGAAGCATGAGTCATGTGACTCCATGACAGAGTGAAATGTATGAATGAAGTAGCCTCGCTATCGATGGCAATTATAAACAAGGGGGCCTTGCTGTTTCTTGGGATGTCTAAAAGAGGTAATTGTGCGCTACATGGGCATGTTTGAATGACATGACAGTGCAGTAGATGGTAGAGTGTGAATGAGATGCCCGGGCTGTAGATTTTAACTGGAATGCTTGAGTGAGGTGACATTTTTGCAAATGAGAATGTTTGACTTAAGTGGCCAGGTGTACACTGGAATGACTGAATGAAGTGAAGGTACTGTTGGTGTGAATGTAAGAGAAAGGTGACCATGCTTTAAAGTGAATGTATGATTAAGAAGAACATTTTGTTGAAAAGTATGTATCAATGAGGTGACCCTCCTGTAGATGACAATGTATCAATGAGGTGACCCTGCTGTAGATGGGACTATATCAATGAGGTGACCCTGCTGTAGATGGGAATATATCAATGAGGTGACCCTGCTGTAGATGGGAATGTATCAATGAGGTAACCATGCCGTAGATGGGAATGTATCAATGAGGTGACCCTGCTGTAGATGACAATGTATCAGTGAGGTGACCATGCTGTAGCTGGGAATGTATCAACGAGGTAATCCTGCTGTAGACAGAAATGCATAAATGAAGAATCCTCCTGACCACAGGAATATATTCTTAGATGGGATTGTATGAAAGAGGTGTCTGTGTTATAGATGGGAACATGAGAATGATGTAGCTGTTTTGTAGATGGGATGAATGAAGAGACACTTCTGTAGTTGTGAATGTTTGAATGAGCTTTCAGCACTGTAGATGTAAATGTCTGAATGAGGAGGCATAGCTGCAGAAGAGAATATGTAAATGAGGTGACATGCTGTGGCAGTGAATGCTTGAAATGCGGTGGCCAAGCTGTTGGCTGGAATGAATGAAGGAGAAAGGTGTGCTGTAGATGGGAATACATGAATTATATGAACCTGTTCTGGATGGGAATGGAAGAATGAATGGCCAAAGTGGAAAGATTCCTTGCTTCATCGTTTTCGTTATTTTCTTTGTTTCTCTCATTCATTTTCAACACTCCTGTGAGAAATAATGAGAACAGGAGTGCACATCTGAACATCATAGCAATCAGCGGGATTATTATAACATTCTTGCTTCCAGAATAAGAAAGAACCAGTTTTGGCAGCAGGACTGAGGAGGCTGTAATGGTCCAAACAACAGAACGAGGTGCATGCATGCATTAATAGAATATTTATTAATTTTTCTCATGTTATTTTATGGGTTGACTGTTTGCCTTCACATATACAGTACATAAGACTGAATGTGTTTCAGAAAATAATGCTGTTAACATTTCTCAGTGTGAAATTTCTTTCTTTCTTTTTATTTTTATTGCAAAATAAACTATCTCCAAATGGAAGTAGGTAACACGGTTCCCTATTAGAAGACCGAAGACACATTCTTTCGAATGCATCTTGGTCGAACTCAAAAGCCTGAAATGGCAAAATATTAAAGCGGCTTTTAAGCAAATTCTTTCCCTGGGAAAGAATTTGCTTGGCCGCTGCGTTACTTTGCCCTTTTCGACACTGTAGTGCAGTCTCAGAGTTGGTATATTTAGTAGGGGGGTGTGGGGGTAATGTTTAAAGTATTTTATTTATTTATTTTTTTGTTGTTGTTGGAACAGCAATTTATTTTTCCCTAGGAAAAAAATCGCTGTTCTGACAGTTCAAAATTGTAAGCTTTCTCTTACATAGGGTCAATTAATCACTGTTTGCTTTTTTAAGCATTCGGTGATCTAATATAGACCTGGTGACACAAATTAAACATTGCTGTGTAAAGTTATAACATTTCATACACATACATAAAGCAGTAATTTACTGAGTGCTTCATAGGGGAAAAAGGATAGCAATAACATAGGGGCAACTAAAGTAAAGTAAACAGGTACATGGAAAGTACTTATTAGTTTCACTGTACATGGAACATGCACTGGCTCATAAAGTTAACTAGCCTTAAGAGCATAATAGCAACAATACTTCTGATACAAGTGCCCAATAGCTACCACCCAAATGGCCAACAGATCATTTACCAAAGCATTGTCCTCTTTCTGCAAATGGTCGTTAATATCATCTACCACACATATAATAAATAATTTATAGTATTTCCTGACATAGCCCATTCAACGTGTTACACTGTAACATTGAGGGAACTTCTAATTAGATGCAATATATAGGTGTGTTATGACAGAAACCTGGGAGAGTCATAGTTTCTGAATGTGGCTTATGTTACCTTTATGTAAATAGGCAGCTAGGTTCTGGTTGGAGTGTAGATATAAGAACCCCACTAGATTGCTGTGCTACTACCTTCCAAATTTTACAGACAATCCTGCAGTCTCAGAACATATGATGAACATCTGGACCTTCCACCTCCTCTTAGCCATGGTCTAATAACATCCATGTAGGAGTCTTAATTGATGGCACAATAGCCATGGGTAAAGGGCAAGGGTTTGTGGCAAGAGGACATTTGTTTGCATAAAGGATATTTCATGTTCATACAGCAAGATAGCCACCTTACCTCTATAGTGTTGAATAAGGATCCAGTACAAGTGTGATGTGTGTAGCCCCCTGTCTTAACGACTTCATCCCCTTTTCCCCCAGCAGTGTTGCCTCTTCTGATTTACTTTGGGATTTGAGTAGCTTTATATAGGGCATGTGAAAGAAAGCATGATGGTTCGGAGGTATTTCCAAAAATCCTTACCAGGAAGAGAGCATATCCTTCTGCAATTGCTCTATCGCAGTGTAAAATTTCAGAAACAGAATGGGTCACTAAACATGAGTTTAAAGTCAATTCTGACAGTGACACCATACTTTTGTAGGGCCAAAGCTGATTGTTTGAAACTTTGAGTCATAAGCTGCATTTAATTCAGTATTTAATGTTGAGACCGTACCTCACATGATAGTAGTCCAAACTGTGAGGATTTTCTTTGCATGTGAAAATGATAAGGAAATTGTTATTGCTCACTGTCTTTCATTCACCAGCTGTGTTCACGTGAAAAGTGACTTTTTTTATAGGCATGTTTTTATTAGGAATTTTGCCAAAATCTTAAAGTATGAACTTGAATTTCTTTTTAAATAATTTAATAAAAAGTGTGTATGATTCCAACCTTAAACAATAATGGTTAGTTATTTTGGAATTAGAGGAATAAAAATGGAGTTATTAAGCAAGCAGAAAAAGGGAAGGAAAATAGCAATGAATGTTTATCAGTATGTGGAGGTTTGTTATCAGCATTTAAAGGACTCCATGACATATGAACACTTTACAATTAAGCAGGTCAAGAAGCTACAGAAAAGGTATGTAAACTAGTAATGAAATAAGTGAGACTCCTTGTGTTCTGACTGAGAGTGCTTTTCAAACAATCTGGAAATATAGAGCTGATAAGTATATTTTTGGCACTTTTTTAACTATTCAGAGTTCTGCACTGTCTTAATTTTTACTTGACTGAATTATTTATATATTTGCTGGCATTGTTTTCTGACCTGTGCTGAAACTGGTTTTCAACCACCCTATTCCTATTGTGTTCTTAAAGTTGGTGGCTTTTGCAATTGCCTGCCCCTACTGTAAATTTGATCTGGGAACTTCTCCCAGTCCCAAATATCTTTAGCTCATTCTACCTAATAGAGAGATCATTTGGGAAGGCCAAACTCCTTAGTCCTTTAACCTTGAATTATCTTGTGTTCCTGCTCTCTGACTTTTTACTTTTTCTAATTTGTGCTTCTTTCAACTACTGTTACTTCATCTTGCTTTACTTTTTTCCTGCTGCTTGCTGCCTGTTCTCTAAAGTGTTCAACTGCATCTTTGCTGTTGCAATTATTAATGCTTGTTTATAGCCTGTCTAAATTGTTAAGTGTTATTCTTAAGTGTTATTCTAAGCTCTTAGTTTTAAACACTTGGGCTTTAGGCCCACCCCTTAGCTCTCCCTGGTTTTTCTCCCTCAGATTCTGACAAACATGGATGGACAATTTCTTACAGCTTCTTCTGCCAGTCTGATTGATATGGGGATCCTGAGACAGTGTAGCAACTGCTTAATGTACATGGACAACCATCTACTACTACTACTACCTAGGAACACAATCTGTGAGAGATGCAATTACATTAGGAACCTAGAGTTCAAGCTCTCTCCCCCTCAAGCCAGTATATCTGGCACTGAAAAGGTTGTCAACACAATCGCTACACCTCAAACACCACCCACACCTCCATAACACACACCTACATATGCGGAAGTCCTCCACATAAACATACCCAAACAAAGAAGACTTCCAAGGCAAAAATACATGCAATCTCCACAGCCCTCCACAATACATGCCATGCATAGTACACACACCTGTGCCTCGCAACAACTAAGGATTCACCATAAACCCAACATATTAATCATAATAGACTCCATTGTGAGGCACACAGATGTGCCTCTCATCAGGCTGGATAAGGAGAAAGTCACGGTTAGTTGTCTGTCAGGTGCCAGAATCTGCCATATCACACATGCACTCAAGTCTCTCAACAACAGGTACTGTTATGACTCTGTCATAGTCCATGTTGGCGTGAATGACTTGAGATATTCATCTCTGGACTATATGAAGAGAGACATGATTGAGCTCACTAATTATGTGTCTTAGGCAGGTATGTCCCTAGCCTTAAGCAGCATTCTGCCATCACTCAGAATGATGCCCCAATACAAACAGAGAATGATTGACTTTAACAACCGGTGTAGTTTCTGGTGTCATTCCAGGGGGATCCAGTACCTGACAGCCTGGGAAGATATGATCGACAGACCACGATACTTTGCCAGAGATGGCCTGCATCTGTTTCACCTGGGCTTGAGGCTTCTGGCAAAGGCCCTTGCATCAAAAAATACCAACAATGGCACAAGAACCAGTGAAATCCACATGTTGAAAGTAAAAGGACTATTTTATTAAGCACTTTTTGTCTCACTCAGTGGTGGAACTTCTTCAGATAAAAACAAAAGTCCAAATAATATCTTATATACAAATCTAACATGCATTGTTAACCAATCACTATTTCCTCCACATATTCCCACACACATTAACCCTTACATGCCTGCTATCTTATAATAACCACATTTTTACGTTATTTAAACTTAATTCAAACTGCAAACTTTTGTATGTAACTACACACATGTATTTAACATAAGTGCACCGACCTTTCCTATGTGTTTGTACAAACTGGTTTGTAACATTATTCACCTCAATAGACTTTTTAATTTTAAAATGCATAAAATTGAGCAAATCTCATTAAATCCTGGGAAATGACAAGCGTCATTTGCCCTAAATTTAAACTCTCCTTGCCTCCCCTATAGTTCCTTTTTTAGGAAAAGTGATGAGGTTAAAACTATCAACATAAAAAATTTCAACAAAACACAAATTAAAGGTCATGCTGCTAAATTCTAGGAGTCTAAACATGAAACTGCACTCATTGCAAGCATTCCTAAACCCGGAAAATGCTGACATCTGTGCAGTCACGGAAGCCTGGTCCAAAACTGCGGAGAGCACCCCAGCTTTACCTGGTTACTTATCCTATCATACATTCAGACTCCAAACTGTGGGCAGTAAAGCCAAAGGAGGTAGAGTTTCAGTATGCATTAAAGACATACACATCTCCAGGCTGGTCAAACAGTATGATGCACAGGAGACACTCCAGGTGCAGTTAACCATTGACAAGACCCCTATTCAAATCATAGCTAGATACTGGCCCCCAAATCTGACTCAAGATGCCCAATCTGCCTATTTGGACCTGTTCGAATCTATCAAGATTCAACCCTTTACTCTGATCCTGGGTGACTTTAACTTCCCAAACATAGAGTGGAAGAACTACTCATTCCAGAACACAAATGCCCAGAGATTTCTTGATTTTGTCAATGCAAATGCTTTGGAACAGCTAGTCGATAACCCCACAAGAGGTGATAATATCTTGGACTTGGTATTAACCAACATGAGTAACCACTGCAGCATCCATATAGTATCATCCTCCCTGGTAAGATCCGATCACAAAGCGGTCACCTTTGAAGTCACTATCTCCCCCAAACCCCTCTAGCTAGGATCAGACATAAAAACTTCTCCAAAGCTGATTACAGCTTCCTGAGGGATGGTATAAATAGTTTTACAGCCCCCTCCCCTCTCTGTAGGAATTGGCGCCAATATCCAAAACTACATCAAAGCACTATACGAGCATTTATATAGATGCATGGAATCAGGAATACCTGACAGGACTAAGTCATCCTCCGCAAGGAAGAGTAAACTTGTCTGGTGGACATCTGAAATAAATAAACTCTATAACAAAAGGAAAAAAATTGCTGTCCAAGAGCAAGAAGGAGCAGGTGGCCAATTGGAAGGAATGTCTCCTTAGCCTGAACAAGCAATAAGAGCACTATTGAAATCCTCCAAAGCCAACCTTGAGTCCAGATTGGCCACATCTACTAGAGACAATCATAAGGCCTTCTTCACATGTGTCCGCAACCTCAAAGGAAGCAACCAGATCTGTTCAGAACAGGTGGTCAAGGACCCCACATATACAAATGCCGTAGATATAGAAAACGTGCTGGCTGTCTAATTCAGTGAAAACTTTATCCCTCTGTCCCCACCATCAGTAAATCAGGACATCCCCAGTACCTGCCCCCTTCCTCTTATATCTAGGGAACAGGTCATCACTGCTCTCTCAAAGGCAAAAAATACAGCCTCCATGGGACCCGATAACAACCCAGGCTGCATCCTACATGAATTCAGGCAGGAACTTGCAGCACCATTAGGTACCCTATTCAACCAAAGCCTGAGTACTGACTACACAAAGGTGGAACATCCATTGATCCGGGAAATTATAGATCCATCAGCCTAACTAGCCTGATCTGCAAGGTTATGGAATGGATTATCATGGACCTCATTAACAAGGATATTGGCAACCTCCAAACATTTGATCTCACACAGTTTGGCTTCATGAAAGGGAGGTCATGTCTGCTAAATTTGGTCGACTTCTTTGAGACAGTCACCAAAGCCATGGACAATGGGAAGACGATGCACACCACCTACCTTGACCTAACTTTGACACTATTCCCCATTCAGGCATAATAAATAAACTCTCTCAGCTAGGAATCAATCCATATGTTACCAGATGGGTAGCAAACTGGCTCACTGATAGAACTCACATTGTCAAAATAGGAGAAGCCACCTAAAGCAATAGGCATGTAACAAGCGGCATACCCAGGGTTTGGTCTTGGGCCCTCTGTTATTTGGGATATACTTTTCTGAGTTGCAGGCCAAAACCAGTGGGCTATGGCTGACCAAGTTTGCAGATTTCTGCAAGCTGGGTGCTGCCATCAATTCCCCTAGTGATGTGGACATCTTCCAAGAGTGTCTCACTCAGACAAATGACTGGTGCCAGAAACATGGCCTCAAGCTGAATACCAAAAAATGCATCATCATCCCCTTTGAGGGAGAGTGACGTCCCCAAAAATTATCACAGTAATAACAATGTCCTAAGCACTTAATCAGACATGAGGGACCCAGGTTGATAGCAATCTGACTTTTGACCATCATGTTGCTTTTGTGGTATGGAAAGCCTTCTACATGCCCCACCTCATAAGTTAGGGTATTTCATCCAGGGACAAGGAGGTCATAACATCCTTGTATTCTTCCCTTATAGGGGCCATTATTGAGTACAATGCACCTTTTGGCATGTACCTCACAAAGCACATGCAACATCTGGAGAGACCACAGAGGTTCCCCACCAGGAGAATCCAGGGCCTCAAACATCTACCATACACAGATAGGCTAAAAGCCCTTTCCCTCTTCTCAGTTTCATTCAGACTCCTCAGTGGTGACCACTGTCTGGCATTCAAGGCAATCATGGACCCCACCTTGATGGGATTGCTGCATACCTGCAAGTCAGGCTCCACTCGAGTAACCCACACATGCGGCCTCAACCTGGTCTGTGGCATCAACAAGACTTGTTAGTGGGGCAGATATGTGTCCCAGAGACTCCCTCATCTATGGTATATACTCCCTCTCCACATCAAGCAGTGTACCTCTTTATCCCTTTTTACGTGCAACCTGGATACCTGGATGGGAAACAGAAAATATACCCCTGGGATTCCACCCATGTCCCTGCTGGACAGGGGTATTGGGTGCTGATTTGTCTAAACATGGGCTAAACTCTTGGCTAAGCTTATAAGAGCCTCAGAGCCAATAGCCTAGTAACCTCCTATGATCCTATAATAAAGATATTTTTAGAAGATGACATTAGAAAGAAATTACAAGCAATCAAAATCACTGCTTTTTAGTGTCTACTGAAAACATATAAAACAGGTTTTCACTATCAAGAAGACAAGATCTTCCTGCTGTTGATTATTTTAGAAACTAGAGATGAGCAAAGTCCATCTGTGCATTCCTAAACTTGCAGGAAGCATGGGACAAGGTTCAAAGAAAGCTGATTTGGGCAGTCCTGTGATGGCTCAAAGTCCCAGAGACATTGGTAGAATTAGTGCAGACTATGTACAAGAACCCAATGACTCAAGTAGAAACTGTGGTTGGACTCACGAGAGGTTCCAGTGGAAAGGGTGTGCTTCATGGTTCACCTCTGAGCCCACTGCTGTTCATGGTAGTGATGGACAACATTAGCAAACAGCCTGGAGGAGACAGATCAACAAAGCTGTTACATGCAAATAACATGGCATCACAAGAGGACTCTGAAAAAGAACTTCAGCAAATGAAGGAGTAATGGAATGCAAAACTGAAGGCACATGGGATGAAACTGAGTACAAGCAGGCTGTTGTCATTTCAGCAAATAAGAATCAAAAGAAGGTGAAAATTAGATAGAAGGGAATATAGTGGAACAGGTTAACAGCTTCAAGTATCCAAGAGAGGTGGTTGAGAAAGAAAAATACAGAGTCAGAGGGGTTGCAGCTAATGTTTACAGACTGTAAGGGGTAGTGTGTGACAGAAGAATGCCAAATAAACTGAAAAACAAGGTGTGCAAAAACCGTGGTGCTATCAGCACTTCTGCATGTTACAGAAAGCTGGGTAGTAAAGGCAGATCAGTTGATGAAGGTAGAAGTGATGAAGAAGTGTCTGAGATGGGTAATAGGACGCACACTGTGGGAAAGATGAAGGAAGTTTCTTGGGTGGTGTAAGCCAGGGAACCTTGCTGGCTAGGCTTACATAGGCCCTTGGGCCGATAGCCTAGTACCTACCTATGAATGATGATATCAGAGTAGAAGCCAAGGTATCTCCAGTTGTAGAGAAAACAGATTGGGGTGGTTTGGGCACGTGCAGAAAATCAGAAGACAATCTGGTGAAGAGGATTTGGGAGAGACAGTAAGAAAGCAAGAGAAAACAAGGATGTTTAACAAAGAAATGGATGGATTGCATGAGAGAAGACCTGTGACAGTCAAGCATAACTCTTGAAGGTAGGACAGTGGCACTGAATTGAGAGAAGTGGCAACAGTTCACACAACACCCACAATCCCATGTAGTAAAATGGGAAGGAGGGGTTGATGATGTCACAACTATTGGAGAAGGTTGTATTGTCTGGTACTGGGATAAATTTTGGATGACTCTGAATATCAAAAGTTTATATAGTATTAAATATGTCTATGGAATGGAAACATCAAAATAATTTTAGGAGATAATCCCTGCTAGCCAATGTATAATGAAGTTGACATTTTTTTCTTACAAATAATTACTTTCTATTTAATAAAAATATTTACCATGAAAAGAAAAGCTATGCGTGTTCCCTTTGCTCAGGTTTACACAAATTTAACTATGACATTGTTTGAAGAGGAACATATTTATAAGCCATGTTTTCTTGAAGAGAAAGTTATGTGTTATTTATACTATACTGATGATTTATTGTTGGCTTGTAAAGGGGGCAGCCAATATGCTATTAATGTTATAAAGCAGCAACTAAAAATAAATTAAGTTTCAGTTTTTCAGAATTTATGAGTCATAAAAGTGTTATTTTTTCAGATACTACATTAATGGGTCAACTTGGTTTGGCAATACTGCATAAATACTGCATAAAATCTACAGGAAGCCTTTTGTTTCTGCAGAAGATTTCCATGATAATAGTCATCCTACCCATCATCTAATGGTATCCCTATTGCATGGGGAATTTCTTAGAATAAGGAGATTTTTTAAATGAGGCAGTTGCAGTTCAAATGTTTCTTCAATGAGACTATGATCCTTACAATGTGTAAGTGGCATACAGCAAAGCAACGCAGACTCTGCAGTAAAATATGAATGATATTAAGAAAATTGAACAAATGGATAGAGCTGTTTTAAGAAGTATCAATCAGAAGAAGAAAAAAGATTTAATTTGTAAACAATACAATGAATTAGTACGTGAGACAGCAAAATGAATTAAGAAATGCTGGGATAAGCTAACTCTGGATCTAACACATTTCTATGCTGGAAAGTTTTCCAGGAGTTTCATTTTATAAAGGCAGAAGTTTAGGTAATATGTTAACTAATGACTATTTTAAGCTTTCAGATGAAGCTTGTGTAAATAATTTTATGCCTCTCTGTGGTACTTTTTAATCTAGAAACTGTTCCATTTGTTTAAGAGTTGTATTGTGTTTTAAGTTTATGAATGGTAAATTTGATATTTTAGGAAGTTAAACCTAATTTACTAAAGTAGTGATTTATGCCTGAAGTGATCTTGTAGTCTCTTTTATATTTCTATAAAACATTAACAACAGGGTGTTTCTCAAAGTTGGTGCTAACTTTCATCTCAGTCTGTTTAGGACTTTCATCTTCTTCTTCCTCTTTTTCTTTTGGCTGATCCCGTTAGGGGTTTCCACAGCGGATCATCTGCTTCCATTTCTTCCTGTCCTCTGCATCTTGCTCTGTCACAAAATACAGATTTCTCTTTAGGACTTTAATACTGGGAAATAATCTCCTTTTCGATACTTTGGTGCACAGTCTGTTAATACAGATCAAAGCAGGCTAAAACCAAATAAATGCAGAAGAGCTAAGCAAATTATCTACCATTACTTAGTCTCCTACAATAACAAAAAACAGAAATGTCTGTGGCTTCCCATTCTTCGAAGATAATCTGGCTTTACTTATCTTAGATAAGCACTTTTGTCCAAAAACGTCATCAGATCTAACAGAGAAGAGTTTTAACTTTTAAATGTATGCATTTTGTAGCATAGCCTTTAGGTGTAGGAGGTGTTACAGTACCCAAATTTGGAGGAGGAGTTGTAATTGGCTTGGGGCCAGTTGCATTGCAAAACAGTGGAGGATAAAAGCAGACCCAGGTCTAGGTAAAAGAAACACCATAATTTGCATATAGGATGTGGAGTGCTATAAAGACTCTGTAAGGTGAAAACAGGATAAGTGCAGTTGCACAACCTCTTACTATTTTAGTCCCTATAAATACAAACACTTTCTTAATACCATGTAAGTGGAAAAAAACTGAACAGCTCACATGTTATCAAAGTAGCCATATGATTAACAGAAATAAATGATATGGCTACATGTTATCAATATAGTTGTATGATTTACCTCTGTATTCAGCCCATAAGAGATGGGATCAGCCTACTTTTATGAGGCTTGAGTCTCTTTAAACCATAGATAAATGTGTGGCTATCCATGTTAAAAATATTTTAAAAACTTGACATAGTATCTCTTGTGAGTCATGCAAGTGGGTAAACAGATTATCCCATTTATATATCTGATCCCATTATTAAGGGGCTGAGTGTGCTAAGGAGAAACAGCTATTAATTTCCAAAATATCATGCATAGAACCATTTCTAGTGATTTCTACTTCAGAAAAAATATATATTTGGAGATTATACTAGTACTGGTGAAAGCAATCCTTGTTTCCCAGGCAGGTGCTGACCGGCCCAGTATCTGCAATAAGTCTCAAAGTTTAAAGTGAGTCCTACTGTTGCCGGCTATGTATCTGTAAATAACTGTGGTGTGTTATGTGCTTCCACTATGATAGTTATGTGCCTGCAGTCAGTCAATCTTTCTTATCCAAGATAGATTTTTATTCCAAAGCAGGATCTAGATGGTGGCTAGCCATAATATTGGATATGGGAAACCAGTCCAGAAAGCTAAATAGTGATCCAACATGGAAACCAATGTCTATGGACCCAATCCAGTGTAAATATCAGCACTTTTACTCTTGAAAGGAGCTTCATCAGATCCAGAAATAATCCATAGTCAAACACCAATTAGCCCAGATTTCAAAAGAAAAAAAGAAAGCAAAACAATCCCATAATAAAGTAAACCTTAAAGACCTAGTCTCAGTGCTCAGATTATCATTACATTAAAATGTAATTAAGTTAAGCATATCCCAAACAACCTTCCTCTGTAAAATGCTCCAGCCCACTAGAGATAGTTGAGAAATGCCCAAAAGTATTTATATAACAACAGAAACATTACAAATTATAATTTGATTGCCATAGTCCTGGAGTTGGGGTAGACCAAAATACAGATCCTTTTGATCAAACTTCTGGTTATTGATGTTGCATCAGGTATTTGCAGGGGCAGTCTATTGGAGTACTCCTACATGTGGTTTATGCTAGTGTGGAACATGATGGAACTGGGAGTAGATCCTGCAGTGAGAGAGATAGGTGGGTTACTTCTTTTAAAGGTTGCTAGATGGTGTTCTTGTCTTCAGAGGAATCCCATTATTAGGTGGTCTGAACCAGCGTGCTGCTGCCTGAATGTCAGGATGAGCTCAGTAGAGCCTGCATGGGTATAGTTCCTTAAGTATTACTGCACTTCTAATACAGCATGATCCATTTGGGCCTGGTTCAGCATGTTCATTCAGCTTAATTTACCATTTCAATTCCCTCTTTTCTAAAATGATGTTATTGTCCCCACTGGCAGTATTCTACATCTTCTATGACCCAAAACTTAAAAATAGAATGGCCAGGGTGTTCCAAGGAAAGTCTTGAAAGCTGTTTGTTAGGGTCTCTCTTCCTAATGTTGGAAGTATGTTGGGTAATTCTCCTTTTGACAAAGTAGACTACTAGTTCACTGTTACAGTTATTTTTTATTTTTTTTTTTTTTTTTAGCATTTGTTTACTGAGATAGTCTGAATGGACTGACAAGCAATCCCCTTTTCTGCAGAGGCCTGGAGGTGGAGCTTGTTGAGGTTTCCCAAACAGTCATTCAAGTTGAAGAAAATATTGGCAATGAAGGGGGGAGTGTAGCAATCCATTTTGTCAAATAATTCTGTATAGCAGATACACTCTTTTTCCCATTTGGGCAGGGCCATACTGACAAAGCAGGGTGTCACTGCTGCCTCCATGGCTATGTATTTAATCTGCTTGTAGTATTTTTTTTTAAGACAAAATAGTTATTTGAAAGAACCAGGGCGGCCACAGTGGTGCAGCGGTTAGCGTTGTCACCTCACAGCAAGAGGTTCTCTGGTTCGATCCTCGGCTGTGGTGCCTTCTGTCCTGAGTCTGCATGTCCTCCCTGTGGTTGCATGGGTTTCCTCAAACTGCTCCAGTTTTCTCCTACATCCCAAAGACATGCTGCAGGTGGATTGGACACTCTAAATTGGCCCTAGGCATGAATGCGTGCATGTGTGTGCCTTCTGTGGAAGGTTGGGTGCCGGGCTGGTAACTCGACACCGTAAGACTACTGCCAATCATGAGCAGACAGGTGATCCGCTGTGGCGACCCCTAACTGGGAAAAGCCAAAAGAAGAAGTTATTTGAAAGAAACAAGTCCAGTAGGGTACAATACAGATCTATTTCCCCCAGTGGTTTGTGATGCAAGGGCTTCTTTAATTGCTTCTATGCAATATTCATCCAGGACCGCAGTATAATGTTATTCTACATCTATGTGACCAGAATGGTGTTCATGCTGATAGTGACATCTTTGATCTTTTTAAAAAAATTAAGAGAATCCAAGATAAAAGCAGAGACATTCCTTGCAAGGAATTTGATTATAAACCCCAGAAAAATGGGCATGGCCTCTGTGGCTGAACCTCCTCCAGTAACAACCTGCCAGTGAGGGATCCTCTAGGTTTCTGTGGGGCTTGAGGTTACCAAAGAATCTAGGGAAGTGTGGAAAAGGAATTTCCAGGAAGTCAAGCATCTTGTTGCTAAGTAGGCCTTCTGCATTCATTTCAATAAGCCTAGTGTGTAAATGGTCATCTATCAAGATTGCTCTGTAAAAAGGTGGTGTTGCCAAGTATGTCTGCAATCTTGCTATTGAAAATACTGATATCTGAGAAGAAAATCCCCCCCCCCCCCCATTGTCTGCTTTCATCACCATGTGGTCCTTATCCTAACTCAAAATTTTCAGAGCGTCCAATTCATCTGAGACAAGAATGAGTTTAAAATGTAGAGCACAAGAACATTCTAGGAATACAAAAACTTGCTATTTCTGTAAGTGTGCATTTTACTAATAAAAATAATGGTTCGCCTGAAAATTTAAAGGTTGCTGTCTTAGAACATATTTATATTGGTAGTAGGGGGCTAAAACTACTGTGAAACAAATGCTGAAATATAAATAAATTATTTTATTATAAAGAGACTACATTGGTCCATTTGGGTCTTGATTTAGAACGCAGTTTAAAGACTCTCATTGGTAACTGTTAATTGGTGTTTGTGTGTTAATATTTACATGTCAGCTTGTGTATCCCTGTGTGAGTGAGTGAATGTGTGTGTGTGTGTGTGTGTGTGTGTGTGTGTGTGTGTGTGTGTGTGTGTGTGTGTGTGTGAGTGTGTGTATGTGTCAATGTTTTTAGCCTCTCTGAAAGGCAACAGCTAAGGCACCAAGGGAATAAAGGTTGCTATTATTTATTTATTTATTTGACATTTTTTTTTTAACCGGGTTAGGCCAAAGCCCTTTTTCAGTGGAGACCTGGGGAGGAAAGCTCCACAAAATATGGCTACTTAACTACATAACTACATTAACATAAAACATAGCTAGATAAACAATAGTTACCAGGAGTAAAATTAAGTTGAGTTAAAATGATAGCCAAATAGATACTAATGATTAGTAAGCACACCCGGTACAATACAGAGTAAATTAAAAATCAAATAGAAAATTTACATTCTTCATCATCAGTTAATTAGCAGCAGTAGGTAGAACTAATTAAGACACAATAAATTCTGTTTGAGGCAGCAGTAAATATGCAGGTACAAGGTAGAGAAACTATAACTAGTAGGAGTGATGTGGAGAAATACCAGTGGTAGAGAGGGGAAGCAGGGTGACATAGGTATGGAAGAAAGGTGGGAGGCAAGATGGCAGAAAGGAATAAGGTCAGTCAGGGGGATGATTACACAGACATAGGCATGTATTTTTAGGTGTTTTTACAGCATTTCTGAACTGGTGTTTGGGCTTAATATTTCGAATGTCCAGCGGAAGTTTATTCCAGCTCTTGGCTGGAGAATAGCTGTAAAGGTTCTTGCCAATTTAAATTTTTGGCTTGTATATAGAAAGGAGATGTTGTTCTGAGCTCTGAATGGTTCTAGGTGGGGAGTAGGGGGAGATGATAGAGGTAATGCTGGGACAGAAAGAGGGCTGGTGCAGTATAGAACGAATTATCTGAAGCTGAGAGAGGAGAAGGTTGTGGGGAAGCTCTAACCAGTTTAGTTTCCTCAGTGCTAAGCAGTGATGAGAATAGTAGGGGTGTTTGGCAGAAAATTTGGCCACCTTGTTGTAAGTGGACTCTAGTTTAGAGAGAAGTATGATTTGTTAAGTTGGTGAGGATTTGAGAGCTGCAAAGAAGGGTCAGGAGAAGGTAGGCCTGGGATAGGGCTATCTTGGCTTTACCGGATAAAAGTTTTTATTCCTATTACTGGATGATATCATGATTTAAGATAACTGCAGTAACTTTGCTGTACATTGGAATATTTGAATGAAGTACACCTGCTGCTTATGGGATTGTATCAGTGAGTAAAAAGAAGTAGAGCATACATACATATGGCATGTATACACATCAATATAACATGCTAGTGATTAACAAACATACATATGGCATGTATACACATCAGGAGAACATGCTAGTGATTAACAAACATACATATGGCATGTATACACATCAGGATAACATGCTAGTGATTAACAAACATACATATGGCATATATACACATCAGGATAACATGCTAGTGATTAACAAACATACATATGGCATATATACACATCAGGATAACATGCTAGTGATTAACAAACATACATATAGCATATATACACATCAGGATAACATGCTAGTGATTAACAAACATACATATGGCATATATAAACATCAGGATAACATGCTAGTGATTAACAAACATACATATAGCATATATACACACAACAGGACATCATGCTAGTGATTAACATTTCTTACAGTAGACAATCAGAGGTACATTTTTTTTCTTTTGCAGTTATAAGTTTTGTAAGGTAAATGTACACAGGTTTGGAAGCTTTCAGGGGAGAAACTGTTAATACATAGCTGTACCCTGACAAATTCTCTTGGTATGGATTAGCCTGGTGAGTGGCATGAGCATAGCCAGTCACTTAGACAGTGGGTTTTCAGTAGTTTTTGAACTGACTAAAGGAGGTGGTAGAAGTTATTTGGCTTGGTAGTGTGCTCCAGGTTTTGGCAATGGTGTTGGCAAAGAGGGTGTTACCAGTTTCATTTTTATGTTTGATGACAGTTATGAGGTTCTGGTTACTAGATCTTAAGGCTCTAGAGGGAATGTGGGGCTGAATTAGGTGCTGAAGTGCTAGGGTTATCTCAGGAAGGTAATAGAGTTTGTCTGCTACAGAGAGTTGATTGAGTAGAAGTATATGAGGCAACTCAAGCCAGGGACAGACAGTGGTGGGACCTATATGAAGCTTCAGTAGCAATCTTGGCAATCTTGTTGTAGCAAGATTCCATTTTATTTAGATCAGTTTGGCGGAGTTTGGTCAAGATGGGAGAGGCATAGAGGAGGGTGGATTGAAGATGAGTCCTTGCGATGGTTACTTTGGTATATTTTGTCATAAACTGCTTGTTCCTGTAGAGGAGACCAAGTTTTTCATTAACTTTCTTAATGGTTTGTGCTATGTGGATGTTGAACCTCAAGTTATTGTCTATTTCTATGCCTAGCAGTTTAGTGTGTGTGGTTGGATTGATTTGAATGTTTTCTTTGGAGTTAAGGGTGAAATTATTATTTAGGGGAGGAGCTCTGCCACGACTGAAAAGAATTAGTTTTTTTTTGGGGATTAAGAAGATGTTTGATGTTAGTGAACCAAGTTTCGTCTAGGGTAAAGTTATTCTGGGCAAGGGTTTGCAGTTCACTAAGGGTTTCTCTGGACCTCGTCAAAAGTTGGTACATAGTTTATTATGATTGTCTTTATTTTGGCTTACTTTACCTTGTATCCTGCTTTATTTTTAAAGTGTTTTCATATGGCAAAATGTTTATTTGTTTTCCTTGATTTGTAAAATACAACATGATATTCACTGCAAAAAAAGCAATCTTTTCCTGAACCTTCCCCCATTTGTACTCAGATGTATTTGAAGCTTTAATGTCTTTAACAAGTGTCTCTAAATACAGGGGAAACAGTATCAGTGAGAATTGACACCTGTGAATAGTTCAGCTAATAAGGGATATGGGCTCCTATTACATAATCGAACACTAGAAATAGTGAACGCTCATTTGTCGAACCCAAATGTATGAAACCACATAATACCGAAGGAACAGATCAGTGAACTTTTTCCCAGGGAAAAAAATTGCTGGCCCATTCTCCGGACTTCACTGTTTTCTTCACTGTGGTGCGATCTTGGAGTTGGTATATTTAAGGTGTGGGGTGTGTGGGGGAAACAGCCCCCCACATCGGGGGTTAAGAGGGTTGAAGCATCCCCACTTTATGTTGCCTGTACATTTTTTTTTGGATCAGTGAATTTTTTCCCTGTTCCTTTGAAAATTTGTGGTATCGTGCATTTGGGGTCAATAATATATCATTCGCCATTTGTAGCATTTGATCATATAATATGGATCCAGGGATATTACCCATGAGACTTCTCCTCCTTTTTTCATTCTAGCTTGGACTCCGTGGTATATGTTAAATATTAAGGTTATCCACTGTTTTAGAAATGTATAAGCTTCCTTGAGTTCTCATAAATTTTTAAATGATTCCCTCAAATCCTTTTTCAGAGACTAATCCCACAAGCATATTATAAGTGTTACGTTAATATTACGAAATGTCTGTCTGCCTTCTGTAAATCTACATTTGTCCAGATCAGTTATGCTTATCATACCCTTGCCATTCTTTTTGCTATCATTGCCACAACGTCCTTGTAATCATGGTTTAGGATTTAAATAGGTCTGTATGATCCTGACACTACTGGATCTTTCCCCTTCCTTTGGTATGACTACCATCACAACATTACACCAAAGGGGGGTGATTTTCCACCTACCAGGATCTTATTATACATGCTTAACATGTAAGTGATATTCAATTATTTCATTATCCCTATTTTTCCAAATCTTTATTGGAGTTTTGTCACTTCCTGGAGATTTCCGGTTTTGACTTCTTATTGCTTCTTTAATATCCCTTTCTCATATTTCCCTTATTAGGTTCTTTCTTTATCTAGCATTTTGGTAGATTTACTTATGCAGATATTCTTTCATTTTCTACAGTTTTCTATCCACTTCTACACTCTGTCTTTATAGGTTGTTATAGCAATCTGCCATTACTTTCACTATATTCCCCAGATCTGGACAATCCTACCATTTTACAGTTTCCTAATCTTTATTATCATTCTTTATTTTTGCTGCCTTAGTATCCATGCTAGCAACTTCCTCATATTAGGATTATTATCAAAAAATATTTAATTTAATGCCTTAGCTCTCAACTCACTTTAGTTGTCTAAATACTCTTAGCACTGAATCTTTAGTCATTTTGATTTGTTTGTCCAGTTGATTCGAACCAGTATCTTGCTTATAGTTCCCTTACCTTTTTACAGTCCACTTGTTATTTTTCATTGCTAATACTACAAACTCCTTTGCCTTCATTGTGACAAAATTCTTCACCTTTAGTTTATCCTAATCTAGTGATAAACTATGAGAGTGAGTGTTTCTCAATAAATCTTTTATCTTGCCTTTGCAGCATTATTTGTGTTAGTACATGACCAGAAACTATTGTTGCACATGTTTTTCTCTCTAAAACAATGCTACTGTCATTTTTTGAAGTTTAATACCTTTCCAATCTGGCCCAGTGGTCATGTTTCCCAGCAAAGAAAGTAAACTTTGCATGTCTCTGTCTATTTTTCATAAGTTGAGAAGAAAATTTATTGGCAAAAATGGGGCGTAGCTATGGGCACTCCATGTGACTATAGCTAAACCAATCTGGTATTAGCAGAAGGGGAGGCTTCCTTTGTACTTAGTGACACAAATCCTTTTAGATCAGCTCTGAAATTTTATAAGCGCTTTGTGGATGATATACATTTGATATGGGAAGGTACTTTGGAAAGACTGAAAGATTTTATTGTTTATTTTGAAACCATTACTGATTTTCTAAGATTCACTTTACATCATTCCAACCTGGATATTAACTTCTCAGATGTACATGTCTCCAGAGATGAAGAGGTGTAATGAAGACTGGGCTCTATAGAAAAGAATGTAGAAAAAATAATCTTTTGTCTCAAAGCAGTATGCACCTCAGTTATATCTTCTTTAATGTGATAAAGAACCAAATATACAAGCATTCTAAACTAAGCACCAATGACAAGATTTCTATAAAGCTGTGGATAGATTGCAGCTGGAGCTCCAGGAAAAAGGATATAAACAGTAAGAGATAGAGAAGGAACTGACCAAGAGTAATAAAATAAGGAATATTAAAGCTAGACCATACTTCAGCGGTGTGAGAAATACACTCTCCTCTTTAAAGAAACCTGTTAAACACAATGTTGAAGATATGTCAAAATCTACCTCCCATGGCACTCAAAACAGACTCATGCTTACTTATTCCAATGATGTAAAATATATTTGTAACATCATTACCAATATTTGGAAGAGTCTATTACTGGATCCCACCATTAAGGATATAGTGGGTAATGAACCCTTCTTTGGTTTCAAATGGAATAAGAATTTGAAACAATTGCTCTGCTATTCCAAGAATACTCTGAATTCCACCCAGTATCTGGCACGAGATATAGTAGTTGTGATTATGTTGATTGCAGAACCAAACATGTTTTATATATATATATATATATATATATATATATATATATATATATATATATATATATATCAAACAACCTGTGCATCATGCCAAAGTTTCTACCTGGGGAAAACTGACAGACAGTTAAAGGAGTGGATCTCTAAACATGTAAGTGATATTCATTTAAGGTATATATAAAAAGTCTGCACTTTAAGTATATAAGAGACAACCTGGTCATACATTTAATTTTATGGTGTTGCAAGTGTTAAAAGCGAACATTAGAGGTGGAGATATTGCACTGTGTACAGAACAATGTGAAATGAGATGGATAGCCGAATTGCAGGCTTATAAAACACCTGGACTTAATGCAAGCTTACCACTTAAACCAGCTCTGAAAGGGCGGAGATTGAGTAGGAGGATTTGATTGGTTGTTCTGGAGGCAGTGCCTGAGAAGAGATACTTGATTCATCACTGATATAGTATATATACATTATTCTGATCTTTAAATGGCATTTCAAAAAGGAGTTGGTTCATGCTGAGGTTGCGTAGGAGTATTTGATTGGCTGTTATAGGTCATACCTGAAAAGAGACATTTGATTTGTCATTGACATTATATAAATATTACATTGTGACTTTTAAATGGGAGATCTGAAGAGGGTTTGGTTAACCTGAAAGTGCTCTTCTCGATGTTTTCTTGCTGATTTTACCATTTTAGTTATTTTATTTTATGCTAGTCAGACTGGTGAATGTACTGGTTCTTTTTGCAATTTTACTTTTCGTAAGTTTTCATTATATTTGTTAAATCAAATATTTTCATATATGCTTTTAAATATCTGCCTTTAGTGGGTATTCCATATGCATTAGTCCCCTGGATACAGCCACCTTACTATCTACTCAATTCCAGTCTCCTGATATTAGTAGGCGTCTGTGATGAAAAGCTATAATTTTTCCCATTATTTGCTTTATAGCTGATCTTATACTCTTTGGGGCATGTAAATTGCAGCTAGCATCATTTCCACTCTTTTCCAGCTGCCTCTCACCATTATACACCTTCCTGACTTATCTTTTTTCTCTGCCTCTACTGTTATTAATATCTCTCTATATTTTATCAAAAGCCATACCTTTCTGTTTCTCTCTCTCTCTCTCTCTTTTTCTAATCCCACACAAAAAAAATCCTTTTTTATTATATTCATGCTCTCTTGTCAACAAGTATTTATTGTAGCATTGTTATTTCTGTATTACGTTTCAAGATATATATTGGTATCGTATCATATTTTTTCCTCCCCACAAAGCCGTTTACATTCCATACCTGGATAATTACTTATTGCATAATAATTTCTTATTTAAATGTAATGTTTTTATAATTCCATTTCACTGTTATTATTTTCTTATCTTGTGTTTTATTGTTACATTTCTATATGTTATGTGTGTTAACTGTTTCAGTTATAATGCATCTGCTTTTCTTATGCTGACCTCTAGTGCTCCTAAAATTGACAAAAATACCCCCATATTTCTTTTCAGAAACATCACAGAAACTCTTTACAAACTGCATATCTTATCTTGGTGTCCCTAAAATTGAGTTCATGCTCAACAATAGCAGAAAATTGAGTTTTGTGCTCTACTATTCTACATGAGAAATCCACATAGTTCTTTTGTCTTTTAAAGTAGTTTAAATTAGTTTTCAAGAGCAGTAAACAGTGATTTACTTTCCATCCATCCATCCATGACCCCTTTTCCCATTTTTGTACAGGGGTTGAGGTGTCACTTCAACAGTGACAATCATCTAGAGCTAAGGTTTACACCGACAGGTGGCTCGTCATGTCGTGGTAATTCTGCCACACCACACACTCACATGCACAACTATGGCCAATTTAGGAGTGTCCAATCATGACATAGTGATTAACTATATAACCTACTGAATACCTCTGTTGTAGTATCTAATGCTTCTCAAGCGTTTTTCCAATCTCAGCTGTATGTATTTGCAATGTTATACACCTTATATTATTTTTCTGCAGTCTTCTACAGTTTTCCTTTGAGAATTTTGAGGAATCAATTATTTGTCTCTTATTGTCTCAAAAGGTCAAACTTGTAAAGTGTCTAGATGAATTCACTCTTTTCTCTAATCACCCTTGCATCAGTCAGAAATGACATCTGTATAGGTATTTCCGTTCTAACCTACCCTACTGCTGTACTCGTAGCAAGGACCTCCCTCATCATACTAAACCCTACCTTCTGCTTTTGTTTCTGGGAATCGAGCCACCTACAACCAAAAATAAGACTAATCCAAATGTGGTAAAAGCAAAACACCCATCAAGGTGCAGTAGGATCACAAGGGAATTAGTGTAAAAACCTTTATTAACTGCTTTCCTCACAAAACTTCTTCAGAAACGTACCATCAAGAAACACAGCCTTAAATACATTTGAACCCACCAATAAAAGCCAATAATTGGTTAAATAATTAAACAATTAATCACCTGAATACAAACAAATAGTTAAATCCTTAAAATGAATATATTGGTTAAAAATAGTGAATAAATAATAACAGCATCACTTATTTATCTTTAATCTTCTATCTTTCAAAAAACATTTAATATCAGCCATATCATTTAAACCAGGGTATTTGTCAGTCTAAAGTTTAATTTGCCATTTGGCTTCTTTCATCTCAACCATGTTTATTTAAAGGTACCTCCCCTTAAATCCAATGGGACTTTTCTCTAAACTTCTATTGGTTATTCTGACATAAAAAGCATTGCACCCAGAACATGAACTAATATAAAATAGCTCCTTAGACTTGAAAGTAAATCTCCCAGGAATCACAATGCTGTGTTGAATATGATCCAAAGAAATATAATGTCCTTCAAAAATAAACATAAACACTGAACAAAAACCACACTTATACATTCCTTTATTTTTGTCAGTTGGTGGTGGACAGATCTCAGTACTATCCTTCTGTAACATAAACTTAAAGCTATTAGTTTTCCTATATACAAATCTAGGGGACCTGTCAGTAACCTTAACCAGCTCACTGTTAGCTTCTAATATCTTCCAGTTATTGTTAATAACTTCACGAATTACCTGACTGTCAACAGAAATATCTAAAAAATAAGCAACTGTCCTCTCTACAGTAGGTACCCTGCCTATATCAATTTCTTTAGCATTAATAAAAGGTGTAACTAGAATAGGCTCAAATACTGTTTTTCTCTTAGAAATAACTTCTTCTGCTGTCTTGTAACCTCTCTGTAAAAATAAAAAGGCAATAAAATTTACTTCTTCAATAAAATGAATACTGTTAGCAGCCATTCTAGAGGCTGTGATAAACTGCTCCCTAGGAATGTTCTTTTTAATGAGGTAAACCTAGAGATGAAAATGACCACATGTTTACTGTGGATATTTACTCCCTTTTTAATAGCATCCCTCAGGATGTAGGGATAGAATATGTTACAGTTTTTATGACTAGGATGATTCCATTTTATTGTATGCTATTGGAAGTTTTGTTGAAAAATAATTATTTTCTGTTTAATAAAAAGTATTATAAACCAGGTAAAGTGGGTAGCCATGGGTTCTGTTGTGGCACCTGCTTTTGCCAACTTAGTTTTCTGGTGGCAGAAAGTTCACATTTTAACTTCCATTTTTGCAAGTAACAAGGTAATCTATGATAAAAGACTTGTAGATTACTTTTTTTTATTATTATTATTAATGGAACACACAATGAATGTTTACTTTTTGTTGAACAACTTAATATGCAGTGTGATTTTTTTTTTTAAGTTTACCTTGGGGGAAATAGGCTCAAAAGTCATTTTCTTAATGTCACTATTATATGGAATAAGTATGATAATAAATTTGATAGTTATGCTTCTCAAATGGGCATTTGCATTATAAGTGCAGTCACCCATACTTCATATTAAGTTTTGTGGAGCATTATCTTGTATAAATCTACCAAGGAAGCCTTAACGTAGTTAAAAGTCAACATTTTTGTTGAGAAACTGGCAGTTCTGGGGTACTTTATGAAATGAGTTTTTATTATTCAGAAGTTATGACATACAATGTAGGAAGCAATTTTTGGAAAGTGTGAGTATTCAATGCAACGATCGTTTGATGTCATAGTACCCCCTAGTGCCATTTAATGTATTTTTATGTGGTTCCCTGTTTAGGCCAGACATTTTTCCAGGATAATATAAAACTCCACAGTGGGTTTTATTTTGCTGAGCTGTAAGCAGCAATTGGGATGAGGAGTAGGTGTTACTACCATTTTACAGTTATCTGCTTTATATGCACTTACATATTAGGGGGAGGGTTGTTGCACTTCATGCTGGACTGCCTTTTGTGTCAGCCTATTAACATACATTAACAAACCTTACTAACTATCCAGATGTTTTTTAGCAACTGTACTTTAAGCAGAAGTGTTTTAGGAACCACACTGGAGTTTGATGACTTACAGTCTGTGATCTGGATCCTTGACCAACAGTGATCTGCATCAGGTGCACATCAGTGAATACAGCTAAGTCCTGCACTAAACCTACAACTGAAAAAAAATGCAGATCTGTGATCTGTGTCAAGGCACAGAACCCCTATTCAAAAGTCATACAACGTCCAGCTGCTGACAGAATAATGCATTAATATGTATGTAGTGAACATAAAAATGGCCATTAAATAATCTTGCCTAAAAACTCTAAAGTTACTGCTCAAAAATGTGAAGGGAGTCTATGTCACATCAAAAAGTATTCCAATATAATTTTAATACTGTTGCAGAGCTGTAGAAATAAATAAATAAAATATTAACTTTTACCTCATAATAATCTTTGCAGTAAATAACTCTTAACTTTACATTTCATAAAATTGTCCTACTGAGACATTAGCTAAGGAGGTGCAGGCTATTTCCTTTGTTATAGATGATTATAACTCATCCTTTTGGGATTAAAAGTACAGACAGCTAATTATGTATAATCTATGGTAGGGATAGGTTGATTGTAAAAAACTAATTTACATTTTCTAGCAAGCAAGCTGGCATCAAGAACTCCTGAGAATTCACTATCTGACTCATACGCTGCATTTTCTAATGAGACATTTTGGCTCTCCCAAAGAGTAATGCCAATATCATTACCTAGCATCAGGAAGTGTCCTCTTATGTAATTTTAAGTCACATCTGAGCACATGAATGCTCAGACAAGGCTCTGACACACATCTGAACACGTGCATGTTCAGACAAGGCTCTGACATATATTAATATAGAATACACAATTGCTTTAATGACTGACTATCCTGGTTTAATTGAAGTGTTTGATTATTATTTTACAAACTTTGTTACTAGTTTGTTTATCTTTTCCGTTTGTCTGTGTTACACCACCATGAACATTTTGAAACATGGCTTTTATAAAATAAAAAAGCATTTTGCTGTGGTGTTTTCTGTTTGTTCTGATGCCTTTTTTGCAATCTGTTTTGCCAAATACCTTTAGGTAGACTTCTTTTAACCCCAGTTTGAGAACATGATGGTAGATCCCTTGAGGTATATTGCAGGATATTTTAAAAGCATTTCTTCTTCTCTTTTGGCTGTTCCTGTTAGGGGTCGCCACAGCAGATGATCTGTTTTCATTTCTTCCTGTCCATTGCATCTTGCTCTGTCACACCAACCACCTGCATGTCCTCTCTCACCACATCCATAAACCTTATCTTAGGCCCTCCTCTTTTCCTCTTACCTGGCAGCTCCATCCTTAGCATCCTTTTCCCAATATACCCAGCATCCCTCCTTACCACATGTCCACACCAATGCAATCTCGCCTCTGTGGCTTTGTCTCCAAACCGCCCAACCTGAGCTGACCCTCTAATATACTGATTCCTAATCCTGTCCATCCTTGTCACACCCAGTGCAAATCTTAACATCTTTTACTCTGCTATGTCCAGCTCTGACTCCTGCCTTTTTGTCAATGGCACTGTCTCCAACCCATGTAACATAGGTGGTATCACTACCCTCTTGTAGTCCTTCCCTTTAATTCTTACTGGTACCCATATGTCACAAATCACACCTGACACTGTTCTCCACACATTCCACGCTGCCTGTACTCTCTTCTTCAACTCTCTTCCACACTCACCATTACTCTGAACTGCTGATCCCAAGTATTTAAACTCATCCACCTTTGCCAACTCTACTCCCTGCATCCTCACCATTCCTCTATCCTCCCTCTCATTTACACACATATATTCTGTCTTAGTCCTGCTGACCTTCATTCCTCTCCTCTCTAGGGCATATCTCCACCTCTCACCTTGGGAAGTGTGGAAAAGGAATGTCCAGGAAGTCAAGCATCTTGTTGCTAAGTAGGCCTTCTGCATTCATTTCAATAAGCCTAGTGTGTAAATGGTCATCTATCAAGATTGCTCTGTAAAAAGGTGGTGTTGCCAAGTATGTCTGCAATCTTGCTATTGAAAATACTGATATCTGAGAAGAAAATCCTCCCTCCTTTGTCTGCTTTCATCACCATGTGGTCCTTATCCTAACTCAAAATGTTCAGTGCTTCCAGTTCATCTGAGACAAGAATGAGTTTAAAATGCAGAGCACAAGAACATTCTAGGAATACAAAAACTTGCTATTTCTGTAAGTGTGCATTTTACTAATAAAAATAATGGTTCTCCTGAAAATTTAAAGGTTGCTGTCTTAGAACATATTTATATTGGTAGTAGGGGGCTAATACTACTGTGAAACAAATGCTGAAATATAAATAAATTATTTTATTATAAAGTGACTACATTGGTCCATTTGGGTCTTGATTTAGAATGCAGTTTAAAGACTCTCATTGGTAACTGTTAATTGGTGTTTGTGTGTTAATATTTACATGTCAGCTTGTGTATCCCTGTGTGAGTGAGTGGATGTGTGTGCGTGTGTGTGTGTGTGTGTGTGTGTGTGTGTGTGTGTGTGTGTGTGTGAGTGTGTGTGTGTGCGTGTGTATGTGTCAATGTTTTTAGCCTCTCTGAAAGGCAACAGCTAAGGCACCAAGGGAATAAAGGTTGCTATTATTTATTTATTTATTTGACATTTTTTTCTAACCGGGTTAGGCCAAAGCCCTTTTTCAGTGGAGACCTGGGGAGGAAAGCTCCACAAAACATGGCTACTTAACTACATAACTATATTAACATAAAACATAGCTAGATAAACAATAGTTACCAGGAGTAAAATTAAGTTGAGTTAAAATGATAGCCAAATGGATACTAAATGATTAGTAAGTACACCCGGTACAATACAGAGTAAATTAAAAATCAAATAGAAAATTTGCATTCTTCATCATCAGTTCAGCTGATCAGCAGCAGTAGGTAGAACTAATTAAGACACAATAAATTCTGTTTGAGGCAGTAGTAAATATGCAGGTACAAGGTAGAGAAACTATAACTAGTAGGAGTGATGTGGAGAAATACCAGTGGTAGAGAGGGGAAGCAGGATGACATAGGGATGGAAGAAAGGTGGGAGGCAAGATGGCAGAAAGGAATGAGGCCAGTCAGGGGGATGATCACACAGACATAGGCATGTATTTTTAGGTGTTTTTACAGCATTTCTGAACTGGTGTTTGGGCTTAATATTTCGAATGTCCAGCGGAAGTTTATTCCAGCTCTTGGCTGGAGAATAGCTGTAAAGGTTCTTGCCAATTTTAATTTTTGGCTTGTATATAGAAAGGAGATGTTGTTCTGAGCTCTGAATGGTTCTAGGTGGGGAGTAGGGGGAGATGATAGAGGTAATGCTGGGACACAAAGAGGGCTGGTGCAGTATAGAGTGAATTATCTGAAGCTGAGAGAGGAGAAGGGTGTGGGGAAGCTCTAACCAGTTTAGTTTCCTCAGTGCTAAGCAGTGATGAGAATAGTAGGGGTGTTTGGCAGAAAATTTGGCCACCTTGTTGTAAGTGGACTCTAGTTTAGAGAGAAGTATGATTTGTTAAGTTGGTGAGGATTTGAGAGCTGCAAAGAAGGGTCAGGAGAAGGTAGGCATGGGATAGGGCTATCTTGGCTTTACCGGATAAAAGGTTTTTATTCCTATTACTGGATGATATCATGATTTAAGATAACTGCAGTAACGTTGCTGTACATTGGAATATTTGAATGAAGTACACCTGCTGCTTATGGGATTGTATCAGTGAGTAAAAAGAAGTAGAGCATACATACATATGGCATGTATACACATCAAGATAACATGCTAGTGATTAACAAACATACATATGGCATGTATACACATCAGGATAACATGCTAGTGATTAACAAACATACATATGGCATATATACACATCAGGATAACATGCTAGTGATTAACAAACATACATATGGCATGTATACACATCAAGATAACATGCTAGTGATTAACAAACATACATATGGCATGTATACACATCAAGATAACATGCTAGTGATTAACATACATATGGCATGTATACACATCAGGAGAACATGCTAGTGATTAACAAACATACATATGGCATATATACACATCAGGATAACATGCTAGTGATTAACAAACATACATATGGCATGTATACACATCAGGATAAAATGCTAGTGATTAACAAACATACATATGGCATATATACACATCAGGATAACATGCTAGTGATTAACAAACATACATATGGCATATATATACACATCAGGATAACATGCTAGTGATTAACAAACATACATATGGCATGTATACACATCAAGATAACATGCTAGTGATTAACAAACATACATATGGCATGTATACACATCAGGATAACATGCTAGTGATTAACAAACATACATATGGCATATATACACATCAGGATAACATGCTAGTTATTAACAAACATACATATGGCATGTATACACATCAGGATAAAATGCTAGTGATTAACAAACATACATATGACATCTATACACATCAAGATAACATGCTAGTGATTAACAAACATACATATGACATGTATACACATCAGGAGAACATGCTAGTGATTAACAAACATACATATGGCATGTATACACATCAGGATAACATGCAAGTGATTAACAAACATACATATGGCATGTATACACATCAAGATAACATGCTAGTGATTAACAAACATACATATGGCATATATACACATCAGGATAACATGCTAGTGATTAACAAACATACATATGGCATATATAAACATCAGGATAACATGCTAGTGATTAACAAACATACATATAGCATATATACACATCAGGATAACATGCTAGTGATTAACAAACATACATATGGCATATATAAACATCAGGATAACATGCTAGTGATTAACAAAGATACATATAGCATATATACACACAACAGGACATCATGCTAGTGATTAACATTTCTTACAGTAGACAATCAGAGGTACATTTTTTTTTCTTTTGCAGTTATAAGTTTTGTAAGTTAATGTACACAGGTCTGGAAGCTTTCAGGGGAGAAACTGTTAATACATAGCTGTACCCTGACAAATTCTCTTGGTATGGATTAGCCTGGTGAGTGGCATGAGCAGAGCCAGTCACTTAGACAGTGGGTTTTCAGTAGTTTTTGAACTGACTAAAGGAGGTGGTAGAAGTTATTTGGCTTGGTAGTGTGTTCCAGGTTTTGGCAATGGTGTTGGCAAAGAGGGAGTTACCAGCTTCGTTTTTATGTTTGATGACAGTTATGAGGTTCTGGTTACTAGATCTTAAGGCTCTAGAGGGAATGTGGGGCTGAATTAGGTGCTGAAGTGCTAGGGTTATCTCAGGAAGGTAGTAGAGTTTGTGTGCTACAGAGAGTTGATTGAGTAGAAGTATATGAGGCAACTCAAGCCAGGGATAGACAGTGGTGGGACATATATGAAGCTTCAGTAGCAATCTTGGCAATCTTGTTGTAGCAAGATTCCATTTTATTTAGATCAGTTTGGCGGAGATTGGTCAAGATGGGAGAGGCATAGAGGAGGGTGGATAGAAGATGAGTCCTTGCGATGGTTACTTTGGTATGTTTTGTCATAAACTGCTTGTTCCTGTAGAGGAGACCAAGTTTTTCATTAACTTTCTTAATGGTTTGTGCTATGTGGATGTCGAACCTCAAGTTATTGTCTATTTCTATGCCTAGCAGTTTAGTGTGTGTGGTTGGATTGATTTGAATGTTTTCTTTGGAGTTAATGGTGAAATTATTATTTAGGGGAGGAGCTCTGCCACGACTGAAAAGAATTAGTTTTTTTGGGGGGGATTAAGAAGAAGTTTGATGTTAGTGAACCAAGTTTCGTCTAGGGTAAAGTTATTTTGGGCAAGGGTTTGCAGTTCACTAAGGGTATCTTTGGACCTCGTCAAAAGTTGGTACATAGTTTATTATGATTGTTTTTATTTTGGCTTAATTTACCTTGTATCCTGCTTTATTTTTAAAGTGTTTTCATATGGCAAGATGTTTATTTGTTTTCCTTGATTTGTAAAATACAACATGATATTCACTGCAAAAAGAGCAATCTTTTCCTGAACCTTCCCCCATTTGTACTCAGATGTATCTGAAGCTTTAATGTCTTTAACAAGTGTCTCTAAATACAGGGGAAACAGTATCAGTGAGAAGTGACACCTGTGAATAGTTAATAATAAGCTAATAAGGGATATGGGCTCCTATTACATGATCGAACACTAGAAATAGTGAACGCTCATTTGTTGAACCCAAATGTACGAAACCACATAATATCGAAGGAACAGATCAGCGAACTTCTTCCCAGGGAAAAAATTTGCTGGCCCGTTCTCCGGACTTCACTGTTTTCTTCACTGTGGTGCGATCTCGGAGTTGGTATATTTAAGGTGTGGGGTGTGTGGGGGGCACAGCCCCCCACATCGGGGGTTGAGAGGGTTGAAGCATCCCCACTTTATGTTGCCTGTACATTTTTTTTTTTGGATCAGTGAATTTTTTCCCTGTTCCTTCGAAAATTTGTGGTATCGTGCATTTGGGTTCAATAATATATCATTCGCTATTTGTAGCATTTGATCATATAATATGGATCCAGGGATATTACCCATGAGACTTCTCCTCCTTTTTTCATTCTAGCTTGGACTCCATGGTATATGTTAAATATTAAGGTTATCCACTGTTTTAGAAATGTATAAGCTTCCTTGAGTTCTCCTCATAAATTCCCAAATGATTCCCTCAAATCCTTTTTCAGAGACTAATCCCACAAGCATATTATAAGTGTTACGTTAATATTACGAAATGTCTGTCTGCCTTCTGTAAATCTACATTTGTCCAGATCAGTTATGCTTATCATACCCTTGCCATTCTTTTTGCTATCATTGCCACAACGTCCTTGTAATCATGGTTTAGGATTTAAATAGGTCTGTATGATCCTGACACTACTGGATCTTTCCCCTTCCTTTGGTATGACTAGTACACCAAAGGGGGGTGATTTTCCACCTACCAGGATCTTATTATACATGCTTAACCCCTCTTCAATTATTTCATTATCCCTATTTTTCCAAATCTTTATTGGAGTTCTGTCACTTCCTGGAGATTTCCGGTTTTGACTTCTTATTGCTTCTTTAATATCGCTTTCTCATATTTCCCTTATTAGGTTCTTTCTTTATCTAGCATTTTGGTAGATTTACTTATGCAGATATTCTTTCATTTTCTACAGTTTTCTATCCACTTCTACACTCTGTCTTTATAGGTTGTTATAGCAATCTGCCATTACTTTCATTATATTCCCCAGATCTGGACAATCCTACCATTTCCTAATCTTTATTATCATTCTTTATTTTTGCTGCCTTAGTATCCATGCTAGCAACTTCCTCATTTTAGGATTATTATCAAAAAATATTTAATTTAATGCCTTAGCTCTCAACTCACTTTAGTTGTCTAAATACTCTTAGCACTGAATCTTTAGTCATTTTGATTTGTTTGTCCAGTTGATTCGAACCAGTATCTTGCTTATAGTTCCCTTACCTTTTTACAGTCCACTTGTTATTTTACATTGCTAATACTACAAACTCCTTTGCCTTCATTGTGACAAAATTCTTCACCTTTAGTTTATCCTAATCTAGTGATAAACTATGAGAGTGAGTGTTTCTCAATAAATCTTTTATCTTGCCTTTGCAGCGTTATTTGTATTAGTACATGACCAGAAACTATTGTTGCACATGTTTTTCTCTCTAAAACAATGCTACTGTAATTTTTTGAAGTTTAATACCTTTCCAATCTGGACCAGTGGTCATGTTTCCCAGCAAAGAAAGTAAACTTTGCATGTCTCTGTCTATTTTTCATAAGTTGAGAAGAAAATTTATTGGCAAAAATGGGGCATGGCTATGGGCACTCCATGTGACTATAGCTAAACCAATCTGGTATTAGCAGAAGGGGAGGCTTCCTTTGTACTTAGTGACACAAATCCTTTTAGATCAGCTCTGAAATTTTATAAGCGCTTTGTGGATGATATACATTTGATATGGGGAGATACTTTGGAAAGACTGAAAGATTTTGTTGTTTATTTTGAAACCATTACTGATTTTCTAAGATTCACTTTACATCATTCCAACCTGGATATTAACTTCTCAGATGTACATGTCTCCAGAGATGAAGAGGTGTAATGAAGACTGGGCTCTATAGAAAAGAATGTAGAAAAAATAATCTTTTGTCTCAAAGCAGTATGCACCTCAGTTATATCTTCTCTAATGTGATAAAGAACCAAATATACAAGCATTCTAAACTAAGCACCAATGACAAGATTTCTATAAAGCTGTGGATAGATTGCAGCTGGAACTCCAGGAAAGAGGATATAAACAGTAAGAGATAGAGAAGGAACTGACCAAGAGTAATAAAATAAGGAATATTAAAGCTAGACCATATTTCAGCGGTGTGAGAAATACACTCTCCTCTTTAAAGAAACCTGTTAAACATAATGTTGAAGATATGTCAAAATCTACCTCCCATGGCACTCAAAACAAACTCATGCTTACTTATTCCAATGATGTAAAATACATTTGTAACATCATTACCAATATTTGGAAGAGTCTATTACTGGATCCCACCATTAAGGATATAGTGGGTAATGAACCCTTCTTTGGTTTCAAATGGAATAAGAATTTGAAACAATTGCTCTGCTATTCCAAGAATACTCTGAATTCCACCCAGTATCTGGCACGAGATATAGTAGTTGTGATTATGTTGATTGCAGAACCAAACATGTTTTATATATATATATATATATATATATATATATATATATATATATATATATATATATATATGGGGAAAACTGACAGACAGTTAAAGGAGTGGATCTCTAAACATGTAAGTGATATTCATTTAAGGTATATATAAAATGTCCGCACTTTAAGTATATAAGAGACAACCTGGTCATACATTTAATTTTATGGTGTTGCAAGTGTTAAAAGCGAACATTAGAGGTGGAGATATTGCACTGTGTACAGAACAATGTGAAATGAGATGGATAGCCGAATTGCAGGCTTATAAAACACCTGGACTTAATGCAAGCTTACCACTTAAACCAGCTCTGAAAGGGCGGAGATTGAGTAGGAGGATTTGATTGGTTCTTCTGGAGGCAGTGCCTGAGAAGAGATACTTGATTCATCACTGATATCGTATATATACATTATTCTGATCTTTAAATGGCATTTCAAAAAGGAGTTGGTTCTTGCTGAGGTTGCGTAGGAGTATTTGATTGGCTGTTATAGGTCATACCTGAAAAGAGACATTTGATTTGTCATTGACATTATATAAATATTACATTGTGACTTTTAAGTGGGAGATCTGAAGAGGGTTTGGTTAACGTGAAAGTGCTCATCTCGATGTTTTCTTGCTGATTTTACCATTTTAGTTATTTTATTTCATGCTAGTCAGTCTGGTGGAATATACTGGTTCTTTTTGCAATTTTACTTTTCATAAGTTTTCATTATATTTGTTAAATCAAATATTTTCATATATGCTTTTAAATATCTGCCTTTAGTGGGTATTCCATATGCATTAGTCCCCTGGATACAGCCACCTTACTATCTACTGTATTCCAGTCTCCTGATGTTAGTAGGCGTCTGTGATGAAAAGCTATAATTTTTCCCATTATTTGCTTTATAGCTGATCTTGTACTCTCTGGGGCATGTAAATTGCAGCTAGCATCATTTCCACTCTTTTCCAGCTGCCTCTCACCATTATACACCTTCCTGACTTATCTTTTTTCTCTGCCTCTACTGTTATTAATATCTCTATATATTTTATCAAAAGCCATACCTTTCTGTTTCTCTCTCTCTCTCTCTTTCTTTATCTAATCCCACACAAAAAATCCTTTTTTATTATATTCTTGCTGTCTTGTCAACAAGTATTTATTCTACCATTGTTATTTCTGTATTACGTTTCAAGATATATATTGGTATTGTATCATATTTTTTCCTCCCCACAAAGCCGTTTACATTCCGTAACTGGATAATTATTTATTGCATAATAATTTCTTATTTAAATGTAATGTTTTTATAATTCCATTTCACTGTTATTATTTTCTTATCTTGTGTTTTATTGTTACATTTCTATATGTTATGTGTGTTAACTGTTTCAGTTATAATGCATCAGCTTTTCTTATGCTGACCTCTAGTGCTCCTAAAATTGACAAAAATACCCCCATATTTCCCTTCAGAAATATCACAGAAACTCTTTACAAATTGTATATCTTATCTTGGTGTCCCTAAAATTGAGTTCATGCTCAACAATAGCAGCAAATTGAGTTTTGTGCTCTGCTATTCTACATGAGAAATACACATAGTTCTTTTGTCTTTTAAAGTAGTTTAAATTAGTTTTCAAGAGCAGTAAACAGTGATTTACTATCCATCCATCCATCCATGACCCCTTTTCCCATTTTTGTACAGGGGTTGGGGTGTCACTTCAACAGTGACAATCATCTAGAGCTAAGGTTTACACCGACAGGTGGCTCATCATGTCGTGGTAATTCTGCCACACCACACACTCACATGCACAACTATGGCCAATTTAGGAGTGTCCAATCATGATATAGTGATTAACTATATAACCTACTGAATACCTCTGTTGTAGTATCTAGTGCTTCTCAAGAGTTTTTCCAATCTCAGCTATATGTATTTGCAATGTTATAAACCTTATATTATTTTTCTGCAGTCTTCTACAGTTTTCCTTTGAGAATTTTGAGGAATAAATTATTTGTCTCTTATTGTCTCAAAAGGTCAAACTTGTAAAGTGTCTAGATGAATTCACTCTTTTCTCTAATCACCCTTGCATCAGTCAGAAATGACATCTGTATAGGTATTTCCGTTCTAACCTACCCTAATGCTGTACTCGTAGCAAGGACCTCCCTCATCATACTAAACCCTACCTTCTGCTTTTGTTTCTGGGAATCGAGCCACCTACAACCAAAAATAAGACTAATCCAAATGTGGTAAAAGCAAAACACCCATCAAGGTGCATCAGGATCACAAGGGAATTAGTGTAAAAACCTTTATTAACTGCTTTCCTCACAAAACTTCTTCAGAAACGTACCATCAAGAAACACAACCTTAAATACATTTGAACCCACCAATAAAAGCCAATAATTGGTTAAATAATTAAACAATTAAGCACCTGAATACAAACAAATAGTTAAATCCTTAAAATGAATATATTGGTTAAAAATAGTGAATAAATAATAACAGCATCACTTATTTATCTTTAATCTTCTATCTTTCAAAAAACATTTAATATTAACCATATCATTTAAACCAGGGTATTTGTCAGTCTAAAGTTTAATTTGCCATTTGGCTTCTTTCATCTCAACCATGTTTATTTAAAGGTACCTCCCCTTAAATCCAATGGGACTTTTCTCTAAACTTCTATTGGTTATTCTGACATAAAAAGCATTGCACCCAGAACATGAACTAATATAAAATAGCTCCTTAGACTTGAAAGTAAATCCCCCAGGAATCACAATGCTGTGTTGAATATGATCCAAAGAAATATAAGGTCCTTCAAAAATAAACATAAACACTGAACAAAAACCACACTTATACATTCCTTTATTTTTGTCAGTTGGTGGTGGACAGATCTCAGTACTATCCTTCTGTAACATAAACTTAAAGCTATTAGTTTTCCTATATACAAATCTAGGGGACCTGTCAGTAACCTTAACCAGTTCACTGTTAGCTTCTAATATCTTCCAGTTATTGTTAATAACTTCACGAATTACCTGACTGTCAACAGAAATATCTAAAAAATAAGCAACTGTCCTCTCTACAGTAGGTATCCTGCCTATATCAATTTCTTTAGCATTAATAAAAGGTGTAACTAGAATAGGCTCAAATACTGTTTTTCTCTTAGAAATAACTTCTTCTGCTGTCTTGCAACCTCTCTGTAAAAATAAAAAGGCAATAAAATTTACTTCTTCAATAAAATGAATACTGTTAGCAGCCATTCTAGAGGCTGTGATAAACTCCTCCCTAGGAATGTTCTTTTTAATGAGGTAAACCTAGAGATGGAAATGACCACATGTTTACTGTGGATATTTACTCCCTTTTTAATAGCATCCCTCAGGATGTAGGGATAGAATATGTTACAGTTTTTATGACTAGGATAATTCCATTTTATTGTATGCTATTGGAAGTTTTGTTGGAAAATAATTATTTTCTGTTTAATAAAAAGTATTATAAACCAGGTAAAGTGGGTAGCCATGGGTTCTGTTGTGGCACCTGCTTTTGCCAACTTAGTTTTCGGGTGGTAGGAAGTTCACATTTTAACTTCCATTTTTGCAAGTAACAAGGTAATCTATGATAAAAGACTTGTAGATTACTTTTTTTTATTATTATTAATGGAACACACAATGAATGTTTACTTTTTGTTGAACAACTTAATATGCAGTCTGATTTTTTTTTTTAAGTTTACCTTGGGGGAAATAGGCTCAAAAGTCATTTTCTTAATGTCACTATTATATGGAATAAGTATGATAATAAATTTGATAGTTATGCTTCTCAAATGGGTATTTGCATTATAAGTGCAGTCACCCATACTTCATATTAAGTTTTGTGGAGCATTATCTTGTATAAATCTACCAAGGAAGCCTTAACGTAGTTAAAAGTCAACATTTTTGTTGAGAAACTGGCAGTTCTGGGGTACTTTATGAAATTAGTTTTTATTATTCAGAAGATATGACATACAATGTAGGAAGCAATTTTTGGAAAGTGTGAGTATTCAATGCAACGATCGTTTGATGTCATAGTACCCCCTAGTGCCATTTAATGTATTTTTATGTGGTTCCCTGTTTAGGCCAGACATTTTTCCAGGATAATATAAAACTCCACAGTGGGTTTTATTTTGCTGAGCTGTAAGCAGCAATTGGGATGAGGAGTAGGTGTTACTACCATTTTACAGTTATCTGCTTTATATGCACTTACATATTAGGGGGAGGGTTGTTGCACTTCATGCTGGACTGCCTTTTGTTTCAGCCTGTTAACATACATTAACAAACCTTACTAACTATCCAGATGTTTTTTAGCAACTGTACTTTAAGCAGAAGTGTTTTAGGAACCACACTGGAGTTTGATGACTTACAGTCTGTGATATGGATCCTTGACCAACAGTGATCTGCATCAGGTGCACATCAGTGAATACAGCTAAGTCCTGCACTAAACCTACAACTGAAAAAAAATGCAGATCTGTGATCTGTGTCAAGGCACAGAACCCCTATTCAAAAGTCATACAACGTCCAGCTGCTGACAGAATAATGCATTAATATGTATGTAGTGAACATAAAAATGGCCATTAAATAATCTTGCCTAAAAGCTCTAAAGTTACTGCTCAAAAATGTGAAGGGAGTCTATGTCACATCAAAAAGTATTCCAATATAATTTTAATACTGTTGTAGAGCTGTAGAAATAAATAAATAAAATATTAACTTTTACCTCATAATAATCTTTGCAGTAAATAACTCTTAACTTTACATTTCATAAAATTGTCCTACTGAGACATTAGCTAAGGAGGTGCAGGCTATTTCCTTTGTTATAGATGACTATAACTCATCCTTTTGGGATTAAAAGTACAGACAGCTAATTATGTATAATCTATGGTAGGGATAGGTTGATTGTAAAAAACGAATTTACATTTTCTAGCAAGCAAGCTGGCATCAAGAACTCCTGAGTATTCACTATCTGACTCATACGCTACATTTTCTAATAAGACATTTTGGCTGTCCCAAAGAGTAATGCGTGCCCAATATCATTACCTAGCATCAGGAAGTGTCCTCTTATGTAATTTTAAGTCACATCTGAGCACATGAATGCTCAGACAAGGCTCTGACACACATCTGAACACGTGCATGTTCAGACAAGGCTCTGACATATATTAATATAGAATACACAATTGCTTTAATGACTGACTATCCTGGTTTAATTGAAGTGTTTCACCAAAAAAGGCTACAAGCAACATCCACAGGGAATAAATGAGGAACACAGGTTTAATTGTAAAGCGTTTTTCGTTGCTCAACGTTGGAGCAACTTCTTCAGACAACATTCAATTAAGTAATTAGTAATTTATAATACAATCAATTTAAAATCCACCCACATTTAAAGTGGTATAAGTACAGATAAAAAACACAGGTAAACAACTCAACTCAACCTTCCTATGAATAATGTAACCTAAATAGATTAAGAGCTATACAGTCACAGATAAAGCAGTTATACTGTTATTGATATTAATACTCAGTATAAACCAGTGAATTGAAGTGTTTGATTATTATTTTACAAACTTTGTTACTAGTTTGTTTATCTTTTCCATTTGTCTGTGTTACACCACCGCGAACATTTTGAAACATGGCTTTTATAAAATAAAAAAGCATTTTGCTGTGGTGTTTTCTGTTTGTTCTGATGCCTTTTTTGCAATCTGTTTTGCCAAATACCTTTAGGTAGACTTCTTTTAACCCCAGTTTGAGGACATGATGGTAGATCCCTTGATGTATATTGCAGGATATTTTAAAAGCATTTCTTCTTTTCTTTTGGCTGTTCCTGTTAGGGGTCGCCACAGCAGATGATCTGTTTCCATTTCTTCCTGTCCATTGCATCTTGCTCTGTCACACCAACCACCTGCATGTCCTCTCTCACCACATCCATAAACCTTATCTTAGGCCTTCCTCTTTTCCTCTTACCTGGCAGCTCCATCCTTAGCATCCTTTTCCCAATATACCCAGCATCCCTCCTTACCACATGTCCAAACCAATGCAATCTCGCCTCTCTGGCTTTGTCTCCAAACCGCCCAACCTGAGCTGACCCTCTAATATACTGATTCCTAATCCTGTCCATCCTTGTCACACCCAGTGCAAATCTTAACATCTTTTACTCTGCTATGTCCAGCTCTGACTCCTGCCTTTTTGTCAATGGCACTGTCTCCAACCCATATAACATAGCTGGTATCACTACCCTCTTGTAGACCTTCCCTTTAATTCTTACTGGTACCCATCTGTCACAAATCACACCTGACACTGTTCTCCACCCATTCCACGCTGCCTGTACTCTCTTCTTCAACTCTCTTCCACACTCACCATTACTCTGAACTGTTGATCCCAAGTATTTAAACTCATCCACCTTTGCCAACTCTACTCCCTGCATCCTCACCATTCCTCTATCCTCCCTCTCATTTACACACATATATTCTGTCTTAGTCCTGATGACCTTCATTGCTCTCCTCTCTAGGGCATATCTCCACCTCTCCAGGGTCTCCTCAACCTGGTCCCTAATCTCACTACAGATCACAATGTCATTGGCAATCATCATAGTCCATGGGGCCTCCTGTCTGATCTTGCCTGTCAACCTGTCCATACCATTGCAAATAAGAGCGTTTTGGATGTGAAAAGAGTGTCAGAGTGATGGACATGGCTGTGGTGAATACGTATTGTAAGAAGAGAGAGGAGCATAGGGTGACATATAAGAGTGGAGGAAGACATTTCAAAAGCACTAATTAGTAATTAATAATATTCTTGGGTCATTGTTTTCTACTTTCAGGCCATTTTTTGATTCATGTATTCACTATGTTTTTGTTTGTTTTAAATCCTGTGCTTTCAGAAGGACAGACAGTTAAGTGATTTCTGTTTGGTTTTATTTGGTGGTGGGGATCTGCAGTAGTTTTTCTACACTTTAGTACTTTGCTATTCAGTATGATTTGGTTTCAGTTTGCTTCAGTAAAGGTAAGTTTAGATACAGGAAGAATGTATAATGCTCCCAGACACATACAACAACTGGAAAACCCACACAGATACCTTACTAACCTTACTAACAAGATATAAGGCCTACACAATATGGCCTACAAGAACCATTTCAAAGCCCTGTCACTATACTTGATATCCTAAAGACTGCTAAGGGCTGCCCTGTATCTCATACAAGGCATCCTCTGACCCAATACTGATGGATTTACTGCACATAAGCAAGTCAAATGACATCAGAACTACCGAGTCTAGGGATCTAAACTTCTTCTGCAACATCAACAGAAAGGTTTGGAGGGACAGGTTTATCTTGGAGAGGATATCCCTTCTCTTTAATAGACCCCCCTGCAAACAAATCTCATACTGTCCATATTCAAGTGAAACCTGGATCTACGGATGGGAAGAGAAAATTTACCCCAGGTCTGCCCCCTGTACTACTAATGGACAGGGACAACTCCTAAATGCTTTATCCCATGCCTAGGTCCCCCTAAATTATCTATAGTATGAGTCTAGTTATTATCACAAGGGGTAATATATAATTATTGACCATGGGATGGGATGGGTAAGATTAATCTAACACCAAATGGGTTAATTCAAACAGCAAAAGAAAAACAGGCCAGGCTTAAAATGGCCTGCAATGGCAGCTAACCTAGTACTTAGCTATGAATCTATGGACCTACATATCCCACAAAGCATAAATCCTGTTATTATGCAAAATGCAGATATGCAACATTACTGAATGCACAATACAAAAACATGAATCAAGGTATAGTGTTTGAGAGCAGGTAATTAAAGCTAAAGTGCTTTTTTTGTCTGTATCAGAAGAAACAGAGTTGTTTATAAGAAATTTGTTGATGCATAACATTTATCTTTTTCCACTATGGAACTGAAGGGTTTCTAGAATTATCCTGAGGTGTTAAGAAGGCGGTCTTCCTTATCTTTGAAACAGACAAATTTGTTTTATTTATGTAGTCTGATTTTTGCAGTGATTTCTTGGTTTAGTGTATTTGGTTAGGACAGATGGGTCACCGTTGATGAATTTGTCTTATATCCTGTCACTGCGACTTATGCTATCCTTTCATTGACAGCTACCTAAATGCCTCCTCTTCTTATCCTTCAGTTGCTGATGGAGTAAACAAAATCCAACCAAAGACCCTTCCTCTAATGCCTGTGTAAATAAGAATGAAAGCAATAAAAGGTCATCCAAATGAAGCTACCATCCACACAACTGATGACCCGTGTTTGATTAAGGTTTTATGTTTTCTCTGCTTTGCTAACAATATGGAGGTTAGACCATCCACAGTGGCAGGTTCACAACTGGAAATATGTGCACAAAGCATAGTAATGGATTTCAGTATGGGAGCTTAAAAGCAGAACAAGACAAATCTACCCTTTTGTATTCAGGATGGTTGAATTCAAAACTAAAGTTGTCAAACATGAACTAAGAATTAATACACTCAATGTAGGTTTACTGTTAGGGTGGAGTTTGGAAATGGATGATATGATAATAAGGAGGAGACTGGACATTCTATGTATCCAGGAGACAGAATAGAAGGGCAGTGCAGCAAAGCCACTTGGCTTGGGATCCAGAGTCTAGTCAGGAGAAGGACAAGCTAGAAAGCTACCTGAACATACAAGTATGTAAAAGCACACAGAATACAATAATAATAATAATTTATTGTATTCTGTGTGCTTTTACATACTTGTATGTTCGTGCTGGTTCCTGTCTACTATTAAACGTTTAGTGCCTGTGGATCCTTGGTGCCTCTTTGTTTTGGATTACTATTTTAAGGGAAGGTTTACTCTCTTTTCTGAGACATGTAGGATGTAAGGAAAGTAACGAATGAGGAACAGCATAAGAAAAGAAGTGATATTAATATTCTGGGGCATGTTTGTAAGTAACCATTCAAACTCTGCATTTTGAGGTTAGATTTTGTTATGGAACATGTTTTAAATACCTATTCAAAATGATGTATTTGCATGGTAGGCATTACATAAAGGGTACAATTATTGGTGCCCATTCCAAAATTATGTTTTTTGATATTAGTTTATTTGGTATGAGCATATTTGTAAGTACTCCTTCATAAACAGTATATTTTAATGCCATGCTTTATTACGATGTATGGTTCAAGGACATATTCAAGAATGGTGGGTTTTGGTGTTCGTTTTTTGATATGGACATGTTTATAAGTCCCCAGTTAAAACAGTACATTTTGATGGTAGGTTTGGTTATAGAATATAAGTGTTCATTCAAAAATGGTGTGCTCTGTTAGGTCTTGTTATGGTGTATGTTCATAATTGCCTTCAATATGTGCTTATCCAAAAATAGTGTGCTTTTACGTTACGTTTGCTATGGGGCATGTTAAGTATCCACTCAAATGTGTTGTGTTTAGAGGTTAGGTTTTGTTATTGACCATCATTTAAGCTCCTGTTCAAAAACAATGTTGTTGATATTAAGTTTTGTTACAGGGAGCATTTGAAAATGTACATTCAAAAATGGAGCCAGATTTAGAAAAAAAAATCACTTATGTATCAGCATAGAGGTAAAATGGCACAGTCAAAGTAATGCAATGCAGTCCGATACTGATTAAAAATGTAGCAGGACTGACACTGTGTGTGACATAGTCAAACTAATTAGGGAATTCATTGACAAAATCTCATAGGTTATATAATGATCAGAACTGCACAACAATGGTCATGTGATCTCATGAGGTCAGTAGTGCACATAAAGCATGCTTGAGAATATACACTGATGTGCCATTGTGAGGATAGCTGAGAGCCCTGTTTTTTGCTACAAACTGGAAACAAATTAATGTAGAGGGCTGTAAGAAAGATGGAGGAGCAAGCACAGGAATGCACACAGAAGGACAAGGGGAAGGAAAGAGCAGGATAGGGTGGGAAACCAGGTGTATATACATATCTATGTATCTGTCTATATATATAGGTGGCATATCTTGGCTCACAGGTGGTGCCCACTAATGTGGAACCTACACCCCCACCAGAGACAGACCACCAGGGGGCACCAGAGGGATAACCCAGATCACCTCCCATTAACTGACCTACATCAGTACCCAGACAGGTTGCTCTGACGATAGCTGAGGACGCAGCAGGAGATGGCAGTGCAGATGGATGCTGAGGTGGCACTCACTGCACCATACACACTACAGTGACAACCACTGTAGAAAATATAAACATAAGGGAGAGAAACAAAACAACAAACAAAAAAGGACAGAGCTAAAAAGAGCCACAAAAGGAAAAGGAATTACCGCTAATATATACTATACCATTTAACAGTACAGTCCCTTGAGGAATAAAGAGCTGTTAACTATGCAGTGGAAAACAAAATATAATATATCTGCCAGATATGAAGGTATTACAGCAGTAAGTGCACCACAAGGACCCAGATTAAATGCCACCTAATCAGTTTCATGTGGACAGTGCAGGAGTTGCAATGACAGTGACTTCAGTGAGCACGGATGCTGGCTTGAACAACCATAGGAGCCTGAAGTGGTCTTCTGGAAGGAGCTACCATCAGAGTGCCCTGTATGACACAATGGTGATCATGTCATGGGGACAGGCACAGAAGCCAGTAATGTTATAAACACAGATCACAGATGCCTTGTGGTAGTAATGTGGTATGAAATAGGACAGCTACCAGTAAACATCAACCAGCAGCCTAGCTGATGCATGATCAATTGTCTGCCAAGTATTATTGACACTGGCAACAGAGTTTGAATGACAGTGGAAGAATAATACAGGGCAGGCAGACCAGAGCACTGCTTATGAAAACTAGAGGTAAAGCTATTGACATGGCAAAGTAAGACGGAAAACACTCAGTTCTAAAGCAGACTATGACATCAGAGATGATAGTGTAACACCCACTGTCAGGCCAGTCATCATTATGATGTCACTGTTGGCAATCCCTGGAAGCAGGCTGTATGGTAGAACAGGTCAGCCTCTATCAACAAAGTATGTGCTATTTGGTGGAAAGCTTAAAAAAATAGGTTCAGTTCTGAGGCCTGCATGATATGAGCAAGTAAATAGAGCATAACTAAAAACAGTGTTATGTACTGAGTCTGAATTTCATTTTCAGTTTAAATCTGCATGTTTATTGCTTCAAATTTTTAGAATGTATATTGTAGGATTTAGAGAAGAATACATTAGTAGAATGCATGCATACATGTGTGTGTGTGTGTGTGTGTGTGTGTGTGTGTGTGTGTGTGTGTGTGTGTGTGTGTGTGTGTGTGTGTGTGTGTGTGTGTGTGTGTGTGTGTGTGTGTGTGTGTGTGTGTGCACGCGCACGTGCATGTGTTTCATATTTTAATAAAGTTTTCCAGACAAGAAAAATGTACTTTGTGTTTGTTCTTATTTTCTATTCATCACTGATACTTACATAGCATTCCAGTTATTTGATAAGCATCTTTAACAACTTTACTAAAAAAAATTAACGATCAACAGAAAGGATTGAAAAACATACTCTAACATAGCTTATTTTGTATTGTCAGTGTTAGTGCAACTATACACCCAGGTTAAGCTCCATGCAAACTATCATCTTAATCAAATAAAGTGCATGTTTTCACCTGTGTAATTAAATAAGAGACAATATGTCCCTTATTTAACTGAAACATAAGCAAAGAGAAGTATATATATTCTTTTCAGTTAGTTATATTCACCTCAAAGCAAAACCTATTTTCTGCCTACATTTTTATGGCTTCCAGTGCTTAAAATTGCATTCTATTTATGTAAGTGTTATATGTGATAATTATCATTAGTATGTCATTTTGCATACAGCATATTGCTTTTGGAGCATTATGTATTCCACTTCTGATTATGTCATATATCCAAAGGTTTGACAAGATAATCCCTGGGATTCATTAACAATCGTGTAGACGTTGAGTCAAGGCTACATAATTTGTGTTAATGCTATGAACAGCAGCTCTCATTGGATTTGCACACTGTTCACTGCATGTACACATTTACAAACACCTTTGTGTGGCCAACAGCAGTGCTGATGGCCATGAAAGGATGCAAGTAATCACAAGCAAAGAATATAAACAAAATGTCTTACCTGTAAGCAAACCTATTATGCAAGCATGCACAGACAGCTTACAGTATATGAAGTAAGGACAAGTTGATGACATGAATTAAGATGTAGGGGACATTAAATGGGGAGAATGGACACAGAATACAATGGTAAGAGTGCAGAAATAAGTAAGAGGGGAGGGTAAATGGAGAAAATGTACTCAATTAATGAAGTGAAATGTGCTTATGTCTCAAAGAAACATTTTAAACATAAATACTTCCATCTTAATGTAATAATAATAATTAATCCTGTCCACAATTCTCAAACCATGAACATAATTAAAAATGGACATGCTAACAAAGAATGTGAGAGGGATACAAAGCAACACTGCAATTAAGGGGAGTAAATGTGATATTAATGTTGATATGCTGAGTTGAGATAACATTTAACAAGGATAGTGGATGCATTACAGGGTATTTATATAGGCTGCATTTATTGAATATGACATGTATATGCAGGGGATGTATGTGTGATAACTGACAATACTTCTGTATTCTTCATCATGTATAAACAAGAAGAAATGAGCAGTATAGCTGTTGTGTCATGCATATCAGAAAGTGACATGTTTTGCTATTTGTTGTCATTTGGCAACCATAAATAGGGGTATATTACCTTAAAATGTGTATTAGACAAGCATGTGTTGTATATTCATGTATATCCTAAACAGTAATATAATAACACTCTAAATATACCAGTAACAAATGACCACACAGATCAAGGTTTACATTAGTAAATGGAGCACATCTACTACATGAGTATATTGGACATCCACAAAATAACATCCACAGAAGGCACTCTAGTCAAGAAAATATACTGGACATGCTTGCAAGAGATTACAATGAACATTGCCATTAAAGTATATGAACAACATAAATACACAAGAAAGTGTCTGAACACAGGCCCAGGCAAACTTTATGATGATCTTCCATCATGTCATACAGTAACAAATGTTATGTAAGTAGCAATGTCCTATAAAGCTCGACAGCGTGAAGAAAAGAATGAGAGTAATACGTAAATGTTTGGACGAAGATAAGCAATACAGAGCATTACTATATAGAAATTATGTTATGCCTGTGAACAATCAATAACATATTCAACATTTGCATCTTGCCAGACTCAAACACATGCCATGACAGATATCAGAAAGCTGTGTATCAACCTCTGATGCCACAGAAATAGGCATACTGTGTGTCATGCCGAACATGCTTGAACAGCTTACAGCACTTTCCTATTGTAATGTGTATGGATCCCTCACCTTAAGGGTGATGCCTTAAAAATGTTGCCTTCTGACTGTGCCATAAATATTTGCTTTGCCTAAGTCACTTCTGTGTGACACATTTATCTGACAGACAGATATTACCTGATTCAAACCCCTGCCTATCATAGTACACACTTTGCAGAGCTGTGTATTAACTGTGTCTGCCACAGGAAATAACAATGGAGCTTGTCAGAAATAACCAAAATTAATGTGTGAAGTAAGAAAGGACATTTGACAATAATATTACGTCAGAATGATGACAAAGAGGTAACTATGTTAATGTTCACACAACTGTGAGAAGTACAATATCAAAGTTTATTGGCCAAAGAAGATGTTTCTGTTGTTTTATTCACACACAGACCCAGACCTGAATCACACTCTATATGTGTAGGTATGCTACACAACAAGTCATTACTGAATTCATGGGGCACAGAAACATTCACAGCATGACATTCTCAGAACAATTGTTTCACTGCCAGGACATTATCAAATGAATTTATTTTTTTTTTCTTCCAAGTAAAAAGCGAGAGTAATAACTTCATATAGTGTTATTACTATAATGTCTGTTCATTCATATAATGTTACCCTATGGTGTAATTGAACAGCACACTATGTAAGTCCACTGAGTAACATGTGTACGAATACCATACCCTACCATGGAAGTCTTAACACAGCCCGTATGTAAAGTCATTACTTCATATGATTGTGCTGCACACAATTTGTATGAGATAAAAGGGATGGGGGAGGCATCTCCCTCTGTAATTATATACATTATAACTGTGGTGGATGTCGTTCATGCATAATATCATAAGGAAGCACAGTGCTTACAGTCACACAATGTGGGTTTTGAACACCTGACTATGTGAAGACAGAAGCCACATGATATTGTAAAGAATGTAAGTGCCATGGTGCAAATATTGCTAAAATTGTAAGATATTTCAGTTTTTTTAGCCTTGACATCATGTTATTACTGCAAGGGATATATGCACCTGTAATTTCTTTTAAAAGACTATTGCTATATGTCTATTTCTCACACAACATTGCCAACTACTAGGTATACCCAAACAAACATGATGCATTATGCAGTCATCACGGTGATGGGAGAATGGCAATTATGAAAAATATGTGGATAATCACGGATTCAAACACATGCCTTACTAAAGCAGCATCATACAGAACATTGTCTCTTTCATGATAACACAAGACACCATTAGTAGTTCTCTTAGGAAAGCCAAAGTTCACCAAATGACATCATCATTATCCAATAAAGCATTTCTGTGTGAGAAATAAGCAGACATTCTTGTAGTAGGAATCCTCAGCTATGCATGTACACAGTAAATAGCTGGGTGACAACATTGTTACCTGCATGCACATTCAAAGTCAGACTGACACAAGTGAGTCCAAGGAATAATAGCTGAATTTGAACTGACTACCTAAGATCATGAGGTACAGAACACTGCCTGAATTATATGTGCCACCTGAGATATTTGTTTACAAGTGGGACAATGCACATTTGATTTGAATGGACGACATCAGCATTCTTTAATACAGTGATGCTCTTCTAGAAAGGTAAGAAGGTGGTTGAAGAGCACAGTAACAATACACAACTACACCTACTTACATGCATTAAAAGTCCTCTACACAGCACAACAAACACACATTCATGGTAGTCAGTCATTGCTGGATTCAAACTTCCTACATTTTAGTTATACAGTCTAGAGAGTACAGTATCAAGGACCAGCACCACAGGATAAGTTATACTGCAGCTGTAAGGTACTTCATTTTTGAAAGCATGATGTAACCATTGTGTTTCCAAAAGTGGTATTACCTGAGTGTAATAGAAATGTATAGGGCAGCACTCTGCCAGTGAAAAATACATCCCCTAACTGAACGTTTTCATAAGGGGTGCTGTCACGGAGCCAATTGTACATGACAGTACACACACTCCCACTAGTTAACCAAATTTTGGATTTGAAATTCCTACTTAACTAGTTTCACATTCTACAGAACACAGTATTAGCTGCAAGCACAATAGGAGAAGTATGATTTTTATAGTGACAGACTGTACTTATGAAGGATGACCTTAGCAGTGTGTTGTACAGAATATGTTTGTGGTAAAAGTGGGATAAGATGATGGGGGAGTCCTCTCCCAGGTTAAAGTCTTCTCCTGAGAGGAAGTAAATGCAGCACATTTCTTCAAGAAGCTATATATACCTGAGATTGATGCCCCCGCACACACACACACACACGTTTTCCACTGTGAGATTTGAACCTTGCACACTATCTAGTCACACAATTTAGAGAACACTGAGTCAAAGTGGGCACAGCACATCTGTTATTGAGGCTTTACATACCTGTCACTAGTATCACACATACACACACAATTTCACCATTGTCAGATTCAAACCATTTACCTAACAAGTTATACAATTTAGAAAACACAGTATGAATCACAAGTGCCAGAGGAAAAGTCTGATTTTAATGATATGAAAATGCACATTTGTAAGTATTAAAACTTCCTTGTTTGGAGCACCTGCTATTGTACATCACAGGTTTTGGGACAAATGCATGTGTCTGGACAGATCAACATAACAGCATTGTGCTTGCCCGATGCAATTACATACTTCTCTGCTAACATCTATGCACTGTCATTTATGTACATTGCATCACTGTGAGGGACATGTACCTGTTTCACAGTATTGGGTGTCAATGCCAATCACAATTGTAAAAGAGTGGACTATCAAACAAGTATTCATGACAGTTCATTCCAGGATAATTGCATACAAATAATAACCATTTATTGCATCACTGTCAGTTGTCGTGGCTTATGCTTGCACAGTATGCATTGACAATATAGACAGAAACTTCCTAAATATGCACTTCTGAAAAACAGTGAAGGATTATGTGTGAAATGCTTCCACACAATTGTAACAAAGATGCAAGTGTAACTGTTGTACTGCAGACATACAAAAACTGACTGAATTAATGTCACTGTAAAATCTAGGTACCTTGGTTTCAAAATTCCAGAAACACATACAGATGTTGTACAACCTACACACATAATTCTTTGTTGTATTTTTTTAAGTCTCTGCCTGAAGCCCAGCAGTGGAAAGTTCATTTCTACTGCTGGCAGCAAAGTATTAGTGCACATGTAATTATATCTTCAGGTGCTGAACTTAGAATAGAAATTAGCAGTACTTTATGGTGCTCTGTGTTCACCTTCATACATAGCTCTCAACCTCTAACCACAAAAAATCTGGAAAAAGACAAAATAATTGCTGGACAAAGCCTCAAAAATAGGGACAAATTTTAAATACTGCTGTTGTAAAATTTAGAAAGTAAAAGGTCTTGTGCTACCATGCATTTTATGAAGGATATGAAGTCAGAAACTCAAATGACTGCCACTAAGTAGTGAATTCAGCCCTCAGTGATTTGCCACAAAAATGCAGAAAATCACAAATTTTATGAGGAAAAGACCAAAAATATGAGGCAAAAATCTGGACATTCTGTGAAAAGTTGTACAGTTGAGAGGTATGCCTTCATGCAAATAGGCAGTATTCACGTAAAACGTGTTCGAATCTGATGGAATACACAACAGATATATGTTATGGTTATGCTCATTGTGTCATGATTGACACATCTGTCATGACAGTTGCAGACAAGCATGCCATTGCTGGTAGAAACATGGCTTCTGGAAACTGGAAACAGTTTTGAATCAAGAAAGTTTATTTGATAAGACAGAAGGGATGGGAAGAGGTATACAGTTTGTGACAGAAATACACATACCGACATACTAAGAGATTAGTTTATGGTTTACTCCTACAGATATTTGTGTTGTGCTACACTTCAGTTTATCATCATAATTATTTAGGCAATATATCTGCTAGACAGTGTTCCCAATAGGGATCGAGCACATTACTATAGCAGCAGGGTAGTGGTATGTTAAGGAAACGTGTAGGGACACTTACACCCACAGGAATCATAATAAAACATTCACAAGCACTTTGGCATGCATCTGAATTCAAACCTACAATTCTACAGACATGAGTATTATCAAATCACACCACATAGGAACTCATACTCTACAAAGTTCAAATATGACAACAGACTGAAGCACAGCAGAATGCATGTATTACTTTTCGGTGCCCTCATGACATGACAATATAAAAAAATCATGTCCAATAGTTACATCCAGTAGCCTAAAATAAAAAAAACAGAAAAGATAATGATACAGAAATATGATATGGTAGAGAGGGAGGGCAGGGGATAGAGACAGATGAAGAGTATTATATTTTTGTGGGGCATTTTTACTTGGTGGTTAATAAAACACTTACACACATAATAGTAATATAAATAAAGCATTAACTATGACTTTCACATATTTCGTTACTAGAAACCTTGAAACTTAATGCCCCAATCAGAGCAATGAAATTAATTAATTCACAACCATAATGTTACTGATTTGAAGGAGCAGTCACAAAACAGTGAGGCTAGGGAGAATATAGGCATCAGACTTGATCACAGTAAAGACAATTTTAACATTATATAAGGTGTAAATTCCAACCAGAAGGATACTAAATGATCCAGTGCTGAATGCTTCCTAAAAATATTTGAAGCTGGAGCATCCTGCTGTATGGTGTCATACCTCTCAGCTGTCCAGATTTTCACAGATTTTTGCCTTTTTTGCCTCAGGTGGTCATGGTAGTGTAGTGGTTAGCATACAGCAAGTTACAGCTGTTTATTTCTTGTTTGTACTTTCTCTGCAGAGTCTCTCTGTCCAGTGCTTGTCCTCCTGAGTATCGAGTGAGTTTAGTGTGTGTGTGTGTGTGTGTGTGTGTGTGTGGTGTGTGTGTGTGTGTGTGTGTGTGTGTGTGTGTGTGTGTGTGTGTGTGTGTGTGTGTGTGTGTGTGTGTCTGTTGGCTCTTGGCCTGAACCTCTGGGCTGGCAAACTCAAACCATAAAAACTCCACTTTCTTGGTGATCTGCAGACTAGACCTAACTGCTGAAAGAGAAGACGAAAAAAAGAAAAGACAAAATAAAAAATTTGGTGGTTTTCTCATAAAATTTGTGGTTGATCTGAGATCACACTAGATGATCGAGAACATTGATCTACATTTGAAGATCAAATACTTTAAAGTGGTCATTTAAAACTAGTCTAACTAATTGAACTAATTGAACTAAGATGTAAAATCTGTCCCTGTTTTTGGTTTTTGGTCCCTTGCCCATTTTTTGTGTCCAGTTTTCTTTTCTTTAGATATTGAGATGAGAAGTATGCATGCATTTATCTCTTCTCTTCACCCTGTTCAAGAGAAGATTAGCCTGACTGTACATAGCTAAGTACAGTAGAGGGAAGGGCACCAGAGTAATGCAGCCTAAAGCAGAAATTCACAAGATTTTACCAAGTATTGTGTATTTCCATTTCCTCTACAGTACAGATGTTGCTCTGTACCAGACATTGTGCAACTGCTGAGGAGACAAAATGATGACACATAAGGGGGGGACAGAAGTAGAGAGGGGGAGATGGAGGCAGGAGGGCTAGTAGACTATGACAAAAGCATGACTATGGTGGCTCAAAACAATATGCAGGCAACAGTTACATATAAAATAGTCAATATCAGTTTCCAAATGTATGGATTAGTACCCTTGAAAGTATGAAAACATCGAACTATAGAGTTGAGAATTATCTCACCACACCACAAAGGAACTCCTACTTCAGTTTAAATAACACAATGAAGCAGAAGGGTGAAGAAAGATGGAGAAAGAAATAGCAACAGTATTGTTTATAGTACATTTAGGACAGTTTTTGTGGTATCCTACTCCTAGATTTTCCTCTTTATTAATCTGTCATCCACTGTACAATAAAACACTTGCAATAAGGTGCAAAAAGAGTTCAGAAAGTAGAAAAAATATTAAGCCATAAGCAGAATAAGAGTGGTTTTCTACGTCTCCCTGTTTGGGATGGAATGTTTTTGCAAATGCTTTATTGCTGCACTATTCAAATGCTATGTTAATGAAATGCTGCAACTGTAGATAAATACAGATTTTTTTTCAGTTAAACATATAATATGACTCTAAATGTCATTAAATAATAATTTGACTTACAGCTGTAATCAAACCAATGACACTATACAAAAACATAGTAGGGAATTATTTCAATACACCACATAGGGAATTATAGTTCATTGCATCCAGCAGCTTAAGAACTGTTAGAGTAACTGTTTCAAAGTACTGCCTTTACTCTATATTTCTATTGCACAGCAGATTTAAGCACATTTGTGAGAAGTGACTATGGTTAGTACAGATGAAATTAAAATCTTCAGTTTTTGTCATAGGAAGTTAAATACCATTCATTGTCACTCAGCAGTGGTGAGCGATGCCAACCTCCCCGCAAATGCTAAGGACAGAAACTGAAGGGTTTTTAATGGGCCAATTCTGGCCATGTGTGTTACATGTGATTTTATTTTATGACTGGATTAAACTTGTGAAAAAGAGGTTAACATGACAGTGCTGAAAATGGGAGGATTCAAACAGAGGGTAGAACAAAGGGGAAAAGATACAGGAATTTGCAGGATGGTGGTGGGAGAGCACCATAACTATCCACTTCTTCATAACATAAAAGTAAAATTATACAAAAATGTAATGGCTTTGCAGATTCAAGACACAAGGGATGGGTGACAACAACAGGTTGTATAGCCAGCTGGACAAGATTAAGTATGTCAAGATGACACATAAGTGAAGCAGAGAACTATGTATGGGGAGTCATTTTTTTTGGGACAGGTGCCCCCTTTTTTGAGAGAAGGATGGGGAATGCACTTAGGAATGAGAGGGTGAAGTAGATTGGGTAGGTAATATAGCAGCCACAGGCATACAGGACATTCAAGACAGATAAGGATGGTGATGGACATAAAAGGTTGGGGGACACCATGATTGGGGATAGGTAGGGGACATCAGAGGTACACCCATGTTCAGCTTGAGAACAGTAATAATCTAGTTCTTACCATCAGAACTGTCATCACTGTTCCCTGTGTCAGTTGCCTGGGTCAGTGCCAGATGTGGCATCATTTTAGCAAATTGATGCAGGACCTTTTCAACCCTGCCAATTCAGGCACTGGGACCCCTCTGCATTATGCCCTCCACAAGCACTGTGAGCTCCTGACAGCTGACAAAATTACCACCTCCATGACTACCACTGTTCCTGGAGGGTACTACTACACCAGCAGCTGGGGCAGAGCTACCTGATGCAGGTACAGCAGGCAGGAGTTGTGGAGACAACACTGACAGGTTGTGACCCAGATGTGTGCATGATTGTGCTGCCTGTGGTGGTGCTGCCACAGCCACCTGTGGGGGTATGGTGAGCCAAACTGCAGTGGTTGGAGTGGCTCCCTGTGTTGATGATCATTTTTTTCATATATCAGCAATGTATTAACATAAAAAAATGAATAATTAAAAAAGAAAAAGAGAGAGAGAGATGGTGGAAAAAAAATTAACTCAATGGCAAGTCACATTATTTATTTTATTTTTTTATTTATTCAACATTTGTTTACTGGGAAAGTCTGACTTGGAACAAAGCTAATTTCCAGTGGAGGCCCAGGAAGAAACACTCCAGATGCTTGGCTTTGCAATATTACTTTTTTAAATTTATTTTGAGAAATAAATATGTACACCTTTGCCACATCCAGATATGATGGGAAGACATTAATGTGTCATAAAAATCAATCATAATGGTATAATATGACCAACAGAATCATATATTTGATTATGCCACATGAGATATGCTTTCAAAGTTAATAACTGCATTTGTAAATATTGAATTGTTAATGTAAGGCAGCATTGCAGTTAATATCTTACAAATACTATCCTATAAACAGATCTAATGTCTGTTTCTGGGTACTGAATCCACACACACACTTAAGCTGATGTACTCATTACCTAATGCAATAATCAGGAGCTTTTGTAGCACGTATGTATGCTTGATATCAAAGTTAAGGTACACCTGCTTAATATGATATACAGTGGTGGACTGAAAATACTTCTCTGCCTTGCATTCAGACCTGATGCATACTTACCCCATGCCGATCTGAGGTCAGTTAGTCTCTCCTGATGCACCTCACAGTTATCATAAAAATATCTGTAAAATGGATTTTTACCCTTCATTATGTGCCTGTTTCTCTAAGTGCACTTTATTTATACCTTGTGCCACAGAGATAGTTAGCTGACAGGTGGAATTTATTCACTGACTACTATCCATAGTGCTGTTATGGAAAAGTATTTTGCCTCATGTTTATTCTTCACTAAATACATATTAACTTATAGTTTCTTCACAAATGTGTTAAATATAAAATTTATAATGTTTATGTCAAAGGAAAACTGAAAAACAGCTGCATGATTTTGCAATATATAGTTTCATATAAGTAACAGCTTTTTATTTCAAGTGCCTACAACTGCATTCTCTCTATTAACAAATTATAGTGTACTAACAGAAAAGTAAAGGCCAAGTAAGTGCTGAAGGAGTTAAAGGATGTTATGTTATACTGAAAAGTCTAGTTTCAGAAAGTTAATGAATTGTGCCAGATATCTTTGGAAACCAGATTAATTAACAGTATGCTCTGGTCTTCTTAGGCTAAGAGATGAGTCTTTGCTCGGTCGCAGTTGGACTTTCCTGGTAAACAAATGTTAAATAAATAAATAACATTTGGTGCCATGACCCAGATTCTGAACTTTGGTGCTGCTGCAGGGCAGTGTGGAATAAATTGCAAAGGCCCAGCAGAGAAAGTTTTTCTGTAAATTCCATGCTGCTTTGTATGAAATAATGAGACTCAGATAGCTAATTATTCAGGCTGTACAAACATACCAGACTAGGTGGGGAAAACTGATTTGTGGGAATTTTTTGTATTTAGATAATTGTTATTTAAAGAGTGAAATGACTGTTTTTGTTGGATGACTGAGTTTGCTTGATAGGTGTATGTAAAGAAATAGTGGGAGCACCCCACAGGAAATAAGGAAAAGTTTATTAAATGTGAATGTACATACAACAAAAAGAGAAATTACCACAAGGAGGTGCCTTGTGTTGAGGGTGGTACCCTCAAGAGTGAAGACTACAAGGGAAGTATGAGAGATGTTTTGTGTTGCTGAGTGAGGAAAAGTTAAATTAAGCTCATGAGCCTGTAGCATGATGAAATCTTTCCTCTGTCATCGCACAATGACAGAATTCCTTTCCTTTCCTCCCTGCATAATTTGTAAATTGGTATAGTCATTTTTGCTGAATTACCAGGATCCAGGATCTACAAGGTAAGTCTTATTAGGGAAAATGGGAACAAAATTAAGCAGTCAAGATCATGTCCCTGAAAAGGGAACACCTGCATATCTTATGTATTATAATTATGAAATGGAAATGTAAGTATTTAAATGAGTGGCTTCAGCTTACTAAAAATTGCCCTAGTAAAGTATTTCCATTAAATGGAACTTATAATAAGGATAAGTTAGAGAATTTGAGGGGTATTCTGGAAGAAAAGAAAAACATAATAAGTGGGAAACAATGGGCAGCATTTTATTCTTGGCATACTGAAGTTCTTAAAATAAAAATGAATCAACATTAATGGAATTACAGGATACTAATGTGTTGCTGCAATAGGCAAACAAGGTTAAGAAGCAGTACAGACCAGATTTTATCCTGTCTTGGCAAATTTAAAAGAAAGTGGGGATGGCCAAAAAGCTGAGAGTTCAGAAGAAAATAATGGGTCTATATTAAAACCATGAAAGCTGAAATCCATGAATGCAATTACATCGACACATAAACGTCGATCTACTAAAACAGCGAAATACAGAAATGTCAAAAATCAGAACGCCGAACGAATTTCCTTGGCCAGTAGGGTGATCATGGGGAATAAGGAAATATATCATTTTCCCCACTGTAGTGCGGTCCTGGAGTTGGTATATATAAGTAGGGGTGTGGAGGGGTGCAGGGGGGGCTTGCCCCCTGCAAAAAAATGTTTGGAAAAGTGTGTTACATTAGGTTTGTTTAGTTAGGTCTAACTTACCTGTATGGTGCTGTTGCTTCTGTACATATGTTCAGTGTTTTGATTTTCAACGTTTCCGTATTTCGTTGTTTTAGTATATCAACGTTTATGTATTGATATAATTGCATTCATGGATTTCAGCTTTCGTGGTTTTAATATAGACCTGAAAATAATAATTCTCCAGTAGCTACTGCATCCCCACCCCCATATGCACAGGTATGGGTGGCCCCTGTGCAAGATTCCACTGTTTCTCAGACCCCTGCATTCCAGCCAACTGTCCACTGGACACAAGTTCAGCATGGCACTGTTACATCTCAACCTAGTTCCCATGTTCAACTCCATCTTCAGAATAGGCATCTGTAGTCACGGAGATTTCTTCATCTTCTTCTGCTTGTCATTTCCAACAGGTTTCTACATCTTCAGCAGGAGCATTAGTATCTGACAAACCCATAGCTCAATCGTCATCTTCTTTCGGCTGTTCCCGTTAGGGGTTGCCACAGCAGATCACCTGTTTCCATTTCTTCCTGTCCTTTGCATCTTCCTCTGTCACACCAACCACCTGCATGTCCTCTCTCACCACATCCATAAACCTTATCTTAGGCCTTCCTCTTTTCCTGTCACCTGGTAGCTTCATCCTTAGCATCTTTTTCCCTATATACTCAGCATCCCTCCTCAGCACATGTCCAAACCAATGTAATCTTGCCTCTCTGGCTTTGTCTCCAAACCTTCCAACCTGGGCTGACCCTCTTATATACTTATTCCTAATCCTGTCCACCCTCGTCTCACCCATAGCTCAATATACACAGTAATACAATAGGATAGGACAAGAGGTTATTGCCTCTGGAGAGGATCTTTTGACACCACTTAAAGGAATATTGGGTGCCAATAACAGAGAGCTTGTTCACCACCCTTAGACCCCCTGCTGATTTGCACACCATGTCCAAAGGTTTTCCAAATATTAGAGAAGACCCATAAAGGTTTAAGGAGAAAATAAAACTATAATAAAATGCTACAACCCTACTCTGACAGATTTAAACCAGTTGCTTCTTGTAGTCACTCCGGATGAAATAAGAAAACAGTTGCCTGAAAAGGCCGGAATAACAGATGTTACTCTCACAGGGAATGCACTTATAGACAAAAGGACAAGGATGTTAAATAAAATTGCACAAGTATGTCAGGGTAGGACAGAGTGGTGTAAAATACAGGCATGTAAACAAAATAAAGGGAAAGCCCTGCAGATTATTTGAATGACATTAAACCAGTGTTTGCTCAACATTCAGGAATCCCAGAACCAAAAAAAAAAACAAGCTAAGCCAACTATTGCTTTTATGCAGGGTTTGCAACCCCTGTACAAAATCAAATAATGCAAGTACTTATAGACTGGCAGGGAAAATACTTGGAATCCTTATTAAGTGCTGCAAATCACTGCACTGAGTATCAGAAAAATGGAGAAAGAATACTGAGGATAAGGAGTTAACTTTGCAAATAAGGCAATTAAAAGCCTCAAGGGGGCAAAGAAGAGGCAGGGGAATGGGAGAGAAGCTGCTAGGGTTTCAATAAGAGTGCTGGTTGAGGGGACCAAGGTACAGCTGGTTGGTCAGAACAAGCTGGCAGTGCCCCTCCTGTCTCATCTGATGGATTTTGCTTCATTTGTGGTGAAGCAGGATATAGGAGAGGAAAATGTCCACACAAGCAAATGCAGTATCTTGGAATAAATGGCAGCTGAATTATAGCAATACTGCATTCCCCCCACCTCCTGCAAATGGAAGGAGTCAGAAATCACCATACTATGTCAGAATAATAAAACAAAAATGAATCTTGCTCCTTTACTGCCAATAGATCAAAAGGGACAGTATGTTAAGGTAAAAATAAATTCAAAGGAAATTCCTTTCCTGGTGGACATTGAAGCCACTAGGTCTGTATTAACAGTTACCTCGGATAGTCAGATACCAGTATCAAAACAAATTTAAAGCAGTTGGGATAACAAATGCTACTGTCATGCATCTTGTTACCTCTCAACTGTACAGATCTTCGCAGAATGTCCAGATTTTTGCCTTATATTTTTGGCCCGTTCTTCATAAAATTGTGGCTTTCTGCCAAATTAGTGGCAAATCATTAAAGACTGACGTTAGAAATTAATGACAGACATTTGAGTTTTAGACTTCATACCCGTCAGAAAATTCATGGTAATGCAAAACCTGTTATTCTATCAATTTTCTAAGTTTGTTAGAGCAATATTTCAAAATTGTCCCTATTTGTACCACTTTTTTATGGCTTTGTCCAGATTTTTTAATCTAAGAGGTTGAGAGGTATCTATACCTATTTCTCTAGGACCTATCAAAAAAGGCATTCTTTCCTTTTTTACACTACCACACCCGTAAACATGCTAGGGAGAGATGTGTTATGCAAATTGGGCTGTACTATTTACTGTACACCAGAAGGGGTGTATTTAAATTTTCCAACAGAGTGAGAGGTGAAAGTATTGGCAGTGTTAGCACAAACTAAGGAACAGCCTGTTAAAGGTATACAGACAAATGAAAAACTGCTGCAGCAGGTACCTGCTAAATTATGGGCTAAACACACTAATGAAGTAGGTACATTAAAATCTGCAGAACCAGTAAAAATAAAATTGGATCCATGTAAACCTTTACTTAGAGTTCCACAGTATCCACTGAAACCAGAGGCGGAGCAGGAAATCAAACCTGACATGTAGTCTTTAATACAACAAGGAATAATAGTTGAGATAAAAGCCCTTGTGATACTCCTATTTTCCCTGTAAAAAAAAGCCAAGTAGAAAAGATACTTACCAGTTTGTACAATATTTGAGGGCTGTAAACAATGTAGTATTACCAACTTTTCCTGTGGTTCCAAACTCAGCAACAATACTGAGTTGCATACCACCTACACCAAAGTATTTTTCTGTGACAGATCTGTGTTCCGCATTCTTTTCTATACCCATCCACCTTAAAAGTCAGTTTGTGTTTGCCTTTGCCTATAAGGGACAGCAGTATACATGGACATGGTTATTACAGGAATACACTGAATCGCCTTCATTATTTTCTCAGATTCTGAAAAAGGATTTGAAAGATGTGACATTTCAAGGTGGGTCTGTATTAGTGCAATATGTAGATGATTTACTAATAGCATCTGATTCTTTTCAGCAGTGTCAGCAGCATATACTATACCTTTTTACAATTCTTTCAGAAAAATGATATAAAGGTGTCAAGAAAAATGTTACAGCTATAGTCATCTCAGGTATGTTATCTTGGTCATCTGATATCTCAGGGTAGCAGGCTGATGTTACTATCTTGTATTGAGACAATAGCTAAAGCCCTACGACCAACTACTCAGCGTCAGCTTAGATCCTTCTTAGGTATGACAGGATACTGCAGACAGTGCATTTCTAACTATGCAAAAATTGCTAAACTATTGACCAATCTTTTAAAACAGCATATACCAGAGCCCCTCCCTCAGGATAGTGAAGAGGAAAATTCATTTCAGAATTTAAAGCAAGCTTTAGCTACTGCCCAGGCTTTGGGGTTACCAGATTATGGAAAGACTTTAATTTTATTTTGTCACAAAAGAAATGGATTTGCTCAGGAAGTGCTTATACAAAATTGTGGGGGACAACTACCATCCATTAGCTTGTTATAGTACAGCACTTAATTCTGTTACAAAGAAATTTCCACCATGCTTAAGGGCAATGGCATTCTAGTCAGTCTTACACAACCACTGGTACTCGGGCATGATCTTACTATAGCTGTCCCTCATTCTGTTTCATCTCTCTTACTCAAAAATAAAAACTCAACCCCTCTTGACTGCACATCTAACTAAATATAAACTGAGACTTCTTTTTGATCCTTCTATTTCTTTGACACGCTATCCTGTTCTAAATTCTGCATCTTTGTTACCTACTGCCGAGGATGGTGAAGAGTATGCTTCTGTGTTTGTGACTAATTATATGCTTTCTCCTATAAATAACTTAAAGTATGCTCCTATACCCAATGTTGAACTAGATGTATTTGTGGATGGTTCCTGTGGAAGAAATCAAAATGGAAATTGTATTGCAAAAATATGTCTGCGCCAGTAATGATGTTTTGCTTCAACCAAGACTAGAGGGTGTATGTTCTGCCCAGGTAACTAAGTTAAGTGGCTCAACACAAAACTTGTGAATTAGCAAAGGGTAAAACTGCTAATATCTTCACTGATAGCAGATATGCCTTTATGGTTGTACATGATTTTGGGCAACTTTCGAAAAAGAGTGGATTTTTAATCTCAGCAGGAACTCAGATTAACAGCTCTTTCTACATCAATGCTCTTTTAGGTGCTCTTTTGTTACCTACAAAAATTAGCAATACCCATCAAAATGGTGTAGATACTGTTTCAAAGGAAAATAATCTGACAGATCAAGCTGCTAAGCAAGTTGCAAGAGGATTTTGTGCAAACCTACATGTGATGTTATTACAAAACTCGAACAATGATGATGTGTTTGATTTTAAGAATGTATCAGCTTTCCGAGCCAAAGCATGACAGGGAGAAGTTCAGAAGTAGCTTAAAGATGGATGGAGTAAATCTACCGGTGGGTTATGGTGACATCCAGATGTGCGACTGATGGTGCTTACCTCCTTTACCTTACCTGGTAAGGGCATATAATTTACCACCCCATGCAGATAAGACAGCTTTACTTAACTAAATTACCCAAAGCTGGTATGTCACTCATGTCACTTCTTTGATACTTCAGCATGTTAATAATTGTGCAGTATGTTTGGAAAACAATGTTAGTAAAAATGCACATATTAAAGCTGCATGTTTACCACCACCTTGGGGCCCTTTTGTTAATGTGCAGCTGAACTTTGTCCAGATTCCAAAGGTCTATAATTTACACTACATTTTTGTACTAGTCTGTATGTTTTCTGCATGTGTAAAAGCTTACTGATGTTATAATGCAGATTCTGTGACAGTTGTTAAAAAAATTATTGAATTTATTCCTAGATTTGGTGTACCTTGTACTATCAACAGTGATCAGCAAACACATTTTACCAATACTCTATCCAAACAGCTATAAAAAAGCTTTAGCACCAGGTTAAGTCTTCACTGTCCCAAAACCATAGACATATGAATTAGGAAAATGGGTCCATAGGACCCTTAAAATAATATCACAAAGATCTGTAGTGAGACAAACCTTAAATGGCCAGAGGCACTTCCCTTAGCATTAATGAGTATGAGGGGTATATTAAATATTACAAGGAGATTGAGCCCCTATGAGATATTAATGGGGAGACCCATGGCCCTTCCAGCTACTCCCCTGTGTCAAATGAAGAATTAACTCTAACTGATGATGTTATATTGTCTCACTGCACAAAACCTATTAATTTCTTGCACCAGTACCAGAAAACTGCATGAAAGCTCTTCCACAACCTCGTGGCCAGCCCTGTCACCAACTACGGCCTGGTGATTGGGTTTATGTTAAAACTTTCCAAAGAAAAAAACTGTTTGAGTCCAAAGTGGAAAAGGCCTTTCCAGATTCTGCTAACCACTCATACCGCTGTACCTTGCAAAGGCTTACCAACTTAGATTCATTCATCACATTGTAAAAAGACTTGTCATGTGGAGGCCCCAGATGAATCATCTTTGTCAGCAAAGAAAGATCAAAAGATGCAAGACTAACCATCTGCCCCAGTGAAGGATTAAAAGAAAAAATATCAACTCAGAGGGCAGTCTATAATGAATCCAGTAACAGCAGGTACTTCTATCTTGTTTTTATTGCTGTTTACTCTTACAAACTGGTCAAGAAAAAACAGTTTCCTGTTAGTTCTTCGACAATATGCTGTGGACTTAAATGTGACAAAGTGTTGGATGTCTTCACATATACCTAATCACTCTAAGGCAGGGATTTCCATGATTCTGATCCCTGCATTGCAAGTGGCATTTTAAAAAAATAGTGACACTATCCTAACTTGGTGTAATATGACTGACTTTTCAAAAGCTGTAGCTCTCCAGCTTGCAACAACAGATTGCAGAGACACATGTTATGCCAAAAATGAAACCGAACCAGTGGAACCAGAAAATGCAATGAAACTAGACATAAAGGTGTGTTGAACTCTTTACATCTAAAAATCTATGGCTGGGTGTGTGGCATGGGCATGATAGATGATTGTTACTACATTTGTAGTGATCGTGCCTTCCCCGGTTACCTACAAACTAATCTAAATGTTGTTTTGTGGGCTATATCACTCCTGTTATTCAACATTTCCAGAACCATCCAGCAGGCAGAGTATGAAATAAATGTGAACTTCACTGGGCAGGCCAAGTATTTTCAGTATTTACTCCTGGGTATGAAGTGGAAAGGATGATGCTTGAAATTACCATGTTTGCTCAAATTCTTCAGGAGGTAGCTAACCATACTTCACTTCACATCACATCTAAATGGCATATCAAAAAATTACTAAAATTTGAACTGTGGTACTACAAAATAGGCTGGTACTCGACATAATGCTAGCTGCCGGGGGGTGGGGGTCATGTGCCCTAATAAAAAGTAATTGTTTTTCCTATATTGGTGACTGTCATTATGCACAAACAAAGTTAGCCAATTTCATAGAGCAAAGGGCCAAAGATCTGGACAGTACATCTAAACAATGGACACTTTTTGGATGGTTAGATAGTGCATTTGGTAACTTAGAAACCAATATATTACAAGGTATTATTACAATAATTGGTATTGTTCTTTTAATTGCCTTAATATTTTCTGTTCTAAAGGCTGTAATTACAAAATGCTTAACCTCATCTGCACACGCAATGCCAGCCACTTACAAAAGTATCTAATGATGAACTTAAGGTAAATGAACATCAAATCATTGTAGATGATGAATACTATGATGCTAAAGTATATTTTATTAAATTAAAAAAATAAAATATAATTGTGGGTGACACTCACCCCCCCCTTCACAATATTTCTAATCATTCCAACTTTAAATCTCACTTGTTCTCACACCTATCCTCAAAATGGGCATGTCCGTGTCATTCTTCTACATAAGCCCCCCCATACCCTCTCATTTCAATCAATACCCCCCACTTTACAGTACTGGACAATTCTCCTACTGCACCTTGGATGACCTTACTTGATGTCATTATATCAAATGGAACTTATTTCTGGAAATCCAGCATTTGACATCAACATTCCAGTACCTGTATTTCTCGTCTCAAGACTGTTTATTCTCCAGTCTGTATTACATTGGCAGCCCAGCCTAACAATTAAATTACACTGGTCTACATATTTTTTATGCTGCATTATGCTGTTCTTTGTATGTAATTATGTAATATGATTATTATTTTTTTTTTTGCTTAACATTAATGTATATTCTAGTTGTCTGTAACATATTATTGGAGCTTTTCTCCCTGGGCCCAGTGGACTTCCCTGGTCATCAAACTGAAATAAATAAGTAAATATTTATCACTAAATACATATTAACTTGTAGTTTCTTCACAAAGAAGTTAAATAAAATATATATATGTTTATGTCAAAGGAAAACTGAAAAGCAGATGCATGATTATGGGAGATATAGTTTCATATAAGTAGTAGCTTTATATTTCAAGTGCCTTGCAATCACATTCTATCTATTAGGAAATTATTGTGTACTAACAGAACATTAAAGACGAAGTAAGTACTAATGAAGTTAAGGGATGTTTGTTATGTTGTGTTATGTTATGCTGAAAAGTCTAGTTTCAGAAAGTTAGTGAATTGTGCCAAATATCTGTGGAAACCAGATTAACAGTATACTCTGGCCTTCCCTGGCTGGGGGATGAGTCTTTGCATGAATGTCTGCGAAATGGTGTCTACTGGTATTAAATGTTACATGGTTAAAAGATAAATTCTTAGATCAGGAGGTCCATGTTTCTATGTTTTAAAATGCAGATTTGTGGAGTATTCATGTGAAGCTCTAAGCAAGGATCATGAGAGATGAGGAAATTTTAAAATACATTGATTCGTTAAAAGTAATGTAACGTCAAAGTTCTGCATGCATGCAATTGATAAGAAAAAAAATATATCAGGTGTTTTTTCTTTTGTTCTTTGAGACTGATCAAAAAATTTTGCAGTCTCCCAGCGCTCTTTATGGAATAAGCAAGTACTTTGTACATCCTAAAGTGTCATTCTTGACTGAGTCAAAAGGTAAAATGTCTTTATTATTTATATAGTTCTTTAACAATGCTGATGGCCATGCAATGGTGCCAGGCTTGTTTTCACCACATAAGGTATACAAAATTAAACTTTTCAGTTTTTTTCCTTAGGAAGTGAATTGTTGTTCACTGCTAGGGACTGCTGCCAGTCAAGAGAGCTCAATGCCAAATGATGCACAAACAACATAGAGAAAACACAAAATTTTTTACTTAAGCAAGGGAAACATTCTGAAACAAGTTTTTAAAATGTAAGTTCTCAACTATGTTGTATTGCAACATGAACATACACTCCTTAAAGATCATTATATTCGCACAAACAGCAGCCTCTTTGGAATTAAACCCCAGGATACCAGGGCATTCATAACACACACTTGAGATTAATACAGGTATGTGCCACAAACACATACATATACTGTGAAGAAAACATAAGTTACATATAATCAGTATGTGACATGGCATCAATTGATATTACATGTGCAACAGAAACAAGTTCTGAAAGTTGTCCTGTATAATTTGAAGTTAGATCTGTGGATGTCTTTGATATTGGCATCAGATAAGGTAATCTTTTCTCACATAATGTGAAATAAAAACTTGCAACACTGCAGCTCTTTTCTTCTCTTTATTTAGTGAACATCAATTTCTTATCTGTGCTTCTGTAACAAGACTGCTAAGTGATTTACCTTTCTGTTTATATATGTTTCAACAAGTAATGTACTTCCTTAGAAATCCAGACAAATTTACTCAGAGGCACAAAGTGTGTTCATAAACAATTCATAGAAATGTTAGAAATGTTGCTGTCCAAAGTCAGCATACTCACAGACTTTCTTGTTAAGTCCCTTCTACTTGACACACCCTTGGTAAGTGTACATCAAAAGGACTGATTGTAAAACCCTGATTGTTCCTGCAGTCAAATTAATCATTCATAGTCACAAGCCGTTAGCAGGCAACACTTCTCAATGCTTGTCCTCGCACTGCTAGGAAGTGTGCATGCGACCATGTAGGTCTTTACACAATGTTTACCTGCCCTGCACTTAGTGCAAATTGTGGAATTCATGAATGCTAATGACGTACATACTCACAGTGCTGAGAGGGCTGAATCTGTACTATATAAATGTAATCATGTAGGTAAGGGACTTGTATCTTAGTAGGCAAGACTGTTTGGATCCAACAAGCTCAATACCACTTTTTGTTTTAAAAACTTGTTTCTACATTAACAACTGAATTAAGGTATGTTGCTGTTTTTGTAACTTGCTTTATTTTAACCTTATTGATGGATTGTATTTCACAATACAACTATTGGTTTAATGTCTGTGTTATTCTTGGCATAGCCCTGTATATCAGTTATTTTTGACCATTAAAAATATTTCTAAATAATGCTACCTGACATTTAGTGGGAAGTTAGTCTCGTAACCTGACCAATTAGTGCTGAAGATGGTTATATTACTTACTAGCAAGGTCAGGGTGTTTTGCATTATTAGCACACAAAATTGTGTTAAGTCTATAATGTATGCTGCCCTGCACAGAAGTGGATATCACACAAAATTGTTAGCCATTTTTCCTTGAATGGTGTACATTATGTTTATTAATGCTGCAATGTACTACACAGTTACAGAAATGTTCATTCTCTTAGCAATTTTTATAAATTTGTTTCTTTGTTAGTTGGCAATGGAGAGAATCTGTATTTAGTTGTGTGTTCTCATATGAGACTTTACTTTTTAATGTATTTTGTGTATGATGGACAGATACAGTCATAGATATTTGTTAACAATCATTTCTGGGTTACTTATGCTTTTTGTTTTTCCTTTTAAGTTTCGTCTCATACAGGGCTATGCTGCCCCATACATCTGCACCCTGTAAACCACTATGCAGTGACACTGAGAATGAAGTGATCATTCAGGCGGGTGATCAACGATGTTAATATGGTCTAATAAGATTCCAAGCCTGCATAAACTGCAAGCACTGCTGATGACTCCCTGCTGGGTGACAAAAGTAAACTTATATATATATATATATATATATATATATATATATATATATATATATATATATTTTTTGTCTGTGAGTTGCTTAAACTGATACAGCTGCTTTCTGTTTTACCTGCTCCATTTTGTTTTCTGTTTTAAGAAATCTGCTTGGCCTGGTGTTTTCTCTATGTAGGAGATAGACACTGAAATTATCTAGGTTGCACATTTCACATGTTTTTTTTCCCCATTGGTTAACTTGTTTCTTGAGTAATACTTAAACACACAGTGAATTTGTGGGTCTTTGTCTTTTCTGATAAGATTCCAAGCCTGCAAAAACTATAAGCACTGTTGATGACTCCCTGCTAGTTATTTTCCCACCCGCACTCCCATTCACTGATCTAATTTTTAAACCTCGTGATTTTAAGCTGCACGCTCTTACTATAAATTGAGATTTATAACCTCCTCCCTTTCACAACTTCTGTTGATATCTTTAATTATTTGCTTTTCCTTGTGCTTATTTTGAAAAATGTGCATTTTACCCCTCATTGTCTGTCCTTCTGATTTACTTGTTCTGAATTCATTATCTAGCTACCTAGCTGTTTGTTGAAGTATTGTATTTTTACACTCTAGCAAGCACTTTTCTCTGTTTTTACATCAAAAGGTCAGTGGATTAGCCGTCAAGTGGCAATGGGTGGTAGCCTGGTCTGTTTAGGCTGGGGAAATACACTTTACACTTAAGATTTCTGCATGCAGTTCTGAGTCTAATTATGGTGGCTGCCAAAACAGCAATTACTAGAAAATGGAAATCAAAGTCTAGACCAACTTTACTAGAAGTAGTGAATATAATAACAAAGGTAAAACAACTGGAACTGGGATCTTTAGAAAAGGGAAGGAGCAAACTACATAGGAAAAAATGAGAATTATGGGTACAGTATATGCAGAGCAGGAATGAGATTTAAGAGGCAGGATTTGAATGAGCTATATAATGCTTAACTGACAATGACTAGAAGGTTTCTAAGTGATTTATAATGTTTACAACTACAGCTGTTTCAATGGTGTCTGTGATGTAAACTGTTTGGAACTAAAGTGATATTATTTTGTATGTTTTTCATTTATATACATGTAAGATTGCCTTTGTCATGTGTGGAAAAAAAGATTTCTGCATGTAGTTGTTTTATTGGCTGAAGGGTTTATTAATCAGCTTATTGTTTTTATTGCCTTTATAAATTCTGTGCAACTGACTGGCTGTTGGATAATTTCTACAAAGTGAAGTACTTTTATTGCATAATCACACTTTTATAAGCTGTTTAAAGTACACTGCTGTATCTGTAAGTTTGTTTGTGGTAGCATTTCACTCCGGCACTCCTTTTCTGTGGTTTTAGATTAGAAGGACTGGGTGTCAAAGGAAAAAACTTCAAAGACCAATACACGTAAGGTTCAGTTAAGGCACATTTAATAACTTGCTGCAAGGAGACAAAAACATGCAAATACAGGATTTTGCCTAACTACTAACAGGAAGTATGCTATTTTTATACTATTCTACAAGACATGGCCTTCTATGGCTGACATAATTAAACACAACTTTCAGTATTGTTTTACAGCAGATGTTACTCAGATTTTCTGCTGACATGACTGGATTTATGAAAAACATTTTGAGAAAAACAACCTGGCCTTGGTGGGCCCTAGCCCATTACAAGCTTCTATTGTGTAGTTCTAATACACGTGTTACATTTCAAGGTACTTCTCTAACTTAGGCACAAGCAAATGCTGATTGCAGTTCGTATTTTCAAGCATTCTTTGTTCTAATTATCTATAGCTTCTGCAGCTGTGTATTTTCTCACAGCACAAGCGGAACTCCTTGTCCAAGTCTCATAACATTAATACAAGTGATATTGTTCTATTCATTATTTTCCTGACACAAGCAGAAATTATCTGCTTTCCTGTAAATTTCCAAATCATAAGATTATAGCTGTGCATATTTCATGACAATACAAGGTTAGAAAGTTTCTGCAATTCGTACAGATTTATGCAGTGTGAAATAGAATAAATGTGTTAACCCTTTTCAAGCCTTAAATGCACTAAGTATATTACTAATACATACACTAATACATATTTTTCTGACATTTCCCCTTTTAATACTTTTATTCTACTTTCAAAATAAGCATAAACAGTTTTTTTCTTCCCCTAACCTCTTCCCACTTAGGATTTGCAGTTAAGAGAGTCATTCAGTTTAAACTTATGAAAGCATTTTCAATCTTTTAACAGTTCTTCAAACTCAGTACTTTGATATAAGGTTTCAGAAACTGACATGTCTATAAAGTCTTTAATCAGTCTTTTCATGCAGGGGATGCCACAGCAAACACATACTCCAGATAGGAGCATTCCTACACAAATGGCAATCGGGATGTTCATTAGGATAGTACCCCCCCCAAACCATTTCTGGAAAAAGTCCATCAGTGGGTTTGGTCCTAGTTTGGTCATGGCCGACACTTGCTGAATTACCTCAAGGTGATTGTCTGTCTCCTGTTTATAGTCAGGAATATACGAACAGCACTCCTCCTGGATTAAAGTGCAAGTACCACCTCTCGCCGCTAGGGTGAAGTCGAGAGCCATGCGGTTTTGAAGCACTACAGTTCTCATGGCATTCAGTTCATCAGTCACCAATTCGAGAGTGGAAAAAGTTGCATTGCTCATTACTTCGAGAAGTTTAGACAGTTTTCTCAGCTCCCAGATTGATTTCACTGCTCCATATGCTGGTAATATGCCTGCCCACAATATAACACTATCACTCAAGTCCATGTGTGTCAGTCCATTGCCTATAGAATGATGGTTTTTCCAACGTGCATTGATTTGCCCCACTGGATTCACAGGTTTCTTGATGACTTCTCGGACATTCCAAATTTTTCCTTGAGGCAAAACTGCAGTGTGTCGTATGGCCGGAACCAGGTAACCCAAAAAACAACTGCCGGACCAATTCTCAGGTAACCACTTGTATGCCTTTCTGCCACATACAAAATAACAGTCCTCTACTTTAGTAGTAACTTTGCTATGAATATACACTTGCCCTGCATGAAACATTTTTCTATCAATTATAGACAGTTGTTTATAAAGAACAGAATTATGTTTTACTTCATTAATTGTTTTGTGCATCAGTTCAAGAAATGAATCATAGTTTGTATTACAATAAGAACCTGCATTGTTAGCTTTAGTGTAACATTTATAAGGAACAGTCACATTGCAATTGCTCCAACCACTTAAACAGTATAATTTTTATAAAAACACACAGTTCCCTTTTGTGGAACAGACAAGTGCAATGCTATTTTATCTTGTGATGTAATGGTTGAGGTATCATAAATCAAGTTTTCCCAGGTCTCGTTAACCCATAGGGGGAACTGTAGTCATTAATAACCCCCCGTATGCTGTCAGCAAAGCTGTGCAAATCCAGCAATTTGAAACATTGAAAGTCTCAGCATGCACATATTTAATTGCCTAGTAAGTGCCAGGACTGCATGGACCAGGCAATCCCGAACAAAACAAAGACTCTTTGTACCAAAGGCAAGCGTCCAGTCTGGTGGACCCCAGCCATAAACAAGCTCTACAACAAAAGGAAGAAGCTACTACAAGATAGAGCAAAATCCGTAAAAGGGAAGACACCCTTGATCATTATAAGTAAAAAACTAAGATCTCTCATAAAATCATCCAAGGCAAATTTTGAGAGAAAAATCGCTAAGGACTCAAAAGACAATCATAAGGCCTTTTTTAGCTATGTTAAAAACCTGGGAGGAAATTCCCAGATATGCTCAGAACTAGTTCAAAATGATGTAAAAATCACTGAACCTACAGACATTGCCAACATACTGGCTGACAGGTTCAGTGCAAACCCCCCCCCCTCCAAAAGGAGAGATATCTATACCAGAGGATTGTAGCCCCCCCAAACATCTCAAATGCTCAGGTGAGAACTGCTCTCTCCAAGGCGAAAAACACAGCATCCATGGGACCAGATGGTGTCCCCGGTTGTGTGCTCCATGAACTCAATGAGGAATTAAACCCACAGTTAGGGCAGCTGTTTAATCTTAGCCTCACCTCAGGATACGTACCCAAGGAGTGGTGTACGGCAACGGTGGTCCCACTTCACAAAGGAGGTGCCTCTACTGACCCTGGAAACTACTGTCCCATCAGCTTGACAAGCCTGGTCTGCAAAGCTATGGAGAGGATCATAATGGAACTCATAAATAAAGACATAGGGGACTTGCAGACATTGGATCCAACCCAGTTTGGCTTTGTCAAGGGCAGATCATGCCTGTTAAACTTGGTTGACTTTTTCGAAACAGTCACCAAGGCCATTGACGAGGGCAAGGCAGTCCACACAGCCTACCTTGACCTGGCAAAGGCTTTCAATACAATACCCCACTTGGGTATCATTGAAAAACTCACCAGCTTAAATGTAAACCCATACGTCACAAGATGGGTTGCAAACTGGCTAAGTGACAGAACCCACAGGGTCAGAGTTGCTAGCGCCATGTCAGACTCCAAGCCTGTCACAAGTGGTGTCCCACAGGGCTCAGTCCTGGGCCCACTCTTGTTCGGCATCTACTTTTCAGAAGTACAAGCAAACACAGGAGGATTATGGTTGACAAAGTTTTCAGATGACTGCAAACTGGGCACCATAGTTGAAAACCCATCTGACACAGATATCCTTCAGAAGGGTCTCATAGAAATGGATAACTGGTGCCAGAGCCATGGCCTAAAGTTAAACACCAAAAAATGCATAGTCATACCCTTCGGGAGAAACAAGGTTACCCCTAGTTACCATATAGGTGGCAATCAACTAAGCACAGAAGAGGTTATCAGGGATCTGGGGACCCAGGTTGACAATAACCTTTCATTTGACACTCACATTGCCAAAGTAGTTAGGAAGACCTTCTACATTGCCCACCTTATCATGAAGGGATTCACATCTAGATCAAGGGAGGTCATCGTTCCCCTGTACTCATCACTCATCAGACCAATGATTGAGTACAATGCCCCATTCGGAATGTATCTGACCCGACACCTGCAGCAATTGGAAAGGCCCCAAAAGTTCCTCACCAAAAGGATAAAGGGTTTCAAAAATATGTCTTATGCTGCCCGACTGAAGGAACTCCAGCTCTATTCAGTCACTTACTGTCTGCTCAGAGGTGACCTGTGCCTGACATACAAGGCCATGTCCAACCCAGAATTAATGAACATGCTTCACCTCAAAAAATCTAAATCCATCAGAACTACAAGGGCAAGAGACTTAAACCTTAACACAGTTATTAATAGGACGTGCTGGAGGGACAGATTCATCACCCAGAGACTCCCTATGCTGTGGAACAAAATCCCGGTACATGTGAGGCAGAGCACCTCGCTGGCCTTGTTCAAGAGAAATCTTGACCAATGGATGGGAGATCGCAGGTATACCCCAGGGATAACCTCAGCGTCACTGCTTGACAGAGGCACAGCAAAATAATGGGCATAGTATCCTCCAAACTAAAGGGGTGGCGAAAGCCACAAAACTCTGGGCTAGGCTTATAAATGCCCTAGGGCAGATAGCCTAGTATGAACCTATGAACCTATGAACCTAAGTGTTGAAGTTTGGATGCCAGTCTATGAGTAATGCTTCACGTTTATTCAGTTCAGTTTGTGTGGCTGGAAAAAGGAATGGCCACAACAAAAAGATTATTGTCACTAGTACAGTTAACAGGATGATTATGCAATACTTCTGAGGAAACGGTTGTTCTGCATTCCTGTTTTTTCTGGATTCTATCATTTTTGCTCTTGACATGTGACAAGATTTTTGTCCAGTTCAAAGTTCTTAACTAGTTTGTAGTGTGTCAGGTGGATCCACGAGGCATGCTCTGCGATCTTGACTGCAGTGGATGTTGACAGAAGCACTTGCTATGGACCTTCCCACTTTGGTGACATCCAATTCTTCTTCTTTATTGTCTTCACTCAGATCCAGGTACCTGGAACCACTGCCACTTCTGATGGTCTGGTTTGTTCTTTATCTGAAACAGAATTTGACTGCAACAGATGTTTAGAATTCAACAAATTCCTCATATACTCTGCTAGTCTGCAGTCGGCTTCCTGGTCTGTGGGCATGAGAGGTTTCTACGGAGGTATATAATAAGCCCTTCCAAATAGTTTTTCAAAAGGAGTCAATCCTTTTGCATTTGGAACAGTTCTCATGCTCAACAGTGCCAGGGGCAGACAGTACACCCAATTTCTCTGTGTTTCTTCTATTAACTTCCTTAGCTTACTCTTTAAAATCCCATTATGCCTCTCTACTAACCCTGCAGATTGCGGATGATATGCACAATGATTTTTTAAAGAAATACCAAAATGTTTACTTAACTGTTGTATGGTTTGGTTCACAAAGTGTGTACCGTTGTCACTGTAGATCCTTTCCAGAATGCCGAATCTAGGGATGATTTCTTTAACGAGAATTTTTGCTATGGTAGCCGCATCTGGATTTTTAGTCGGAAAGGCTTCCACCCATCTGGAAAACATATCTACAATGACAAGACAATACTTCTTATTTTCACATTTGTTCAATTCTATGAAATCCATACAGATAGTATAAAACGGATACGGTGGTGTAGGGAAACTCCCTTGCTTGGGCTTTAATGCCCCTTGTGCATGATGTTTGTTACAAACGTGGCACATTAAACAAAATTTTTTAGAGTAGTTTAAGAATCTATATGTCATGAACACTCGGTTCACCAGCTGTACTATCCCCCCTGTTGAGACATGGCATTGCCCATGGCTCAACAAAGCTGCATATCTAAACAAATTAGATGGTAATATCGGTTTCCCTTCTTACAGCCCCTTTTCGAGAATTGCTCCTCGTTTTACCCATCTTTGTTTTTCAGCTTGCGTAGTAAGTGTCTGCATTGTCTTTAACATTTCTAAGTCTAAAATCTCAGAGGGTTGTAATTCCTCATTCAAAAGAAATCCTTCTGAAGCTGCCTGTTTTACAGCTGTATCAGCTCTTGCATTACCTTTTGAAATCCTATCCTGTTGCTTGGTATGAGCTGTGCATTTACAAATAGCTACTTTCTGAGGTAACTGAATAGATTCTAAAAAATCTAAAATAAACTGTGCATGATTGATTGGTTTGCCAGTAGATGTTATCATTTCTCGATTTTCCACTGTTGCGCAAAAACATGTACAGCAGAAAAAGCGTACTGGCTGTCAGTAAAAATGTTCACACATTTACCCTTTGCTAAGGTACATGCCCATGTCAAGGCAATCAATTCTGCTGCCTGTGCAGATAAATTGTGTGATAAGTGTTTCGCTTTTATAATCTCAGTATCAGAAACTACTGCATATCCTACTAGGTTCTGTCCTGCAGGACCCCTTTTGCACGAGCCATCCACGTAGTATGCCACCTCGGCATTATCCAAGGGGACATCCGTAAGATCTTTTCTAGGCAGTGTCTTTTGCTCAATCACCTGCAGGCAGCTGTGCGGTGTGCCATCTGCAGGGGTTGGGAGCAAGGTAGAAGGGTTCAAAGTCATGCATCGTTCAATTGTCATATGAGGTTGGCTCAACAATATAGTCATACAGGAAAGATGCCTAGCAGGGGAAAGATATGCTACCTTCTCTTGCAGTAAAATAATTGTGACTGCATGAGGCACTCTCAATGTGAGAGGGTGGAACAAAACTACTGAAGCCGAAGCCTGTACTGCCATTGCAGCTGCAACTACTGCTTGTACACAGTGGGATAAAGACCGTGCCATTGGGTCTAGTTGTGATGAATAATAAGCTTGTCCCCATGCTGCTGTGTTAACACTGATGTCATGATGCTTACAATCTACAGTTTGGAAAAAACGTTTATGATAGTTTGTTAAGACCAAAACTAATCAGGACGCTATTAACTGCTTCAGTTTGCAGAAAGCAGATTCTGCTTCTGGTGTCCATTTTAACAAATCCTGTACTGCCATAGGCTTTTTATATATTAAGTTAGTCAGCGGTGCAGATTCCAAGGCGTAGTTTGGAATCCACCTCCGGCAAAAATTAGTCATACCCAGGAAGGACATCATTTCCTTCTTGGTAGTGGGTTTTGGTGCTTGTAAAATTGCTACTTTTCTGTCCTCATCTAATGTCCTGCCCTCTTTGGATATTACATATCCTAGGTATTTAACTTGTTTTTTCCAAAGCTGCAGTTTATTTTTGTTTACTTTATGTCCTTCAGTGGCTAAAGATTGTAATAGCGCTATGGTATTTTCTTTGCAATCTTGCTGGGTGGGGGCCGCCAGCAGGATATCATCAACATAAAGTAAAATCTGACTACCTCTTGATGGGGTAAATCCCACCAAGTTGCTTGCCATTTCTTGTGAGAATATTGTCGGACTTTCACAATATCCCTGTGGTAGTCGCGTATATGTATACCTTTTCCCCTGAAATGTGAATGCAAACCAATATTGGCTGTCAGGGTGTATCGGTATCAAAATGAACGCATTGCTGATATCTACCACAGAAAAATATTTCTGTTGAGGTTTTAAATCATTCAACAGGGTGTGTGGGTCTGGCACCGTAAGTGCCCTTGGTATTACTGCGTCATTTACAGCTTGTAAATCTTGGACCATACACCACTCCCCATTCACTTTCTTAACAGGAAATAAGGATGTGTTACATGGTGAATCAGGAGATTCCACCAGCACCCCTTCCTTAAGTAAAGCTGCAGTAATAGGTTTGATTCCTACCTCTGCATCTTTTCTTAAGGGATACTGTCTTTTCTGTGGTCTAAATGCTGACTTTGGCGTGATAGTAACTGGTCCCGCTGTATGAATAAGTCCTACATCTGACTTTCCTGTTGACCAAAGAGTTTCTGGTATATTCTGTAAGGCATTCTCTTCCTCCTTTAATAGGAGTGCTAATCTGCTGTCCTTGCTAGACTGCAAGTGCATGGCTGGGTGGGTCTGGGTTATCCATTTCAACTTCTGCCTTTATATTCCTTGTTCTGACAGTTCTAACTCTGCCTGCTTTTCCCATTTTGTGACTTTTTCTCCTAGGTCTACCCATTTTACATTCTTGCCCTTAGTTAAGCTAACATGTAGTAATCGATTAGATTTATAGAGTGCAAAGAACTCCTGGGGCAATGAACAGCTGGCTACACTGTTCCCTTTCATGTCCCAGTACAGATTACGTAATATCAATCTGTTTGCACGATTTCTAAACAATTCTTGCTCATATTCCTTATCAGGTCCTGGTGTATTACAATAATACAGAGTACAGTGCAACAAATGTTGTTTATCAATGTCAAGGGAGGGGAACTTGCTGATGGCTACGTTCATCAACTCTTCGGTCACTGTCCCTGGACCAGTCATAACCAAGTCATGACTGTACCAATAAAACATTTCACCCTCCGATTGCACTGCAAAGGTATTAATTTGTCACTGTGCTTCCATACCCTGCATAGTCGGAACTACTGCTATACCAAATAGCTGCGTAAGGTCTCTGCCCAAGAGGTTTACTGGGAATTTTGCAGAAACAACAATTTTACTTTTCTGGGTCAATCCTGAAACAGGATCAGTTATTGCAATATTATGGGAGAGGGGCTCCCCATACAGCTGTCCATTATCTGCTTTCACTAGTATGTAATCAGGTGACTCTGAATTCTCTGGCAGTTTGGAGGGATGTATCAGGGTCCGTGATGCCCATGAGTCACACAAGAATTTGACTTCCCTCCCTTCTACCAGGAGTATAACTTCTGGTTTTGTGTCTGCTAAATAGAGCTCTAAGCTCAATAAAGCTAAATCCAATATTTCATTTTCTTCACTATCTGTAACTTCCTGCACTTCCTCTATTTCTTCTGTTACATCCTCTACTCCCTGTATCACATTTTCATTTGTCATTTCTCTGCTATCCCCTTCTAGTGATTCTTGACTATCATATAGTCAGTCCTCACCCTCCTTGTCCTCTGTGGTTGCCTTCTTGTTTTTCTTGCAATCCCTTGCCAAGTGTCCCTTTTTACCGCATTTGAAACATTCACCCCTTTTCTTTCGCCCTTCAAAGTCCTCTGATCGCTGATCAGATTGTTTGTTTCCCTGGGCATTTCTCTTGCCCTTTTTTCCAGACTGTACTACATAAACTTCTGCACCATCTTCTACAGAAAATACTTGGGATTTCTTTTTCTTTTTGATATTAAAATGCCTTTCGGCATGCCTAGCATATTCAAGTAATGAGTGTAACCTGCTTGTACGATGATCTACCATGTGCTTCGTAATAAAACTGCTTATGGGTGCAATGCTGCCTTTCAAAAATGCATTCTTTAACTGCTGCTCATATGGGGAATCTTGTGTCTGATCTTCAGGAACCTGCATTCCACAATGGTTATTAAAACATTCTAACAGTCTGGCATAATATCTGTCAATAGTTTCACCTTCTTGTTGGATGCATTGATTAATGCAAGTCCAGTCTGCCCTAGGCTTTCATTTCTCAGAGATGCGGTCTGTAAGACCTTTCACTCTGTTGTCTAGTTCTGCGCTGCTATGTGGGAGGGGCCTGAGCGCAGCATCACGGGGATTCCAGTTGCCACTGATCATGTGCCAATCTGGTCCCACAATTTGTCTGACTACTTTTTCTACCTCTTCTCCGTTTAAATTATAACTCAGCCTCATTCCTTGTAAATCTTCTAAGAACTTTCTAAAATTAACTTTTGGATGGGGAATTCCCTCAGTGGCTTTCCGGATATCTTCCGGAGTCCAGGGTCTGTACATTAGAATAGTTGGGTCCTGACCTTCTTGCCCTGCCTGAGGATTAGGCACTTCTGTGAGTGGGCATATTTCTTCTTCACTCATAGATCGTGAATTTCTACCCATTTGATATAATTCAATGTCCCCTTTTGAATTACCTGCCTGTGCTCGAGACCTGGTCTCGATGGGATCTCTAACAAATGGTTTTACTTTTGTAGTGTCTCTATTTATGGTAACAGCAGGATATCGTGGGGGTGGACTAACTTGTTCACTTGCTTCATATTCTGGTAAGGGAGGTGGAGGGGCCGATGCTATTACTAAGTTATTGTCCTCCTTATCTAAAAAACATTGCTTTTGAATTATTGCTTTTTTGTTCCCTACGGTTTACTTCCTCAATCCACCTGTGTGCCTGAGGAATTCCTAATTGGCGCTGCTTTTTTACCCTACCTTTGGAATCGGTTTTAAGCTGTTTGACAAGTTTGATAAGCAAGGATTTTTTCTAATTTACCGTCAAATTCATACTTATTAACCCACTTTGAGTAGTATTTAATATTATCAACACACTGTGACTGCATGTATTTTGCATCTTCTGTTAACGGCGGATTTTGGGGTCTTTTTGTGCAATTATTATCCATTTTGTTCTACCATTTTAATTGTTACGTAACTCCTTATTTTTAATGTGGTACCACGGATTTTGTTATAGTCTCTTCAGAATGACTGCCTACCTGCTCAGTTTCCCTGATCTATGACAAGAGAGTAATCGTTTCTGTCCCTGACTTGTAAAAAAAATACAGTCCTGACAAAAACAATACAAATCTAGCCCCTGATCTAAAACAGAAAAAAAGGTAGATTCACCTTACCTGAGCCTTCGTGATTGATCACCTGGTTCATGAAAAACCTGTCCTTCAGTCGCAGATCAGAAAGTGGCTGGCCTCTTTTGTATGACAATTCAGTCGGAGGGCTTTTCAAATAAGAAGAACCGATGTGGTTTCTTCCCCATACGGTTTCAAGCCACCTGGCCTGTCTGATCCGAGGCGAAGTGAGGATTTCCGGTCCGAAGGACAAATCTGTCAAGGGAAAAAACTTTAAAGACCAATACACATAAGGTTCAGTTAAGGCACATTTAATAACTTGCTGCAAGGAGACAAAAACATGCAAATACAGGATTTTGCCTAACTACTAACAGGAAGTTTGCTATTCTTATACTATTCTACAAGACATGGCCTTCTATGGCTGACTTAATTAAACACAACTTTCAGTATTGTTTTACTGCAGATGTTACTCAGATTTTCTGCTGACATGACTGGATTTATGAAAAACATTTTGAGAAAAACAACCTGGTCTTGGTGGGCCCTAGCCCGTTACAAGCTTCTATTGTGTAGTTCTAATACATGTGATACATTTCAAGGTACTTCTCTAACTTAGGCACAAGCAAATGCTGATTGCAGTTCGTATTTTCAAGCAGTCTTTGTTTTAATTATTTATAGCTTCTGCAGCTGTGTATTTTCTCACAGCACAAGCGGAACTCCTTGTCTAAGTCTCATAACATTAATACAAGTGATATTGTTCTATTCATTATTTTCCTGACACAAGCAGAAATTATCTGCTTTCCTGTAAATTTCCAAAGCATAAGCAAAGATTATAGCTGCGTATATTTCATGACAATACAAGGTTAGAAAGCTTCTGCAGTTCATACAGATTTATGCAGTGTGAAATAAAATAAATGTGTTAACCCTTTTCAAGCCTTAAATGCACTAAGCATATTACTAATACATACACTAATACATATTTTTCTGACACTGGGACTATGCATCTAGTGGCAGCATGTGTTTATCTGGTGTATCTGAGTTGGGAAATACATAAAAGGGCTCTAATTGTAGTCATTGTATTGGCCAGAGGGCTCAGTCAGTTTTCTATGTTTCCAGTGCTGGTATAAATTTGGCATATTTGCATGGAGTTGTTTGCTGTGCCAATGCCCTGTACAGATGCAAACATCTGGAAACATTGCTTATTTTCATTATACTTTGAATGTTTACTGTGCTAGTTACCTTATTATAGCACCCAACACTATTGCTGCTTAGAGAGCATCTGATTTGGCACTGGCAGCATTACTGGTTAGGTTGCTGCAGATTACACCAGTAAGCACACTTCCCTCATCCGGTTACAAACACCCTACACTCCTATTCTTTATAGTACACTTTAGGACCTGCAACCAGTGATGGGAATTTTCCTGCTACCTCTGCATCCAGCTTGTTGGACATAGGTATCCTAAGGCAATTGCCTTATGTACACTGACAACCACTTAATTCTCAAACAGACAAATACAGTATATGAGAGATGTAGTTACACATTGACATTGGGGGCTAATCTCTCACATATACACACAAAAAGCAACAAAAAGGTTGTCAGCAACTCACACACACATCACTCAGAGCACCCATAAAGGACTACACACACAGACCCACATATGTGGAGGTGCTCATATGTAACATACCCAAACATCAGAGGCTTCTCAGGCACAGTCCTCAGAAACTCTGCATGCACACAAACAAGACAATTCCCATCACAACACATAAAGCCACATCTCATTGTGCCTTGGCTACCAAGCCCATAAAGTGAAACACTCCATGACTCAATATTATGGTCATAGGAGACATCACTGGGAGACACACTGATGTCCCTCTTAGGCTGGATAAGGTGACAGTTACAGTTAATTGTCTGTCAGAGGCCAGGATTTGCCAGATCACACAAGCACAGGCTCTCAGGTCATTTACCCCTAAGTACCAGTATGACTCAGTCATAGTCTATGTGGGTGTGAAGGACCTGAGAAGTACATCCTTGGACTATATGAAGAGAGACATGGTTGAGCTCTCACAATATGTATCACAAGGAGGTATGTGCCTAGCATTGAGCAGCATTCTACCATCTCCAAGGATGATGCCACCATACCAGCAGAAAATGACTGACTTTAACAATTGGCTTAGCTAGTGGTGTCATTCCAAATGGGTACAATACTTGTTAGCCTGGGAGGACATGGTTGATAGGCCACACTGCTTTGCCAGGGGTGATCTTCACTTGTCACCTCTAGGCTTTCAGATATTGGGAAAAACATTATCCACCCCATAGTGTCTTTTTTAGGTATTGCCAAACAGACAATACCAGCATAACAAAAGCTACTCAGGACAAGTTAAAGGTGTTACTGCTCAATGCTAGGAGCCTCAACGGGAAACTGCACTTCATGGAAGCTCTCCTCACATTGGAGAATGTTGATGTCTGTGCAGTTACTGAAATATGGTTCAAAGCCATGGAAGGCACTTCAGCAGTATATGGCTATAATGCCTTTCATACATTCTGACCACCCACTGAACATGAAAGAGCAAAAGGTGGAGGTGTATCTATCTACATAAAGGATAAGCATACCTCAAGGTTGGTCAAACAATATGACATGCTTGAACTACTCCATGTCCAACTAACCATGGGAAAAATCTATTACCATATTTTGCTACCTACAGATCCTCCACTATGAATGAGGAAAACCATACACCATACCTGAAGTTACTAGAATCACTCATCATCCAGCCCAATACCATAATTGTGGGTGATTTTAACTACCCCACCATTAATTGGGAGTCATATACAACCACTAACATGTAGGCCCAAAGATATTTTTACTTTTTTAAACTCAAATGCCCTGGAGCAGCTAGTCTGCACTACCACCAGGGAAACAAATATCCTAGATCTGGTACTTACAAATATGAGAGTATTGCCCCCCCACCACCACCACCAGTGTTATGTCCTTACAAGTAAGATCATATCACAAAGTTTACTCCCTTGAAATAAAGGTAAAACTAGTCCCCCCACCTAACTCCAAAAACTTTAAGAACATCTATAAGGTAAATTACCCTCTATTAAGGGATAGCATAGCTAGTTTCCAAGCTCATCCAAATACAAAAAAACACAGAAACCTATGCAGAGGTCTGCACAAAAGCCCTGTATGACCATATAAACAACTGCATAAAAATGACAGTACAAGACCAAAATAAACCATGGTCAAACTACAAAAACAAACTACTCTGGTGGACACCTAGTATTAATAGGTTGTACAACAGAAGAAAGAAAATCCTGTCAAGACGTAAGAGGGAATGTGCACAACAGAGAAACAAGTCCCTCATTAGTCTAGACAAACAAGTCAGGGAACTAGTCAAGTCTCTGAAAGCAGACTTTGAGGTAAAAATAGCCTCCAAAGCTAGGGATAACCATTAGGCATTTTTCAGTTATGTCTACAGTCTTAAGAGCAGCATGCAATAACGTGCAGAATTAGTTGTAGATGGCATCACCTATACTTTGCTGGAAGACATATCAAAACTGCTGGCTGACAAATTCAGCTCAAATTTCACCTCCTCATCACCCCCAGTTCTCTCCCCAAAAATACCCTCCACCACTGCCAATTATCACAAAAGAAAAGGTTGTCACTGCCCTCTCTAATGATAAAAACATTGACTGGCTTTGTTCTGATAGAGTGGAGGACAGCAACAGCATCCCTCTGCATAAAGGGGAAACATCTGCTGACCCAGGAAGTTACTGACCCATACGTTTGACTAGTCTTATATGTAAGGCCATGGAAAGAATAATCATGGGCCTGATAAATAATGACATAAGAAACCTCCAAACACTGGACCTGACCCATTTCAGCTTTGTCAAGGGCAGGACATGCCTACTGAATCTGGTGGATTTCTTTGAGAAAGTCACTAAGGCCATGGATGAGGGTAAAACAGTACATACCACTTACCTCAACCTGGCCAAGGCATTTGACACAACTTCCCACTCAGGTATTATAGATAAACTCACAAAACTGGGCATAAATCCCTATGTCACCAGATGCATAGCCACTTGGCTCACAGACAGTACACATGTGGTTAAAATTGGTGAATACAGATCCAGCAAAATTCCACTTACTAGTGGTGTACCACAAGACTCAGTACTGGGATCACTCCTGTTTGGAATATACTTCTCTGAATTCAAGGCAGATTTGGAAGGCCTGTGAATGACAAGGTTTGCCAATATCTGCAAGCTAGGGGCAATCACTGAATCCCCCAGCAATGCAGATATCCTTTAGGAGGGTCTAGATCAGACAAATGATTAATATTAAAACCATGGCCTAAAACTAAAATAAAAACAAAATGCATTATCATACCCTTTGACAAGTCAAATACCTCTGCAAATTACAACATCAATAGCATACCTCTTAGAGTAGACTCAGAGATTAGAGATCTAGGTACACAGATAGATAGGAGCCTGAACTTTGATAGCTATGTATCCACAGAGGTGAGGATATCCTTTTATGTGGCACACATTATAAGTAAAGGTATGATATCCAGATCCAATGAAATTATAGTCCTGCTATACTCAGTCCTCATTAGACCAATAACTGAGTGCAATGCGCCATATACTTGACTAGGCACTTACTGCAGTTGGAGCGACCTCAGATGTTCCTCACAAAGAAAATACAGGGTGTAAACAACATGAATTATGTGGATAGACTAAAAGCCCTATCCCTTTATTCTGTCTCCTACCAACTGTTAAGGGGTGACCTATGCCTGACCTACAAGGCTCTCACAAATCCAGTCCTGATGGAGCTGCTACACATCCACAAGTCAAAGAGAATGAGTATCACCCAATCTAAGGATCTAAATTTAGTCAGTGACTCAAACAAGACATGCTGGAGAGACAGCCATATGTCTCAGAGATTGCCCCTTCCTTGGAACAGGCTTCCTGTTCACATTAAGCAGAGCCCTTCCATGGCCCTCTTCAAATGCAATTTGTATAAATGGATGGGGAATCACAAATTCAAACCTGGGATAGTGTCTATGTCCCTTATGGACAGGGGAAATCTAGAAGATGCTCAATGCATAGGCACAAATCCATGCCATGCTGTTGCCCCTAGGGGCCATATATTGGGGAAAATCAGGTTATATTGGCTAGGCTTGTAAGAGTCCTTAAGCCATTAGCCCATAGCTCTCAACCTCTTAGCACAAAAAATCTGGACAAAGACAAAAATAATGGGGGACACAGTCACAAAATAGGGACACATTTTAAATATTGTTCTTAGAAACTTAAAAAGTTGCTAGAATAAAAGGTCCTGTGTTACCATGCATTTTCTCAAGGATATAAAGTCTGAAACTCAAATGCCTGTCATTATTTAGTGAATTCAGTCCTTACTGACTTGTCACAAAAATCCAGAAAACCTCACATTTTATGAGGAACAGACCCAAAATATGAAGCAAAAGTTTGGATATTCTGTAAAACTCTGGACAGTTGAGAGGTAAGAGCCTATTAATCTGCATAGGTTCATAGGTTGATACTAGGCTATTGGCCCAGAGGCCCTTATAAGTCTAGCCAAGAATTTCACCCATGCTCCCGCCAACTCAGCACCTGTTTTCCCTGTCCAGCAGGGACACAGGTGAGATCCCAAGAGTATAGTTTCTGTTTCCAATCCAATCATCCAGGTTCCTCTTAAAGAGGGCTAGTCAGGTACTCTGCTTGACATAGAGATGAAGTCTATTCCACCGATGGGGGGAGTCACTAGGACACAAATCTATCCCACCAACAAGTTCTATTAATGTCACAGACCAGACTGAGACCTTGCGTGTGGGCTGCTCGAGTGGAGTTTGACTTATGGATATGCAGCAACTCCATCAAGGCTGAGTTTGAGACAGCCTTGCATGCCAGACACAGGTCACCTCTGAGCAGTCTGTATGAGACTGAGTAGAGGGACAGGGCCTTTAGCCTATCTAAGATTACATTACCCCAGATGGGACTCAAACCCATAATCCCTGGTTTAAGAGGTGAATGTCTTATCCATTAGGCCATCATAGGGCCTGCAATTGCCCATGAACATATGTTTGGTAGGGGTCCTGCTACTTAGCCACCATTGACTGAAACAGAGGAGTTCCACTGCATTGTCAGAGATCCAGACAGCTCAGCAAAGGGCTTACACAGAATCACTGATTTTGGGGTGGACATGGAAGACAACTTCTAGGTATGAAATGTATTAAATAATTGTCATTGTACACAAACATATATATATATATATATATATATATATATATATATATATATACACACATATATATATATATATATATATATATATATATATATATATATCATATGTTATTGTTAATTAGGTTGATAATGAAGATTTAGTGCCCATTATGTGTACATTAATAAGACTACAGAAGGTGTGTTTGCCATGTGCAGGTGGTGATGCAAACAGATGTAAGCATTACAAAGCAAATGTCAAAAGAAACAGACAACAATTCCCTTTACAGCTGCAGAATAAGATACATCTCATACAAAGCTCTAGTGTTCAGTTGACCCTCATTCCCACATTCTTCTCTCTCTTCCTAGGTGTCTCTGCTATCCCACCATTTTCTCTGACTATCTGTGTGTGTGTGTGTGTGTGTGTGTGTGTGTGTGTGTGTGTGTGTGTGTGTGTGTGTGTGTGTGTGTGTGTGTGTGTGTGTGTGTGTATGACAGACAGAAAGAGAGTGAAGAATGAAAGTGATCCCTGGTTCATAGGTTCATAGGTAGGTACTAGGATATCGGCCCTGGGGCCAATATAAGCCCAGCCAAAAAGGTACCCTAGCTTTTGCCACCCAAGAAAATTATTTTCCTGTGCCACTGACAAGCAGAGCCACAGAAGTGATCCCCGGGGTGAATTTCCTATTTCCCATCCAATCATCAAGATTTTTCTTGAAGAGTGCTAATGAGGAGCTTTGTTTGATATAGATAGGTAGTTTATTCCAGAGTATGGGAAGTCTCTGGGACAGTAATCTATCCCACTGGCATGTTCTGTTTATTGTGGTGACAAGGTTTATGTCCCTAGAACATGTAGCACGGAGGGATTGGGATTTCTTTAAGTGGAGTATGTCCAACAGCTCTGGGTTTGACATAGCTTTGCATGTTAGGCAGAGATCACCTCTGAGTAGGCGATATGCGATGGAGTAAAGCTGGAGTTTATTGAGACGGTCTGCTAGGGCATCTGTTTGAGGCCGGTAATCCCCTTTGTCAGGTATTTATGTGGCCTTTCCAGTTGTTGTAGATGTCTTGTGAGGTACATACCAAAAGGGGCATTGTACTCTATAATGGGTCTAATGATTGATGAGTAGAGGGGAACAATTACCTCTTTTTTTTTGGATGAGAAACCTTTTGTGATGAGGTGTGCCACATAGAAGGATTTCCACTACTGTGGAGATGTCATTATCAAAGGAGAGACTACTGTCCACCTGTGTCCCAAGGTCTCTTATCACACTTTCGGTGTTAAGTATACTACCGCCTATGCTGTAGTTCATGGGTACAGAGTTTTTACCAAAGGGGATGACAATGCAGTTTTTGGCATTGAGCTTGAGGCCATGGCTTTGACACCAGGCATCTGTCTCAGTGAGGCCCTTTTGTAGGATGTCCACATCGGTAGGAGTTTTGATTATGGCTCCTAGTTTGCAGTCATCTGTGAACTTCGTTAGCCAAAGACCTTCTGTGTTAGCCTGTACTTCAGAGAAGTAGATAACAAACAGGAGAGGACCCAGGACTGAACCCTGTGGTACTCCACTTATCACTGGTCTGAAGCCGGATTTGGAGTCTAATACTTTCACAGTGTGGGTTCTGTCAGTGAGCCAGTTGGCAACCCATCTTGTGACATAGGGATTTATATCTAGTTTAGTGAGTTCGTCTATAATTCCAGAGTGGGGGATGGTGTTGAAAGCCTTGGCAAGATCTAGATAGGCTGTGTGAAAAACCTTGCCCTCATCTGGCAAGCAGCAGCATGAATTATTAAGAAGTTTGTGTACCTCTCCACCATACCTCTCAACCTCTCACATAATAAATCTGGACAGAGCCACAAATAATAAGAACAGATTTTAAATATTGCTCTTATAGGTTCATAGGTAGGTACTAGGCTATCTGCCCGAAGGCATTTATAAGCCTAGCCAGAATGTGTTGGCTTTCGTCACCCCCTTAGATTAGTTCCCAGTGCCTCTGTCCAGCAGAGCCACTGAAGTGATCCCCGGGGTAAACTTTGTTTCCCATCCACTCGTCAAGGTTTCTCTTGAAGAGTGTTAGTGAGGAGCTCTGCCTAATGTAGATTGGAATCTTGTTCCAAAGCATGGGAAGTCTCTGGGACAGGAATCTATCCCTCTAGCACATCCTATTTATTGTTGTGGTGAGGTTTAAATCCCTAGAGTGCGTGGCTTGAGGGGATATGGTTTTCTTTAGGTGGAGCATGTCCATCAATTTTGGGTTGGACATGGCCTTGTATGTCAGGCAGAGATCACATCTGAGTAGCTGGAGTTTAATCAGTCGAGCTGCATAGGGCATCTGTTTGAGCCAGTGATCCTCTTGGTGAGGTACTTCTGTGGTCTTTCCAGCTGTTGCAGGTGTCTTGTAAGGTACATCCCAAATGGGGTGTTGTACTCTATGATGGGTCTGATGAGTAGAGAGGCACAATGACCTCTTTTGATCTGGATGCGAACTCTTTTGTGATTAGGTGGGCCACCTAGAAGGCTTTTCTAACCACTTTGGCAATGTGATTATCAAATGAGAGATTACTATCTACTTGGGTCCCCAGATCCCTTATTATGTCTTCCATATTCAGGGGACTACCAACTATCTGGTAGTTTGTGGGTACTTTGTTTTTTCCAAAGGGGATGACTATGCACTTTTTGGCATTTAGCTTGAGGCCATGATTTTAACACCAGGTATCCGTCTCAGTGAGACCCTTTTGGAGGATGTCTTTGTCAGCTGGAGAGTCAATTATAGCCCCTAGTTTGCAGTTGTCTGTGAACTTGGTCAGCCATAGTCTGTACCTCTGAGAAGTATATGCCAAACAGGAGGGGTCCTAGGACTGAGCCCTGAGGAATGCAACTTGTAACCAATTTAGAGTCGGACCTAGCTGCTTCAACTCTCACCATTTGGGTTCTGTCCATGAGCCAGTTGGCAACCCATCTTGTGATGTAGGGGTTTATGTTCAGGCTGGTGAGCTTGTCTATAATACCAGAATGGGGAATGGTGTTAATGGCTTTTGCAAGGTCTAGGTAGGCTGTGTGTACCACCTTTCCCTCATCTATAGCCCTGGTAACTGTCTCAAAGAAGTCCACCAGGTTCAGGAGGCATGATCTGCCCTTAACAAAGCCGAACTGGGTAGGGTCCAGTGTTTGGAGGTTCATGATGTCTCTGTTAATGAGTTCCATGATGATGCGCTCCATAGCCTTGCAGACCAAGCTAGTTAGGCTTATAGGGTGATAGTTCCCGAGGTCTGTTGTGGCTCCACCTTTGTGGAGTGGAATAACCATTGCTGTGAGCCACTCTATGGGTACGTAGCCTGTGGAGAAGCTGAGTTTGAACAGTGTGTTTAGGTGAGGGGTTAGTTCATCTTTGAGCTTGTGTAGGACACAGCCTGGGACACCGTCCAGTCACATTGATGCTGTGTTTTTAGCTTTGGAGAGGGCTGTTTTAACCTGAGTGATTGTGATTTCAGGGGCTCTACATTCTTCTGGATGGTTATGGGCTCTTTTGGGGGTGAGAGGGGGGTGAATTTAGCACTGAACCTGTCTGCCAGGATGTTGGCGATATCAGTCGGTTCAGTGTATTTTGTGCCATTCTGCACTAACTCCGAGCAGATCTGAGCATTGCCATTTAGATTCTTGACATAGCCACCAACTCAAAACCGTAATACCAAACTTAGAAATACACCAGGAAAGAACAGACCAGGATCCACAAGGGAGTTTGATTTAGCACTTTCGTCTTTAATAAACTTCTTCAGAATAACAAACAGACTAAAGCTGACCCTATAAATACATACACTCTACTTAATTAACATAATAAATTAATGACATCATAATACAATTAAAGCTGCAATACTCACATTTTATAAAATACAAAACTGATACTAACTACAAATTACATCATGATAATACTAGCAAGAATAAAATTATATAAATTATATAAAACCTTCTGCTTTTAATCTAAGAATAGAACTGATGGATGTGTTACTGTTTAAACCTGGTTTTTGTGTTGCATTGGTTCTTAGCTGCCACCTGAGTTCCTTAGCCTCCAGATAATCATTAAGACGTCCACCTTTTTCACCTAGTGTTACCTGTTCAATAACAGAGAATTTGAAACTATGTCCTTCATGATTTTTAATATGGGAAGCCAAGACGTTCTTGATGTCTTGTTTTTTAATATCATAATAATGTTGATATACCCTGCTTCTAAGGGCATTGATAGTCTTCCCAGTATAAAAACATGGACATTGGGTGCACTTAGCTAAATAAACAACCACCTTACTGCTACAAGAAAATTTCTTTTTGTATATAAATTTCCCATAATTTGGAATGTAAATTTCACTCCCTTCAGTTACATATTGACATTGTAGACAAACCCCACATTTATACATTCCCTTACTGCCAAAATAAACTTCCTGGGATCTCTCTATCATGTTTTTAAAGGTTGTATCTTTTTTATAAACTATATTAGGCACCATTCCCACTGTATCTAAGTATTCTTTGCTAGTAGTAAATAGATTCCAATTATGTTGTATTATTTGTCTGATACCTGTATATTGTTTATTATATTTAAAAATAGCAGCTCTACTATAGGTTTGGGACTCAATTCTAATATCCCCTTCATAAGAAGTATCCATACCTCTACCTAACAATGGGAAAAAAATGTCCATTTTCTCTCTTATTGACTACTTCCTGTAGTATATTCTGCACAAATTCTGAGGGATAACCCCTCCTTATTAACATATCTGTAAGAATGTGAATTTGGTCTAAAAAATCACGACTGTTTGACACCATCCTTGCCTATCTAACCCCCTGCCCTTTTACCAATGACTTCTTTTGGTGTACAGGATGGAAACTACTAAAATGCAATAGTGTATTGGAATATATAGGTTTCCTAAAAATGGTGGTCTCAAAACATTTGTCCAAGTTGTTTTTACTAATAGTAATATCCAAATAGTCTATTCTGTCATATGAAATGATATGTGAAAATTCAAGGAAATCAGTACTTTCCTTAATAAATAATAAAAATTATTTGAGTACATCCTCGCTGTTGTTCCATAGGATTATTATGTCGTCCAAGTAATACCCATAATAGTTCCAATATTTTGCAAAAGGACTGATAAAAATAAATTCTATTTCCCAAAAAGCTAAAACAATGTTGGCAAAAATAGGGGCACAAATAGCCCCCATAGCCACTCCCTTACATTGTTTAAATAGTTGTTCTTCAAAAACAATAATGTTAGTGTCTAAAATTAACTCCATAAGGCTCCTAATAGTAAGGATATGGTCATGTGCTAAATTAGTATGTTGACAAATAAATAAATAAAACCATTCAATACCAGTACTATGTGGAATTACAGAAAACAAATATTTTACGTCTATTGTCACAAAAATCAGACCTTAGCTATACATATTCCTATTAATCTTCCTTAGTAGATCCCATGAGTCTTTCACTATCCAACTACAATTGGAAAGGATATTCTTAAGTTGTAAATCTATGAATTTAGAAATAAAATATGTTTTTGATGTTTTTGCATCAACTATTGGTCTAAAGGGGGTTGGCTAAATCTTTATGTAGTTTAGGTATGCCGAAAATTGTAGGGATTTTTGGATGTTACACTTCCATGAAAGACTGTTCGCCTAAGGTAATTTGTCTATTTAAAAGAAGTTCTTCTAGCAATATGTCAACTTTTCTGTATAGAATGTTCTTCTCATTCAGACTAATCTGACAATATATCTCAGAGTGAAGAATACCAAACATCCTATTAATATAAGAATTTTTATTCATAATAGCCAACCCACTCCCTTTATCTGGTTTCATAATTCTTATATCACTGTTATTACATAGATTCTGTACTAATTCCACTTCATGTGTACTTAAGTTATTTTCTACTTGCATTGAGCCATCCTTAACTTTAAACATCTTCCTAATATCATGTTCGCACATTTTCTCGAATGTCTGAACCACAGGACAAAGGGGGGGGGGGGTAAATAAGCTTGTTTTTTTATATACATTTATGTTGTTCCTTTTATCAACTCCTTCTTTAAAGCAAAATTGGAAATTCAATTTTCTTGTATACAGCTTCAAGTCATTAGGACATCATCTAACACAGCATTTTTACTTGGAACAAAGGACAAACCTTTGTCAAATACATCAACAAAATCATTATTAAAAATAGTATCACTGTAATTGTAAATCTTAAAATCATCATTTTTGTTACATATAATCTGAACAGAAGTAGTATCCAAACTACTGTTAAGAAACCCATCAATTTCTTCTTCTAATACATTTTCCCCCCTCCCCCTGTGATTGTAATTGTAGTGCCTCATTCCCCCTCTCTGATTCTTCAGCTGTTCGGACATCCTCAGAGGGGGGAATTCTAAAGGATCAAAATTAATTTCCCCATCAGCATCTATTTGATAGTTATCACCCCCTATGTCATTATCTAACCTATTGACATGGCTATTGTTAAATTTGGATTGACTTATGGGGGGGTGGATATGCTCTCTGTTGAGCATAGTCCCTTTCATCTCTTCTATGTTTCCCCTCTTTTTTATACTTCAAATCAGTAATACATTGATCAACACTCCTAAAAATTTTCTCATATTGTAACTTTTTAAATTCAAATAGTAAATCTGACTGTATACTATGGTTAACGCTTTTAATTTTATCAGACAAGATTGCCATTTTCCTGTTGTTGTCTTTAATAATGGTGTCAAACAATCGTGATTTTTTAAACCAAATTCACATTCTTACAGATATGTTAATAAGGAGGGGTTATCCCTCAGAATTTGTGCAGAATATAATACAGGAAGTAGTGAATAAGAGAGAAAATGGACATTTTTTCCCATTGTTAGGTAGAGGTATGAATACTTCTTATGAAGGGGATATTAGAATTGAGTCCCAAACCTATAGTAGAGCTGCTATTTTTAAATATAATAAACAATATACAGGTATCAGACAAATAATACAACATAATTGGAATCTATTTACTGCTAGCAAAGAATATTTAGATACAGTGGGAATGGTGCCTAATATAGTTTATAAAAAAGATACGACCTTTAAAAACATGATAGAGAGAACCCAGGACATTTATTTTGGCAGTAAGGGAATGTATAAATGTGGGTTTTGTCTACAATGTCAATATGTAACTGAAGGGAGTGAAATTTACGTTCCAAATTATGGGAAATTTATATACAAAAAGAAAATTTCTTGTAGCAGTAAGGTGGTTGTTTATTTAGCTAAGTGCACCCAATGTCCATGTTTTTATATTGGGAAGACTATCAATGCCCTTAGAAGCAGGGTATATCAACATTATTATGATATTAAAAAACAAGACATCAAGAACGTCTTGGCTTCCCATATTAAAAATCATGAAGGACATAGTTTCAAATTCTCTGTTATTGAACAGGTAACACTAGGTGATAGAGGTGGACCTCTTAATGATTATCTAGAGGCTAACGAACTCAGGTGGCAGCTAAGAACCAATGCAACACAAAAAACAGGTTTAAACAGTAACACATCCATCAGTTCTATTCTTAGATTAAAAGCAGAAGGTTTTATATAATTGATATAATTTATTCTTGATAGTATTATCATGATGTAATTTGTAGTTAGCATCATTTTTGTATTTTATAAAATTTGAGTATTGCAGCTTTAATTGTATTGTGATGTCATCAATTTATTATGTTAATTAAGTAGAGTGTATGTATTTATAGGGTCAGCTTTAGTCTGTTTGTTATTCTGAAGAAGTTTTTATTAAAGACAAAAGTGCTAAATTAAACTATTTTGTGGATCCTGGTCTGTTCTTTCCTGGTGTATTTCTAAGATTCTTGACATAGCTAAAGAATGCCTTGTGGTTATCTTTGGAGTCCTTGGCAATGTTTCTTTCGAAGCTCACCTTGGATGATTTTATGAGGGATCATAGTTTCTTGCTGATACTGATCCGGGATGTCTTCCCTTTTTGGGATTTTACTTTTCTGTACTAGTTTCCTCCTACTATTGTATATCTTGTTTATGGCAGGGGTCCACCAGACTGATTTCCTTTTCTTGGAGGAGTGAGTTTGGTTTTGCTTGGGATAGCACAATCCATGCATTCTTGTAGGTGCCCATAGAATGCATTAGTAAAGGATTTTGCAGCTTGGACAGCGTTGTCCTTTAGCATGGGGGCTTTGAAACTTTCCACCTCGGTCTTAAGTAATGTGAAGTTTGCTTTTGAAAAGTTTTTCACTGTGGTTTCCTTGTTCAGGGGTGGGGGGGAATGTGGATATCCAAAGTGATTTGTTTATGGTCAGATCTAACCAGCAAGGGGTTGACCTCTAGTGTGGAACACTGGTCACCCATGCTGGTGATGACCAGGTCCAATATGTTGTCACCTCTGGTGGGAGGGTTGACCAGTTGATCTAGGGCATTAGAGTTTATATATTCTAGGAAATGTTGGGCAAGAGAGTTAGCACTTGAGTAGTTCTCCCAGTTAATGTTTGGTTAATTGAAATCACCCAATATTAGGGTGTTTGGTAGGACCTTCATGTTTCCCAGTGTTTCCAGAAATGCGGAATGGGGGTCCTGGGACATGGTGGATGATCTGTAGCAAGCTACAATTTTAATTTCAGTTTTGCCTGTTGTTACTTGCACATGGATGATCTCTAAAGCATCGTGCTGTGCCACTAACCTGGAGTTGTGGGTATCCTTGATGAATACGGATATGCCCCCGCCTTTTGTATTTCGGTCCGGGTTCTGCGGCCAAAATGTATGGTATGCGTTGTAGCATGGTAGTGCTGGGGTGCTCTCTGGAGCTTTAAACCAGGTTTCTGTTACTGCACATATATAAATTTTCTATATACTGAGGAGTGCCTCGAGTGCATGCATTTTGAGGTTTAGACTTCTGGCATTGAATAGCATTACCCTCAGTTTTTTGTTACCTGTGCTATTTATGGCAGTGGGTTTGTCTTTTGAGCCTTGCCTAAAAAAGGCACTATTGGGGTGGCAAGAGCCTTGGCCAGTATTTGAAAGCCTAAGGGTGACAGGTGCAAGCAGTGTCTAGAGGGTTATGGCTGACAAAGTTTGCAGATGACTGCAAACTGGGCGCCATAGTAGAAAACACATCTGACACAGATATCCTTCAGAAGGGTCTCACAGAAACGGATAACTGGTGCCAGAGCCATGGCCTAAAGTTAAATGCCAAAAAATGCATAGTCATACCCTTCGGAAAAAACAAGGTTACCCCTAGCTACCAAATAGGTGGCAATCCACTGAGCACAGAAGAAGTTATCAGGGACCTGGGGACCCAGGTTGATAGTAGTCTGTCATTCGACACCCATGTAGCTAAAGTAGTTAGGAAGACCTTCTACATTGCCCACCTTATCATAAAGGGATTCTCATCTAGATCAAATCAGACCAATGATTGATGTATCTGACCCGACACTTGCAGCAGCTGGAGAGGCCACAAAAGTTCCTCACCAAAAGGATAAAGGGTCTCAAACATCTGTCCTATGCTGCCCGACTGAAAGAACTCCAGCTCTATTCAGTTGCTTCAGAGGTGACCTTTGCCTAACATACATTTGATGAATAAAAATCTAGATCCATCAGAGTCACAAGGGCGGAGACTTAAAAACCGAACACGGCTATTAAGGACGTGCTGGAGAGTCACAAGAAGGACTTAAACCGACCGACACGCACTTAGGATTAATAGGACGGGATAAATTCATCACCCAAAGACTCCTATGCTGTGGAATAAAATCCGTATATATGAGGGCAGAGCAACTCCTGGCCTTGTTCAAGAGAAATCTTGACCAATGGATGGGAGATCGCAGATATACCCCAGGGATTACCTCAGTGTCACTGCTCAACAGAGGCACAGCAAAATAATGGGTATAGTTCCCCATACTAAAGGGGTGGCGTGCCAGGGGTGGCGTAAGCCACAAAACTATGGGCTAGGCTTGTAAATGCCCTCGGGCAGATAGCCTAGTATGAACCTATGAACCTATGAACCTATGAGAAGCAGAATGGCTTGTCGAGCATGTCATCCCAGGCAGACAGACACTGGATCCCCTTTGAATGACACCAGAAACTTAGCCAATTGTTGAAATTGATAATTTTTTTCTTTATACCGTGGTATCATTCTTGGTAAGGGCAGGATGCTACTCAGGGTCAGGGTCATACCGGCCTGGGCTACGTGATCAGAGTGCTCTTCCATGACTCTTTTCATGTAGTCCAGGGAGGTACGGCTCACATCATTCACACCAACATGGGCAATGACATTGTCATATCTGTACTTGTTCTGGAGTGACCTGAGTGCTTGTGTTATGTGGTGGATCCTGGCACCTGACAGGCAACTAACAGTAACCTTCTCCTTATTCAGCCTAGTGTGTGGGACATCAGTGTGCCTGACTATAGAGTCACCTATTACTAGTATGTTGGGTATGTTATTTTGCCTTACGGGCTGTGATTGCATGGCACACTGGGTTTGTGAAGTATGTGTTTCATGGTTTGTGTCGTGGGGTGGAGGTTGTTTGGATGTCTGCTAATATAAACTTAGAAAGTTGCTAAAATAACCACTGAAAGCACTGCTTCCATTTCCAACATCCTATTTTTGCAAAGTGGGGTTTTCTGCAATGACAGCAATGAAAACTAAATTACAGAGTAGACTGGACATAAGGAAAACACTTTGGGTGTCATTGTCTCCAATCACCCCTAGATGGGACCGTCTTATTGCAAGGAAACAAGCTCAGGGCTCCCACTGATTCTGCATTATAATGAGTTGTATTATTATGCCCTTTATTATGCTTTATTTTTATGTGTGCGCATTGGCCAGTCCGTGGAAAATTGTCTTACATGAAACTAGTCCTTAGTACAAAAAAGGTTGGAGTTCAATGTCATAGTTGGTATCTCTTTTAAAAGAAAAAATAAATGTATATTTTTCTGCATTGATAAATGACTGTTTTATGAATTTGTTTCTTTCAATGGGTACTGGTAGGACAATACTGACCCAGATAAAGAAAAAAATAAGCATATAAAATCTTTATACAATGTTTAAACTAAGTAGCGGTTGTGAAAAATGGACAATGTAGCAGGAATTTGCAAAAATATGCAAGTATAACTTTGGTGGTGTATACATACCCTACATCTTGACAGGTGTTCTGGCAGATCAGCTGGTTCTCCTCAATTTCACCAGGATTGCAATAAGTAAATGGCCATGGCTTCTGAGGGTGAGAGGAGCTGAAAAAAAGAAAAGAAGATGTCCTTGACTACCATGTCCTGCATATGGGTGAACATTTATGCCTAAATAATCACAAATAACCACCTGTCAATACTACTTACTACTTACTATAAAACTCTTGTCTGCCTTCTCTATACTTCTTTCCCTTCAGGTACAAAAGCCATGGTGGCCAATCTGCAGATAGCCATATCAATGCTGGCACTGCTCCAGGCATCACTCACTGCCCTGGCAAGACAGTGCCCAGCATCTGCTTCGTATTGGGGACCCTCCTTGGAGTCCTTCAACAGGTATTCTCAGTGATCCCTATGCAGGTGGTACAGAAATAATTTTTGTCTTATTCATGCACCAGAAAAGAGACATTTCAGAATTATCACCCTCAGAAGCCATGGCCATTTACTTATTGCAATCCAGAATAAAATGGTAGCAGATTCACACTAAGACACATTGCAGGTATGCAGCACAATGGACCGCAATACCACCATATAACTGTGTGTTAATGACAGTTTAGTGCTTTGGGGCAAAAGCCATGCTGTCCTAAATGTATGCACCCTGTGTCCATATCCAGGGCTGCACTACAGACTTTCTAGGGGCCATGAGGCTGATTAATAAACTACAACTCCACAGGGCTTATGCATCTGCTCACTTATGTGCATTGTACTTTGCAGTTATTTACGCATGTACCTGGTCAGGTATGAGTCTCATTACATAGTCCAGGGCTAGGCCTGTTAAATGTAAGACCCAGAGACACTAAGCCCATTTTGCCTCATTAGCATAACTGCCCTGCTACAACTGTCAAACTTGCCCAATAAAAACAGTCATGGCCACTGCAGTGGTCATCACACTACAGGAATTTATTGGAAAACAAGTGAAACTAGTACTTAATATTATATACTTTGCTCAAAAGAGGAAGGACCGACCTGCAGTTGTTTTAATACGAGTAAATGAAACACTGATATATGGGCAGAATGTGTGTGGCTAACAGTGGTACTTTGTTTTGTTGTTGCACAAATCTATCTGCTGATAGGGAGTTGGGGACATGGGAAAATACAGAGTAAGCTCTGCAGTAAATTTCTACAATGCTGTATAGATTACAGTAGGGTGTATCATGTGATGGGATAGTGTCACAGCATATTGCACCAACCTCTGCTTTGCATGATCTTTTCCTGCAGCAGGTTTCTTCAACAGATCTTCAACCAGTACCTCCTCCACTGCTGGCTCTGGTTTGTCTTGTCCTCCAATATCAATCCTTGGTCTGGTTGTCTTTATACAGTCATGTTGTGAAGCATTGCAGAAAGTCATTATCTTGCTTCAGGTCTCTAAAGCATACAGTGGTGCACCACTAGAGGAATCTAGACAGGAGAAGCAGGCCTTTATCAGTCCAAATGCAAGCTTGACAAGGTATTGGGTCTATGATGCTGTGGAGTTGTATGTTGTCTCAGCAATGCTCTTTAGGTTTTGTATCAGTGACATGAGCATTGGCTCCATGGCACATCCAGCCTCACCAATAAGATGTCCCTGTAAGAAGTAGCCTGCATAAATTGATGGCATAGGTCAGTCATTTGTCAGATGTGAGAATTATGGGAACTGTTTGGATGGCAGACATAAATGTTGTATATGATACCTTCTGCAATGCACACTGACTGCAGTCTGATGGAGCAGAAATCTTACAAACTAAGGATAATGATGTAATCCCTCCAGGTTATAACATCCTGAGATTAGATCGCCTTAATAAAAAGGGTGGTGGTGTAGCAATACTATATAAATCTCATTTACAGGTTACACCACTAAATACCCTACCGCCCACAACCGATAGCATAGAAATCTTAATATCTAAACTACAGATAAATGCTAATAAAGCATTACATATAATTTGTTCCTATATCCCTCCAGGCAACAACATTAACACTCTTGAAACTGTCCTTAATTGGCTCACAACATCCTTTCCACAAGAAACCATAATCCTTGGTGACTTTAACATTGATTGGAACTGTTGTAACTCCTCCCAACCTAATACTCATATAAACTTATATGGTTTCAGTCAAAGTATTACCTCCCCTACCAGAACCCATAAACCTAGCAAAAAGAAAACCATCTTAGACTGGATTCTAGTTAACAGTAACCCCCTTTCCTATAAATCAGGTATACTTCCTGATGATATCAGTGACCACTCTCTCATCTTCATTATCAGAGAAAAAAACCCTCATTTCCAAACAACCAATCTATAGAACTGTCCGTAGCAAAAAAACACCTCAACCAAGCTAGCTTTCAAGCTGAACTCAAAGCTCGCAATTGGACACCCCTTAAATACCTACCACTTGACAAAGCTGTCTCGTACTTTAATAATAAATTTCTACAAATCCCAGAAGACCATGCCCCCTCTCGAACAGTCAGAACTAAGAACAAACCCGCACCTTGGCTCACTAAGGAGACAAGACAAAAAATCCTTCAAAGAAAACGAATTTGGTCAAAATGGAGAAATACTAAAACCCCAACTGATCATGAAACCTTTAGACAGTTAAGAAATTCTGCAAAAAAAATTAATAGTCAAAGACAAAAAGAACCACTACCATAAGCTCCAACAAACACAAAACAAAAACCCTCAAAAATGTTGGTCAGTTATAAATTCCCTACTCCACCCTGGCCACTCCAAAACTCCAACCCCAGCTAACTTAATCCAAAATTCTCCCAGCCAAATTGCAAATTCCTTTAATAACTTCTTTGTGGACTCTGTCCAAACATTAGCTAGTACCTTATCACCAGCCAGCAACCCAACACACACTCACAAAACATTTTACCTCCTCCCCTCTAATTACAGCCTGTTCCCACCTTTCTCATCCATGCCCAGCTTCAAAACGTTAAACCAAGTACCACCTCAGCTGACCTCCTTCCAGCTGAATTTCTGCAAATGGCTGCTGGAGTACTTGCTTACCCTATCTCTATCTTAATTAATAGGACCATCACAGAATGTACTGTACCATCTCTTTGGAAGGTCTCTTATATTATACCTCTACATAAAGGAGGCAACTCAACTGAACTTTCTAACTACCGCCCCATCGCTCTACTTTCTCCTTTAGCTAAAATCATGGAGAGATGCATTCACCAGCAACTTCTCGATCACCTCCTCCAAAACAATCTTTTAGCCAACTGCCAGCATGGTTTTAGGCCTTTTCACAGTACTACTACTGCACTTTTATCTTTTTCTGACTCAATTAATAAAAATCGTAACAACAACTTACTCACCTTTGCCCTCTTTCTAGACCTCTCCAAAGCCTTTGATATGGTGAATCATCACTTAATGATAGATACACTTAAGACACTTTCAATTGATATTCAGAAAGACAAATGGTTTGAATCCTATCTTAAAAACAGACAACAGGCAGTCCTCTGGGGCAACAACCTATCTACTTTACTTCCTATCTCACAGGGTGTCCTACAAGGCTGTATTCTGGGGCCTCTCCTATTTTCTATTTTTATCAATAACCTGCAAACATCTATACCACAAACCACCTGTATTCAATACGCCGACGACTCAACCCTAATCTGTGCTGCAGCAACTTCTGCTGAACTTCAGTCCAACACCCAGAAAGTATTTACCTTAGTGGAAAACTGGTTCTCTAAACACTGTCTTCTCCTTAACCCTAAAAAAACAAAACTTCTACTGTTTAACCCTACCCAGAAGTCTCCTCCTATTGACTTCACACTTACATCAAAAAATGGCACTATAATTGTACCAGACCCAACTACTAAACTCTTAGACATAACTATTGACCATAACCTCAACTTTGACTCACACATAAACTCAACCATCAAATCAGTGAATAGAAAACTAGGATTTCTCTATAGGCTAAAACCATTCCTTACACCTGCAGCCAGGACTACTATGGCCCAAACTCACCTACTCTCAACACATCTCTATGCCTCCCTAATTTTTACAAATCTATCTAAAAATAATCAAAACAAGCTGGCCACCGCTTACAATAACATTGCCAGGTTTGCCACTGGGTCCACATTCCGTACTCACCACTGTCAAAATCTACATAAACTAGGATGGTTGGAACTTTAAAACCAGCTTCTTTCCCAACAACTAACCATCACCCACAAAATCTTGCATCACCCTACAAATACTCCCATACTCTGTAACTTAATCAACCCCTAAAAAAATTTAAGCACCCTTCACTGCGCCAATAAATTACTAGCCTCTACCCTAAAATCCAATAACAAATCAGGTGATTCTCTATTTACTAACACTATTGGAATCCATTGGAATAAACTTCCTAGTAATCTCACATCCCTTTCATCTACCCCTCTTTTCAAAAAACATCTAAAAATCTTCCTTAACTCACAATGGCTGTGTCCATGTACTAACGCTGGCTGAATCTACTTATATCATAACTAACCTTTTTTCTACATTTAAACACTGTTGTCAAAAATGTCCTTTTGTCTTCTTCCTTCTATTCTATATACCTAATTTGTAAGTCATTCTCTTATGGCTCTCTTTTTGTTATGTAATGTAAATAAGTACGACTCATATGACTTTTCATACCATGTATAACTAAATGTATTTTTTTTAATATCCCTTTATGTCTATATTTACACATGTATATTAAGCTGTATCTATCTGCTGTGGTGCTTTTCTCCCTGGGCCTCTACTGAAAATGGACATATATCCAGCTAGACTAGCCCGGTCAACAAATGTAAAATAAAATAAAATAAAATAAAAATAATTTCTGGTGATGTGGACCAGGCATGTCTTTGATAGCAATGTGGATGTAGCTGATGGCTTCTAGAACCTCAGAGAAATAGGCTGTTTCATAGAGCACTCACATAGTGCTGTCTCTGTCCTCTATGGTTTTTGGTAACACATACGCTGGCCACATGCTACATATCACATCAAGAATCTGGTATAGTATTCATGATACTGATGCCTGAAATACACTCACAGTTTCCCTGATAGTCTTTGGGAGGTTCTTGTAGTTAGAATAGTCAGAGCTACACATACCTTCATGTCCACAGGAATCAGTATGCAACACATCCCACACAATTCCATTTGTGGACAGTAAAGGCATATCAGCTGTTGTATGATGTCTCTGTTCACACAGTAGTGGTTAACTATGTCCTGTTACAGAAGTGATGCTTTGTTAGGTGTGGTTGGATCCTTCTGTGATGCAGTGAACAATAATGCATTCTGTCATGGACACAGGCTGTAAAAAGAGGTCCCTAACAAATAATGCTTGGCATGACAGCTGCTACAACCAGCATCATAGCAAGAATGGTGTATGTTGATATTAAGTTTTAGATTTGTCTTGATCTGCTTCTCAGTTCAGCTAGAAAACTCAGTGTACAAGCTCACTGGTAGCTGCAACTGATGGCACAATTGTTATAGATTTCTGAATCACTCTTCCATATTGTTTTAACTTAATTTGCATTTGCAGTGGGGCTAATTGGCATAATGTTGCTTATTTCTGTACCTTTAGGCAGTGATTAGCATATGATGTAAATTGTGCACTTTTAAATTTTGAACAATGACACTACCTGTGTATCTGAATCAGCCCTGCTGTGCACAACACAGCTCTTTGTGCAGTTGTACCTACTATATTGCACTATTTGTTTCTGAATCTTAGGTATGGGGTATTTTTATTTTAGTATATTGGGTTTGCTACACCAATTAACTAGCTAAGTTAGATTTGTTGTGTAGACTTTTTTTCTGTCTATCTCAGGCTGAAGTCATCAAGAATAATTGTTTTTGATATGATTAATGTAAATGTTCCTATGTCACAAGTGATAATTCAATAAAGGTGTTTAAAAAAAATTAAAGTTTGACTTGTAAACAATAAAAGCAAATGTCCTGAGAAACAGTTAATTTCTAAGGGTAGTTGAAGAGATACCAAGGCTGTTTTAGTTTGGGGTGGATAGAGCATCTATTGGCAAGAACATCAAACCATGATACAACTTTATTTTATGTTTGTTGCCTGGAAGAACTATGTCCTGGCACTCAGAGTTGTTGGTAGTCAGATATTAAGACTCTAATAATATGTTAGTGACTGCATTACATTTTCACTTTCTAGTTAACATTTCCTTACTTAGTTATGTACTCATGATTTTATATACTTTCAGATAGCTTTTTTATTTCTTGCAAAGTCATCTGTTAACATGTTCTAAGCATATGCCTTAGAGTGTTTTATTTTATATTTATATTTATATGTAAAAACAAATTTCTGTGTTTTGTAAAATTTAAAAGTTCATAAACCTAATGTGAACTTTTCACAAGAAACCCCCTTACTGAAAATATTGATAAACAGTTCTTATAAAAAGTGGTTAAGAGGTGTTGAAATACTTGAAAACAACACTGTATCATGCCAAAAAATTTAGACAGTTATAATGATATGCTTTCAGTAAATGCTTAAGAACTCCAAAATAAAATATGTATATTCGCAAAGGTTTATCTTATCTGGCCCTGAGAATGGGATCAAATATCACTAAAATTATTAAGCAGTATTTTATATGACAAGAAAAGATCAACTAATTACAGAAATAGATTTCAGTTGTATTTGAAATTAAAAAAGATACCTCTGTAGCAAATGAATGTACCCTGTCAGTGTCAGAAAAAAATTTGAAAAGTTGCCTCACAGAATTTAAAACTGGAATACAATATAAAAATGAAGACGCCTCAATTTTTACTTATTACTTCTAGCCTATTGGAATTAGCCAAAGATTAGACAATTATTTCATTTTCCTTGAATTTTATCTCTAAAGATGAATAATTTAAACTTATGGCACTTTTCATATTTGATCACAGTTCTTTATATTTAAAAAAATAACATAAATAAACTATTAACTTTTTATTTCTGTATATCTTCTTATGCAGTAAAACTCAACTTCAAGGGATAGTTTATTAGTAATGTAAGAGTCTCTTCATAATGATACATTTGATATTAACAGATTATATTTAATGGATTATTTGAAATGTTTTTATATGTGAGACTTCTAAGTTGATGTAAATATGATTGGGGCAAACAACTTACATAAGTTCAGAAGAAATTAAATATAGCAAAAGTTAAAGAACAGAAAGGAGATTCAACATATCTACATACTATGGTCATTAAACACAAATATCAGCAAATTCTTGGGAAAAGAAGCAGCCAAAGCACTACAAAAATAAAATGTGATTGTTTTCTTTAAATCTTCGATGATTAATAAGAATTGCAACAAGAATCAAATTTACTGGAAAATAAAAATTATATTCAAGCATAAGAAATGCAAACAATAAAAAACTTGAACCAAATACACATCATAT